>NW_005435086.1:1024041-1027831 GCF_000147415.1 Chlorella variabilis | reverse complement strand
TCCCTTGTTCCCTGCCGTGGCCAGCCCGCCACAGTGCTGCGCCCCCAATTTTGTCATTAAGTGTTTGTCCTACCGCCACCACTTGCCACCACACCAGCTGCTCTGCGGTTCCTCTGAAGGCAGCGAGGCAGCTTTGTTACAAGGTGTGCTGCGGCCGCCCGCAAGCGCACAGTCAGTGAGGCTGAGAGGCTGAAGGCAGCGATTGGGGGTGGCGTGGTAGGTACATTTAGGCTGGGCAGGGAAGGGGCCGGGGTGCTTCCATGACAAGAGGCGTGAGTGCAATGAAATGGGTGGGAGACAGAGGCGCGCATAGGGTTGAGCGTGGCACGTCAGCAGGGCGCCGGCAGGGCACTGCACGACACAAGCGCCGGCTGGCGGCTGGGCTGGGCAGGCACGCGCAGCCGTGGTTGCGCAGCTCGTCAGTCGGGGCCGCCCGGCGGCGGCGGGCTGCTGCCGGTGCTGCCGCCGCCACCGCCGCCGCCGCCGCCCGTGGTCTTGAACGCGCTCTGCAGCGCCGCCTGCGCTGACAGGTACTTGACTGTACCGTTGAGAAGCTCCTGTACCGCCTTCAGCCGCCCCATCGTCGTCTCCTCCTCCAGAAGCGCCTGCTGCTGCAGCAAGGGAGAAATGGGCGGGGGCAGGGGCCAGGAGGCCACGCATCCGAGCCGTCAGTTGAAGAGCAAGTGGCTGCGGACGTGCAGGCACAGCGGGCGGGCCGCTCCGGGCGCCTGCTGGAGGGTGCTGTGGTGCTGCCAAGCCACTGCCCCAGGCACGCAGGCAGGCGGGCGAAATGGGTGTTGGCGGGGCGGACCTGGTAGGGGTTGCCTGCAAACAGGGACGCCACCCAGAAGGACAACTGGCAGGGGGCGAGCTCGCTGAGCTGCTTGGGGTTGGTGATGTCGGCGGGCACAGAGGTGGCCTTCAGCTTCACGCTCAGCGACACCACGCTGCGGAAGAGCTCCGCCACCTCGGCCGCCAGGCTGCGCGCCTGCAGGCAGGCGGGGGCAAAGCAGCCAGAGGGGCGGCAGCCGGTGAGCGGCAGCTGCGCATCCTCGGGGCTGCAGGGGCTGCTGGGTAGCCAAGAGCGCCGTGCCTCACCACACCACCTGCCTGGCCCTCGCCCTCGCCCGGCCCACCAGCTGTGCTGAGGGGGTCGGGGTGCATACACCAGCCGCCAACGATGCCTGCCTCGCGGCCGGAAGCCTGGCCCAGCGGACCACCAGTCCACCACCAGCCCACCACCAGCGCACTACCAGCCTACCCCAGCAAGCCCGCAGGCAGCCATGCGGGCGCCCGCCTCACCTCTGGAGTGTCAGCCCCCGCATCCTGCTCGTCAGGCAGGTACTCCACGCGGCAGATAAGCACCGGCTTCTCCTCCACCACCTCCAGGATCTTGAAGCGCTGGCGCCCCACGTTGTTCACAATCATGCGCCCGTCCTCCAGGTTGGCATGATCCGTGATCTCCAGCAGCGTGCCGATGGAGGCCAGCCCCTGCGAGGAGCGTGGGGTGGGGCAGGGCAGGTTCGGGCAGGCGCGCGCATGGAGGCAGCAGCGGCGCGGCTGGATTGCACGGCAGTGGAGCGAACGTGGTAGAATGCAGGACGGCGCAGGCAGCAAGGGCAGCAGGGGCAGCAGGGGCAGCCGCTCAAGCAGCACGGCCACGGCCCGCCGCCCGGCCCCCAGCCGCCGCCTGGTGCTGCTGCTGGGCGCCTGCCAGCCCCCGGGGCGGCCTGGCTGGCACTTCAACCAGAACATGACCTCGCCTGTAGCCACCGCCTCTTACGGTGGCCCCATGTACACCCACCTGCGACTGCGGGTCGTAGAAGGCCATGCCAAACAGGCGGCTGCCGCACCACGGCTTCTCGGTGTTGACCAGCCCCTCGTCCACGCTGCAGCCAGGAGGGCGGCGCCAGGTCGGCAGGTCGGCAGACGAGGTGGCAGGCAGGCAGGCGGCGGGTGGGCAGTCACGCCTGGTGGTGAGGCTGCCCGGCACGCTGGGAGCGGGCGGCTCAGCACATGTTGGCATGGCTGCCGGCAAAGGGCCTCGCTCACCCCTTGGCGCCCGCCATGAGAGTGCTGAACAGCACGCGATACCTGCAAGCAACCAGATGCGGGGCGGTGTTGGGGGCGACACACAAAGCTCGTGTCGTTCTGTGCAACCTCCAGCCTGCGGGGGCCTCACCGTGCCTCGAAGATCTGGAGCGGCACGTCTGCCGCCGGCAGCGCCACGATGCTGAGAGGGAAGATGGGCAGTGTCTCGCGAGTGCCACCCGCCTGCAGAGAAGTGGGGCGGGCAGGAATGGCAACTCAGCACAACGCCTGGCTAAATCTTTGCCTAGGTCTAGCTCCCACTACTCGCCTTGAGTGCGGCCGCCTGCGCCACCACCGCCAGTGCCCGCTGCCGCCGGCGCTGCCGCGGGGCGGGCGCCCCTCTACTGCTGCTCGCCCCGGGGCCGCTGCATCGCTGCTGCTGCCATGCTGCACGCCGTTGCGGCGCCCGGTGTGTCCTCCCGTGTGGTGGGGCCGTCGCGCAGGTTTGCGGCGTGCAGCACACTCGGCTGGCCGCCTGCCCAAGCATTGATGCAGCTCGTGGAGATGGATGGACGACGGTGGCGGGGTCCAATTGGGGTTTTGGGAAGGGTGTCCGCATGGCAGTGCCAATGGTGGAAGGAGGCCAGCTCCGGCGCAGGCGATCAGCGCCATCATCGCATTTCTCGTGTGTCGGACACCCCCAGACCTGCCGATCAGGCCGTGCAGGGACCAGCGAGCGACCCCCCACCTTAGCCAGCCTCTTCTGCGCTGGGTGCTGGCTTGGCTTTGGCACCACCAGGCCGTTCGGCTACACGTGCCCCTGCCCATCCCGCTGCTCCTGGCCAGGCGGGCAGCCGGCGTGCCTGCCGCAGGCCCCATGCCGCTTGCGTTGCTACAGCAGGGGCTTGCTAGGGCTGCCCCCAGCCTTGCGCAGCGCCGAAGTGCGGCATGCAGCCTAGATGGAGCCCTCACACTAGCGCACCGCGCCCAGAGCGCCCTCGGTGAGCTTGCCGCCGCCAGCTTGAGCGCTGCCGCTCTGCGGCAGGTGCCCGGTCTCGGTTGCTCGTGCTGCGGCAGGGTGCACCCAGGCTTGGTAGGCTGCAGTTCGAAGCAGATGCCGTAGCATTACCGAGCGCCCTGCGGCTTTGCCCATTGTCCGTGCAGGCGCCCCTAGGCTAGCCGCTCGTCCGCACGCGCAGCAGCGGCCGCGGCGCCTGCAGCAGCCCGCCCGCGCGCAGCAGCAGCCGCAGCATGAGCCGCCGGCGTCCGGCGGGAGCGGTCATGATGCGGGGGAGGAGGCGCAGATGGCGAGCAGCGGCAGCGAGGCCGAGGCCGAGCCGGGCACGAGCGGCAGCGGCACGCGGCGGCGGCTCGGAGCGGCAGGCGAGGACCTGGGGCCTGCGGGGCCCCTGCAGCGCGTGCTGCAGCTGCCGCTGGAGGCCGCGGCCTCGCTGAGCAAGGAGGATGCTCACTACCTGGAGAAGCGGGGGCGCAGGCGGTGGTGGCGCAGCGCGCAGTTCCCTAGGGTTCCGGCAGAGTCGGAGGAAGATGGGCGGCCCGAGCTGCAGGTGTGGCGCCTTGCCAGCAGCCGCTGCCGCCGCCGCCGCCGGGCCCATGCGGCTGCTCCTGCTGCCCAGGCGGCAGGGCAGGCACAGGGGGCATGCGCCTTGCCACTCCCGGCTGCGGCGTGCCGACCCTTGTCTGCGGCTGGCTGACCCTCACTCCTCGCTGCTTGTGCTCCCGTGGTGGTTGCAGGTGT
>NW_005435086.1:1021207-1023952 GCF_000147415.1 Chlorella variabilis | reverse complement strand
CNTGCGTTGTGCTGCCCGCCTCGCTGGGCTTCTTCATGCTCTACGGAAAGATGGTGGAGGCGCTGCCCTCGGTGCGCTGGCGCTGGTGCTGGTGCTCGGGGCTGGTGCTCTGCCCTGGTGCTCTGCCCTAGTGCTGCGCTGCGCTGGTGCTGGTGCTCTGCCCTGGGGTCCCGAGCCGGTGCTGTGAGCTGCGCCTGGGACGGCTGCGCTGCCCGACGTCGTGCTCCCTCCCGGCCTGGCCTGACCTCTCGCCGCTCACCGCCGCCGTCCTCCTGCCGCAGCGGAGCGTGTTCTACGCCGCCCTGTCCCCGCTGCTCGCATTCTACGTGCTCTTCACCGCCCTGCTCTACCCCATGCACGCCTCGCTGCACCTCAACGGCTTCTACGCCGCCACCGCCGCCGTGGTGCCCGCCGGCCTGCACGGCCTGCTCAAGGGTGGGTTGTGGGGCAGGAGGGCGTGTGGGAGAGGCGGAGCCATGCAAGGCTGCACGTGTAGCCAGCTGGCAAGCTGCGCGTGGCCGCCGCTGCAACCTCACACCCTGCCAGGTGCCTCCCCTGCATGCCGCCTCACCCGTCACCGCCTCTCTTCCCTCCCACCCGCACCGCCACCTGCGCCGCTCTATCCCGCCACCCGCAGTCATTGAGTACTGGACCTTCTCGCTCTTCTACTGCGCCAGCGAGCTCTGGGGATCCGTCGTCATCTCCGTCCTCTTCTGGTCTCTGGCCAACGAGGTGTGCACCATCGCAGAGGCAAAGGTGAGGCGACACGTCAGCGGCAGCGCGCGCAGCGCGCGCGGGGAGGCGCCTGGCTGGTGCGATTGATGTGTGTGGTGGTGTGTGTGTTTGGATGGTGGTGGCGGTGGTGGTGGGAGGGGGGCTCGCCGCCCATGCAGCTCCCAGCAGCCCACAGCCAGCAGCGCACCCTGCGTGTTTACAGCACCTGCCCGCCTGCCCCCTGCCTAACCGGCCCCCCCGTCATTGTGGCTGCCCCCAGACTGTATACCCTCTGATGGGCATTGCCGCCAACGTGGCGCTGGTGCTGGCGGGCAGCTGGGTCAAGTGGGTGAACGCCAACCTTGTGCCGCTGGCGGGCGGCAGCACGCAGGCAAGCCATCAGCTGCCTGGGGTCGGGACAGGCAAAGGGGAGGCTGGTGCCAGGCTGGGGCCAGCATGCGGGCGGCTTGCGGCGGCTTCCTCCCGAGGCCAGCCTCTCACCCAGCGATGCACCCAGCACTACTGAGCGCGCACGCGGGCACTCACACACACACACTCCTCCCCCTGCAGGCCATGCTCAACTACCTGGTGGGCGGCATCGTGTGCCTGACGGGGGTCATGATGGCGGCCAAGTTTGCGCTGGACAAGTGAGGGCAGGGGAGGGGCGGGCACACCATGTGCCACCACCACACACCGCGCCAGCACGCTGCGCAGCGCAGCCGCCCGCACCGCGCGCCCTGCCGATCACTGCTTTCATGCTGCACGCGGCCACGCTGCCTCCCGGTGGCACCTGGCCGCGGCGCCCACCCTGCCGTGCCCACCCCCCCTGGACCTGCCACGCAGCTGGTGTGTGGGTGACTATTGCGCCATTGATGCCGACGGCACCAAGCCAACCGCCAAGAAGAAGAAGAAGAAGGGGAGCCTGGGGGAGAGCTTCGCCGTCATCCGCAGCAGCCCAAAGGTGCCGCCCGTGCCGCGACCACAGGCCGGCGCGCTGCTCCGATGATCGTCGGCGCACCCAGCCAGCCTGCCTGCCCGCCTCTCCCACGACTGCACAGCTCCGCTGCGATCCTTGCTGGAACACAGCACAGCCATGCGTCTTGACAGCTGCGCGTGGGCCCCAACCCCCCGCAGATCCTCAACCTAGCGCTGCTGGTTGTGTCCTACGGCGTCAGCCACCGCCTGTTTGAGTTTGCGTGGAAGGGACAGCTGCGCGCGCTCTACCCCACGCCCGCAGCCTACCAGGCACGCGCCGCTGCCGCCCGCCGCCACCTGCCGCGTGCCGCCTCGTGTCGTGTCGCAGCCGCGCGGGATGCTGTGCGCAGGGCAGCGGTCTGCCCTCCTTCCGGCGCTCCACCCTGCTTTGCATCCCCCGACACTCTCCTCCACTCCTCCTGTCCTCTGCAGTCGGTGCTGGCTGACGTGTCCATCGCCACCGGATACTGCACCATTGCCCTCATGCTGATGGGCAAGTTTGTGTTCCAGTGTGAGTGGCTGGCCGCATGCGGGGGCTGCGGTACCGTGGTCCTGCCAGCTCGGCCAACGGGACCTCGCGCCGCGCGCGTGCGCCCGGCCCCAGGGACAGCAAGCCCGCCCCCTGCCCTCCTGATTCCATCACGCACACTCTCACAGGCATGCCCCCCGGCCCCACCGACCCACCCCGCCTGCCTCCCTGCAGACCTGGGCTGGATTGCGGCCGCCTCGGCCACCCCCTCCATCATGCTGCTGGCCGGCGCCGGCTTCTTCGGCCTGTCGCTGGCAGCCAACCAGGGTGTCAGCGTGATGGGCATGGACCCAACAGCCATGGCGGTGGCGGGGGTGGCGGCAGGCGCCATCACTCAGGTGCGCCTGCTGGCGGGAGACAGCCATGCCTGCGGTGTGTGTGTGTGTGTGGGGGGGGAGCCGCACGGTCCCTGCTTTGGGCCTGCCTGCTGGCCCGCATAACCTCCCTCACGCCCGGCCACCCCAAGCCTCTGCACCAAGCCCTCCTGCGCCAGCATCCCTCCTCTGCCCCACTACCCCTCACCTTGA
>NW_005435086.1:1014382-1020789 GCF_000147415.1 Chlorella variabilis | reverse complement strand
GCGTGTGGGGGTGTGGGGGGGGCGCGAATGTGTGCATTGAGGGCTTTCTGCAAGGATGGCGCCGGCCCGTGAGCCGGCCCTGCATGAGCCACACACCCCCACCGCCCACCACCCACCTACGCCTCGTCTCCTCTGCCTTCGCTCTGTGCCTGCAGCCTGGGCACGCAGCTCAAGGAGTATGAGCAGGAGAAGGCCAGCAAGGAAGCTGCGGCTGCGGCAGCAGCCCCGGCCCCCGAGGGCCAGAGGGCGCCGTCAACGGCGCCAGAGGGCGGGCTCAACGGCAGCGCGGCCGGCAGCGAGGCCGACGCCTCCCCCGCCATCACCCCACAGGCCGCGTAAGGCCCTGCCCACCAACACACAGCCTCCCCGTTTTCCTTCTTCTGAGCTCAGCAACCCCAGACTGCCCAGACTTCCGTCCCACGTCCTCCCTGGATGTACTATACACTGCCATGGGATCCCTTGCCGCTGCACACCGGCTGTTGCACTGCAGTCATTGTCTCTCTCTGCCACATCCTTTTCTGCTGTGTGGCGATGACGCTCACCCAACCCACCACGGCACAGCGTTTTTTCCCTGCGCTGCCGCCGCCCCAATTTGCACCTTTGCACGCTAGCCTTCCCCATTTCATGGGTCGCAATGAACCCGCCGTTGCCACTTTTCTCTGCCTGTGGGGTGCCGCCAAAACAGCCGCCCTGTCGCCTTGTCAGGCCCAGATTTTCTCTGCTTCCAGCAGCTTGCTTTCTCGCAACGAACGCGTCCCTGACAATGAGTTGCAACCACCCCAATAGCAACGAACTGCATGAGCCTGCGTGGGGTCCCGCCAAGCTGCCGCCCGCTGCGCCATGCTGTGCTGTGGGCCTCCTCGGGAGGCCTTCCTTCGCTAACTGCCGCATCGCCAACCATGCACTGTTCACCGCCGATCATTGCAGCCCCGCCTGCCACACGCAGCGCGTTCCCCAGCGCCAGGCGGCTTGCAGAGCCTCGGGGGAGCCTGCCAGGGGGGAGGAAACCCGCAGCACAGGCCAATACGGCCGCAGCGGCAGCCACGCCAGGCGGGCAGGCGGTCGCCCTGTTCACCGCTGAGGAAGGGTGGCAGCTGGCGGCGCCGCCTCGCGAGGTGCGGAACGCTCGGGACTCTGCATATATGCTGCAGACCATTGCCAGCCCGATCACACCCCTTCCTCGTCAACCCTTTTCTGCAGGGCACCGTCTTCTACACCCACTGCCTGTGCCCGGTGAGAGAGGTGCTCCTCAGCACCCCGGGCCTTCTCCTCTGCTCTGCACTCCCGCTCACCCACCCATGCACCCACCCACCCACCCATCGGCCCGCCCTGCAGTATGCGGAGCGCGTGTGGATCGCGCTGCTGGAGAAGGGCCTGCCTCACCGCCTGGTGCACATCGACCTGTCCCGCAAGCCCGCCTGGTACCGCAGCGTCAACCCGCGCGGCCTGGTGCCTGCCCTGCAGCTCGACGGCAGCGTGGTGGTGGAGTCTGCAGACATCTGCCGCCACGTGGATGCCCAGGCGGCAGGCCCCAGCCTGACGCCCCAGGACCCACCCCTGCAGCGACAGATGGAGGCGCTGCTGCGGGGCCCCTGCAGTGGCGCTGTGTCGGTGGGGCTGGACCTGATGGCAGGTGGGTGCTGCGGGGGGGGGCAGGGATTGCCCGAGGCTCCAAGGTGCAGGGTGCCTGCAGAAGCTGGCGCCTGCCTGCGGCAGGTCGCAGCCTGGGAGCTCAACTCCCCCTCCCCTGCCACGTGTGCGCGCCGCAGGCGCCACGGCGCGGCACTGGGGCATCGGCAGCGGGCAGACGGCGGCGCAGCGGGCGGCGTTTGAGGTGCAGCTGGCCGGGCTGGATGCGGCGCTGCGGCAGCACGGCGGCCCCTTCCTGCTGGGGCCCCAGCCCAGCCTGGCAGACATCATGGTGTATCCCTTCCTCAAGCGCTATGCAGTGGCCCAGCCCTTGACCGGCTATGACGTGGGCGCGGCGCTGGGTGGCAGCGTCGGGCGCTGGCTGGCGGCCATGGGCGCGCGCCCTTCCTGCCGCACCACCTCCGCTGATGACGCCCTGCTGCTGCAGGCCTACCAGCAGCACCGCAGCCTCGACTTTTTCGACCTTGAAACCTACTCCTGCTGCCAGCTGCACCCCCACAACGCTACGCACCTGCTGCACCACTAGCGCAGCCGCGCTTGCGGCCGCTGCTTTGCAGCAGCACTCCCTTGACTTGCAAGTCAATTGACTTGACTTGACTTACAGAGCGGATTCGGAGCCAGCGAGCTCCCGTGCAGCCGGCATGACTGGTTGTAGCATACATGATGTAACACACCCCTGCATGGTCGGTCTCCTAGTGGTGGCGACGCAAGCACAGGCAGCACGCACTGTGCACCACTGCTCAAAAGAGCATGGGGCATCCAGTTCACTGGGAACAGCCTCAATAGGTGAGATCAAGGCACCCACACGGAGACCAGCCAAATGTGTTGCATGTGCCGCTTGGATGGAATCAAAATGCCTGAGCATTCGTCGAAGGCAGGTGCCATGGTTGGGGCGAGTGATGGGGCCTCTTCCACCCCAGCCGTGAGTGGGCGCTGAGCTTGGCAGCGCCAACGTTTGGGGTGCCCCTCCATCTGCACTAACGCACCCACCAACCCTCCTCCACCCCCGTTGCTCTGGCAGCTTTGTCATCGACAACAACGGCTTTGCTCGCAACTTCAACTCCTTTGCCGCCTGTGAGGGAGGGGTTGGCGCGCTTGTCAATGTCTCGGAGGCTTTCCGGGTGGGGTTTGTCTTCAAGACGCCGCCTACCGGCGGCAACCGCACCATCACCCGTCTTGGGGTGTACATCAAGTTTCCGATCGCAGGAACATATGCCATCTATGTCACCCTGTACCGGGTGGACGCCTTCAACAGGCCCGCTGGGCCGCCAGTGGCCAACCGCGTTGAGGAAGTCAGCTTTGCTTTTGACGACGAGTTTTTCATGTATCGCAATTGAGTAACAACGATGACCACGCCCCCTTTCTTGTGGAGGCCTCCACCGGCTATGCCGTCGTATACTCGCTGTTTTCAGAGTTATTTAGCCAAGCTCCTTTCTACACCTTGTTCGGCTGCGACTCCCCCACAGCCTCTGTCACCACCCAGGGCGCAAAGTACATGACATTTGCCATGTCCTTTGACGGAATCGGAGCCAGCTGGTGAGCTGCGGGTGCATGAAGCTGTGTGTGGGCGGCCAGCGGGGTGAGGTGGCTTGTGTGGGGTGCACCGGCGGTTGGGAGCACGGGTCACCAGTGCAGCGAGGCCACCCCCATTGCTGTGATGCAGGACCTTGTCCACGTCTATCAACGTCCCTGCCTTCACATTGGTGGCAATTGCAATTTGATGCCTGCCTGCCTCCCTGAAGGTTTCATGCTGCAGTTGTCTGCCCAATCCCTCCAAACCTGCTGCCACTGACCTGCACCCTCACACATGACCCATGCCCATATTTTCTGTTGACATCATGTAAGCAAATGCATGCTCCTTTCAGAATCCAGTGCCCTCCGCCGCGGCACTCCGGTGCGGCACCTGGCGTTTAACTCAAAATCACTGTGAAGGCAATCAGCAGCAGCCTCGCAGCACTGCGTGGGTGGGCTTTAGCATGCATGGTAATAGAGGTGGCCATGGCTGGGCGAGTGATGAAAATCACGGCAGGTGGTGATCTGCTGCTTCTTTGGCTGCCCTGAATTCCGCCCAAGCCGCCCCCTGCGGCGGGCGGCAGCTGACAAGTTCAGCCAGACCCTGCATTGGCGCCAGCTCTGCCTGTGGGACGCCAATTCAGAAGCAAATACAAAGGAAAGAGAGGAGATGCGGCTAAAGCTACCCTACCAGTCGTCCCCCTACCTGGGTACCCCGCGCCCCCAGGTAAGTAAAAGCGCGCCGAATCAAAAAGCAGCAGGATTTGCGCCGCTCTCCAGGCCACAATTGCCTGTGAAGCCCGTGGACGCCCCTTGGGGACCTTGAGCCCCCTCCCTTAACACGGCCCACCTCCCTGCCGTCTTGTTTTGGCACTCCCCACAGCTGCCATGCACCTGATCAGGCTGCTGGCCTTGGCCGCAGTGGCCTTGATGGCCTCAGGTGAACACCCTGGTGGAGCTGGGCTGGCAGCTACTTGCAGGCCCTTTTGATTGGCAGGCTAGAGCTTGCCATCCGGCAGGGCATTGCAGCAGCGCCAGGGCCAGCAGCCCTCCACGCCGGCCAGCCAGCATGTCGCGGCATCACCGCCGCCCTCCCCTCCCCGCCGCCCTGTGCGTTCCCCTCAGGCGTGTCAGCGAAATCCAAGGTGTGGAGTGGCCGCAAGTGGATCAAGCTGATCGGGCGCCGCGGCTGCACAGACTCCAGCGGTGAGCGGTGGTTGATTGCTAGCCGTTGGCGCCAAATGGCGCTGGCGCCGCATAGCTGCCAGCCTGCCTGCAGCTGCTCGCACCACCCAGCTTGTGTGCTTGGAATGCAGCAGTAACTGTGGCAACGCCATTCTGTCCCCTGCTGCAGGCTTTCTTGGAGGCAACACCTGCAAGTGAGCTGCAGGACGTCAGCTGGCTGCAGCCCCCGCCCAGCATACCTTATCAGCAGCAGCCAGCCCAGCCCGCATCGGCGTGCCAAGCCCCTCCCCACCCAGCCCACTCACACCCTCCCGCCGCGCACACTGCCGCAGGGGAACCGACAGCCTGGTGATGCTGCAGACGGGAAGCGCGCAACGCGCCACCTGGCGCATGAAGCCCGCCCCAGGCTCAGGCAGCCCCGCCGACTTGGTGGGCGTGCGCTCCTCCTTCCAGGTGTGGGTGAGGATCATCCTCACCACATGATGTTGCCGTAGGACTGGGCTGCCCGTGCCTGCCAGGCCCAGCCAGCCACTGCCACTGCACACCCCGTCCCCTTCCTGCTGACACCCACTCCCCCGCTGCACGCCTGCCTGCCGCAGCTGGTGGGACGGTCGGGCGGCAAGGGCGCCTGCAAGCCCCGCAGCTTTCTGGCTGCCCCCTCCAGGTGCACTCGCACATCAGCGGCGATGGGAGGCCAGACTTTCTTCGTGCTGGAGCGGGCCCCGGCCGTGGCTGGCCAGCCCCAAGGCGCTCATGGCCAGTTTTACATCCGCGCGGCGGTGAGCCCGCCTGCTTGGTGCTCTTCTGGCGAGGCTCCATGCATGGGGAGCGCAGGCCTGCACCTAGTGTTCTGACAGCCGCCGCCGGTGCTGCATGCTGCAGTCGCGCGGCAAGGGGGCCGCGAACTGCCGCGCGCAGTATCTGGGTGCCCTGGCGGCGCCCAAAGGTGCCAAGGGCAAGTGTGGCAACCCGCGTCTGGGCATGTACCCCAAGGCCAAGAACTCCTCGGTGCTGCTGGTGTGGACGGTCATCCCGCGAGACTCGCCCAAGGCACCGCCGCCGCCGCCGCCACCGCCGCCGTCGCCACCGCCCCCGGGACCTCCTCCACTCCAGCCGTGAGTGGGCGCTGAGCTTGGCAGCGCTAACTTTGTGGTGCCCCTCCATCTCCATTGACGACCCCGCTCCCACCCCAACCCCAACCCCAACCCGTTGTTGTGGCAGCTTCATCATCGACAACAACGGCTACGCCAGCGCCATCAACAACGCTTCCAACCCTGGTGGCATCTTTGCCGCGTGCGGGGGGATGCCGGGCGACGAGCACACCGTCTCTGCCAACCAGTGGGTGGGCTTTGTGTTCATTTCGCCTGGACTAGGAAAAAGGGCGCTCACCAAGTTTGGCATGTACCTGAGCATGGCGGTCGGCACGTACGACATCCTTGCCTCGCTCTACCTGGTGGACTTTTCCAACAAGCCAACGGGGGCCCCGCTGTACTCTCAGGTCCAGCGGTACAATTGGCTTCTGAACAGTCCCAGTTTTGACGACTGGAACCTCGGAATCGGCGGCATCGACTGGAAAATCAGCCCAAGCACCACCTATGCCGCCGTCTTCTCGCTAACCGGGGGCGGCCCCTTTGTCAGTTTCCTTGGTTGTGCCCTTCGTTCCAGTTTTGTTGCCACCCAGGGGTCCTCCTACTTGGGCTATGTGTTCAGCATCGACTCTGGATCCAGCTGGTGAGCCAATGCCGACGCCGACTGGTCCGGGGCGGGTGGACAGCACATGCTGGTGGTATGGGGGCAAGGGCTTGCCGCCACCTACTAGCAGCCTGGAGGTGGGCGGTGGGCGTATGCACAAGAATGCAGCGAGTGAGCCCCTCCTCCCCTCACCCCGCAGCCACACCCCATTCCCCATTAACGCGCGTGCTGCAGGTCCTTCTCCGACTGGGCCAACATCAATGTGCCAGCCTTCACCGTGGTGGGAACCTGAGGCCTACCGTGACGTGCGCCCAATCCCTCCATGCCAAACTGATGTGCACCCCATGTAGTGACCAACCTGCCGCAGC
>NW_005435086.1:1009061-1012787 GCF_000147415.1 Chlorella variabilis | reverse complement strand
CATAGATGCCCACCTTGCTGGTGCCGGTTTTGGTGCTGGCATGTACGGCCTTACGGAGAGCACTGGTGAGATTGGACACTGCCCTGAGACTGGCCGGCCCCTCTGCCCCTTCTGGCGGGGGCTCAAAGAAGGCCGGCTGCCACTGGCCGCCAAAGGGCTTGTGGGCTGGCATAACGAAATCGTGGGTTTCATCGGCCCCAGCCGCAGCTTTCGCGGCAGCGTCCGCCTCTTCGTTGCCTGTCACTCCACTGTGGGCTTTCACCTTCAGGATGCGTGTGCGCACCCCATCATTTGCTCGCTCAACGAGTATCTGTGCCGTATTGAGCAGTAGCTCTTTGTGCAAGTGGCCCTCCAATGTGTGGGGTTTGTGCACTGCTCGATGTAGAAGGTGGATAGCAGCCTGGCTGTCGGTGAATATCACGCCTTCGTCAGTACGTGGTAGCCGTTGTGCCACCGTGCAGAAGATGGCGGCCAGCTCTGCCCTGGTAATGGTGTTGTCGGGACCGTCCCCGTTAGTGTTGATCTTGTAGGCCCCCGAGGTCGAGTGCCATACAGCGGCTCCCACGAGGGCTCCCTCTTCTGTCGCTTGCACACTACCGTCTGTGAAAAACGCAAGCCGCCACTCGTATCGTGGCCGGTGTTGTTGGCTGCCGTACAGTTGTTGCAGTTGCGCAACAGGCGGCAGGGTGGATGCCTGTCCATCGGGGGGCCAGCGCCATAGGCTACTAGTGTCGCTGGCTGCAGTTGCGTGCTTGCGGGGTCGGCGATACTGCTCGGTCAGTTCTTTGCGTGCCTGCTCGTATCGCTCAGCACGTTGTATCACAGCAGCATTATAGGCCTGCTCATTGTAGCGTGGCGGGCCCTGGCCATCAGTTTGTTGCCATGGCCAAGGGAGACCAAATGACACCGGCAGCTGTATCCGACGATGTAGGTCGGCCCACAGTTCACCAAAGTCCCGCCGGAGGATGCGCTCGCGCCCAATATTGTTGCCGATGGCGACTAGGCGGTGTCCTGTGCATTGCCGGGACCCAAACCGCGGGGGGGCGCCTGTCCAGTCGTTGGCTGCAAGCAGTGGCGCCACTGACGGGGGGAAGCATGCCAAGTCGACCACCTCCGGGTAGGCGAGCCATCGAGCGTGGGGCGCGGCGTCCACGGCAGTGAGTGCAGCATTGTCGGGCAGAAGCATGACCGTCAAGACAGGGGTATGGCGGTCCGCCTCTCGGGCGCTGGCCAGTGCCCAACGCACCGCTCGTTCCAGTTCTTCAGGCTGCTCTGGGGGGTGTGCAAAGCATGCCCCCACCCATCGGTGGGAGTAGGCATCCATGCCGGCTCCGAACAGCTGGTCCCTGGGGTGCGTGCTGAGGTAGCTGGGCATGTTCCGATGTACGTCTAGGGGGGAGGCAAAAAGTTCTGTATCTGCCCCAGTGGCGGCTTGCACTGCCGCTACGAGTTCGTTGTGGGTGCCACCATACGTTCGTTGCATCTGGTCCTCCTTCATCGTTCTAGTGTGTGCGCTCCGACGGAGCAGTAGCCCGACCAGTTCCTCTTCGAACGTGCCCGCCTGTAGCTCTTGAAACACATGTGCCCTGCCCGCCCGGGCGGCGGTGAACCTGTCGCGCAGGTGTGCCAACCGCTCGCACGTCATGGTGCCCAACCATCTGCCAGTCCGGTCATGGATGTGTGCCAAGGAGCGGGTCGCGTGGGGGGCGGGGTGCTCAATGCGGACGAAAGGGGCATCGGTTCCCACTGGCGCCTCGACATCCAATTCAGGGTGTACCGGCATCGTGTCCAGGGTGATGTTGCTGAGGGCGTCTGGGCGAGTTAACTGCCAGGCGGGTCGTGGGGGCGCTACAAGCCCTTGCTGTGCTAGCCTCTCCTCGGTGCTGACATCCGGAGGTGGCCACGCAGCTGCCATTGTTGCGGCAGCAACAGCTGCCCGTTCTTTCTCCCGTAGGTAGTTGGCGATCAGCTCTGCCCCCACCGTCGGGAATAGTTTCTCAAATGTCGATTTCGGTTCCCACGTGGGTTCCCAAGTGACTAGCACCCCGGCGCCCCCCATAAATGGTTCCCCAAGCGCGTCGTGCTCCGCCACCGCAACGGGCTTGTATGTTTTGAGGCGGTACATATCCAGGTGAGTTTTACGTACTATTGAGTCCTCCCATTCGACCAACCACTCCTCCTGACTTTCGCGTTTCGCTTTCTTGGTGGGTCTGGCGGCGGACACTTTCCCCTGTCCGGAGGCATTCAGAGGTAATGCGGCGCGGCACTTCGCTGGGGTTATAGAGCGGGTAGATGACATCGGGGTGCTTGCAGCACATGTCCAGCCAGTGGTGGACAACTGCAGGGCCCTCTGACCAGGACGGCGGGGGGCATGTCGCCAGGGCTGCCCTCGCAGAGGCAGACTTGGCCGCTCGGTATTTGCGTTGCATCCTCTCGAGGAAGGTTTTGGTGTCGGCCTCTTGCTCGCCCTCCCGCAGTGCCCAGTTCGGGTTGGGTGGGTGCAGTACTCGCCGCCGCCGCCCTTGATGGCCGAATGCGGCAGGCGCCTGTGTGGTGCCCTGCTCCTGCGTTAGCTGCCCCCTTTGGTCAGGTTGGGTTGGTGGCTGCTCGCCGCGGCCCGCAGCTTCAGTTGTAAGGTATTCAGTCATCAGGCGTTGCCCGTTCCGGTACGGGGCGCAGCTACGATCGGGTCCTAGCAGGTGCGTCGCCCGCAGCTCGCGGCGCTCCCTGTTCAGGTCTGTGGGCCCAACCTTGATGTTCGCTGGCGCACCGTGCTCGGGAGGGGTGTTCAGGCAGACCGTCAGCCGATTGACCGCCTGCCTTAGTCCCCTGGCATCATCCACCTCCACGCCCTGCCTGCGCAAGTGGTCGGCGATCTTGGAGGCTACTACCATGTGCTCTCCGCCGGGCTCCAGTAGTTGGCGGAGCTCCGTCACTCCTACCTCCAACAGAGGTAGGAAGTTGGTGATGGGGACTGGCGTGCTGACTCCTAATTCTGTGGGATCATGTCGCAGCTGTTGGAGTAGATCCGTCAGCTGGCAGCCCCCCAGCTCGATCCATTCCCCTTGGCCGCTGGCTGTGTACCTCATTAGCGTGCCGCCGCATGCTGCTAGTAGGGTGACAGTCCTCATCAGTCTACTGTGCCGCAGTTTGTTAGCTAACTCGTTGTTGGGGGCGCCCCCTGCCCGCTTCATCTGTTCTCGCAGCAAGTTGAGGGTGACCCTGCCCAATCTTCCCGGGTCGTTCAGAGCATCAGTGAGCTTGGCGGTAACTTCGGTCACATACATAGTTTGAAGGGAGGGGGCGCCCACGCCACCGCGTTCCTTATCCTCTTGCAACATTGCTGTGGGGGTAGAGGTTGGCAGCCGTAGCGCAAACTTAGCCGCGCCCGCCACCAGGCTGTCCAACCGCGCAATGTCTTTACTGGTGTAGGCACCAGTTGAAAATGAATATCTGATGAAGGGCTTCAGCAATGTAGGGGCTGCTCACTGCTCATTGCTCATTGCTCATCGCACACTGCTCAACGCTCATTGCCCTATATCCCACCCAGCCGCAGGACTCCACTGCCGCCCGCGCCCCGCCCCATCTGGCCGCTTGCGCGCCCCATCCCCCCTCGATGGGGCCCGCCCACACCGGGGCCTCCCCCCTCCCGCCCACTGCTTTCTCAACGGCCCCGAGCCGGGGCTGCCCTCATTGCATACATAGTGCGCCTTTCCCTGCTTTTCT
>NW_005435086.1:998679-1002531 GCF_000147415.1 Chlorella variabilis | reverse complement strand
CATGTCGCCTTGCTCCACCCCTGTTTTATTGCTTTCTCTGCTTTCGCCCGGTTCCCGTCCCGTTTCGGCGGGGAGTCTATGTTGCAAGCTAGTTCTTGCTTTACCAGACTTTAAGCCCACACAAGCAACTCCACTGCCGCCCGCGCCCCGCCCCATCTGGCCGCTTGCGCGCCCCATCCCCCCTCGATGGGGCCCGCCCACACCGGGGCCTCCCCCCTCCCGCCCACTGCTTTCTCAACGGCCCCGAGCCGGGGCTGCCCTCATTGCATACATAGTGCGCCTTTCCCTGCTTTTCTAGTGACCTAGCGTTCCGCACTGCCGTTTGGCCAGCCCATGCTCCCGTACCGTTGCGTTTCTCCCCAATGCGCCATGCCACTTTGCCAGTCATACACACGTTTCGATGCGTGCCCTGTCAGCTGCTTGCGTTGCATGTCGCCTTGCTCCACCCCTGTTTTATTGCTTTCTCTGCTTTCGCCCGGTTCCCGTCCCGTTTCGGCGGGGAGTCTATGTTGCAAGCTAGTTCTTGCTTTACCAGACTTTAAGCCCACACAAGCAAGCAAGTGTAGGGCCTTGGCCTGAAGGGTAGCGGCGTAGTCTTCAGGTACGTTGGTCGTTGCCATCGTCATTGCATGTGCCTGTTCTAGCCGCCCAGCCCAGTCTGTGGCAGTGCGCGCGAAACATGATATGCCCCGGTGCGCAGCTGCCTCAAAGGCGTCCCTGTAGCCCGTCAACTCAGCTATGCTCATTGGCTGCTGGAACACCGTTCTGCTGCGGAACGGGACATGTGTCTGCGGGGGTGGGCGTACGTATCCCAGGGCAGAGCACGGTAGGCGCACTTCGTACGGCTCGTGGTCGCTGTTTCCCCCTGCTGCCGGGATTTGCCACGGTGCTGGGGCCCATTTTGTTACCTCATCGGGCAGAGTGGGCAAGCAAATGAGTACGTCATCGATTGTGCTACGCACTGCCTGTCCACCCACGACATGCTGGCAGTAGGTGGGCTCTCTGGGTTCGGTAGGGTCGGCGGGGATGCCGCCTGCTGGTGCCAATTGGCAGGTGGCCGCCAATTCTCTGTGTGCCGTGTCCACATGGTGTTGGCTACCAGTTGACCTGTCAGCATTCCGCAGGGTGGCGTTCCAATCGCCGGCCAGCACTAGCGTGCGGCCTTGTTGTGCACACGCCCTGCTGATTTCCAAGATGTAGGTCCCAGCTGCCCGGCGCGTGTGTTGCTCGTCGGCATCGCTGGGGAGGTAGACCCCAATAATGTCAAGCGGCCTGCCTGCCGGCGGCGTCAGCCTCACATGGCCGAGGTACCCTTGCAGTTGCGCCGGGACTGTCTGCGGTGTCAAGCTGTTGTGTGTCGTGTGCCTCTTGGCCATTGCCACCAGGACGCCTGCCTTGCCGCGGCCGGGCTGGCCCGCGTGGCTGAGCAGGCTACCACCAGGCAATACGCTCATGGTAATTTTGTATCCACGGTGCAACAGCTTGCGGTACACGTTTTTACGCTGTTGTCTGCTGTTGATTTTGAGCTCGGTCAGCACGAGCGCATCTGGATCGCGTTGCACCAGTGCCTCTATCGCCCCTTCCGCGGTGGTGCCGCCCATGCAGTTTAAGGTGGCCACCTTAAATTCTCCCACCGGCCCTGGTGCCGGTGCGCAGGCCTCGGGGTCCAGCCCGGGTGGTGCTGCCTGTGTTGCGCTCTCGCTGGCACTGAGTGGGGCAGCTACACCAGGGTCGGCTAGTTCTGCCATGAGTGTCTCGCCTGTCGTGGCAGCCTGTCGTGTTTTGCCTCGGTTGGGCAGGGATGCACGGGACAGCCGCGCCTGGCGTTGGTGGTGGGCAAGCAGTGGCAGGCCCGCTTGTGCCCGTTGGGCTGCCTTGCCCATCGCTTCCTGGATACTGGTCTGCCGTGTTCCTCGGTCGCTTTGCTGGTGCATGGCTGTGTGTGTGCATCGCTGCCCGGGCGACCCGCTAGGGCTGGGTGGCGTCTCCCCCTTCTTTTTGCGCATCCGGCTGGTGTCTTGTTGAGTGCTCTTCTTTGCGATTTTCCTCCTGCCCTCGCTGGCGTCAATGCACTTGCGCTTGAGACTCTTGCCGGTGGGCGGCGCAGGGCTCTGTTGGGATCCAGTTCCCCTGTCAATGTCGATGGCCTGGGCTGCCGCCACGCTCAGCCGTGTCTGATGCCGCTGGGCGAGGCGTGGTGGTGGTCCATCACCCATGGTGCCGATGGGCTGAGCTGCCTTGCCTGGCGGTGGTGGAAAGGGTGTTGGGCTTGGTTTCGGGCCCGGGCCGCCGCTTGCCCCTTGGCGGCCACGCCTGGCCATGGCTGGGCGGGGCGCGAGAATGTTTTGGACAGAGGTAAGGACCTCTTCAATTAGGTGCCGCTCGGGGGACTCGTTTGGTAGTTGGTGCAGTTCGTAGCGGGTCTGTGTATCCCACGCCCAGCCGGGATCCCTCCCTGCGCCCTGCTCATAGTAACCTTGCAGGTGTAGGTCATGTTGCTCGGTCACCGAGAGCAGGGCACTGTAATGGGCTGCCGTCGGTAGGAACCCCGCCTCGAAGTGGTTGGGGCGCCAAGGCGTCGTCTCCACAGGTGCCCCACCGCCGCAGTATGCCCACATCTGTATGATGGGGAGTTTGGATGCATAGCCCCCTTCCCGGACAAAGAGAGGTGGGATGTAGCCGCTCTCAAGCTCCCGGTGGGGGATCATTTTGTGTCCCGGGTTGAAAAGTAGGATCGGGCATTGTAGCACCGAGGCCGCGATTGCACTCGCCAGTCCGCTCAAGGAGCTTGCTGGTTTCGTCAGGGGGGTAAACACTGACGCGCCGTAGTCAGTGCTCGCCACCCCTGGGCCTGACTCTGCCTGATGATAGCGGGCAGAGTTGACCAGGAAGTGGAGCAGACACCGCAGACGCAACGCCACCCAGCCACTCTCTTCGCTGCCCAGCACCGAGATCAGCAGTGAGCGCAAGTGGCAGTTACCATCCCCCTCGGTGTGCTTCAGCTCGAGGCTGGGGATGGGGTGTAGCCAACTAAGGTACGTACTGCCATATGCGTCAAACCCAGCACTGTTAGGGAGGCCGGCTACGTCCCCAGCTAGCAGGCCCTGTATGCCATCTACAGGGGGCAGAATCCGCTCGACGCAGGAGGCTAGGATCCTCATGGCCAGGTGGTTCCATTTGTGCCCCGGGCGCTCCTGTGGCAGCTCTGGGTCGCAGGGCATGCGTTCCAGTTGTGCTGCTGCATATCGTATGCGCCCCATTATGGCTGTGGCTGCCGCGTCGCTCACCCCCAGCCAGCTCTCTACTCGTTGTTGTTGCCGGGGCGGTGGCCCTGGGTTCTCCTCCACATCCCCACTTAGCAGGAGCTTCATGCGCTTTACAAGGGCGGTGGTAGAACACGAGCATGGGAGGCGCAACGTGCTAGCGCCGGCGATGGGGGTCGCCTGACGGCGCGCGTGGTGGCGTCGCATGGGACACCTACAGCTAGGGGTGCGTGCTGCCACGCCCGCCTGGGGGCTGGGAAGGCACTCGACCTTGACAAAGGGCACGGTGGACAGCAGGGCGGGGTCCTTGATGTACACCACGGCGCGGGTGCCGGCCATGGAGGGGTTGCCGGCGATGCCATGCACCTCCACCGAGAGCTGCTCGGCGAGCGCCTCTGGGGCCGTCCCCAGCTTGTTGGCCAGACGGCCAAGGAACTGTAGGGAGGCAGGGGGCGAGTGCGCGGGCAAGGGCGGGGGCAGGGTGTGATGAGTGACGTGGGGCTGGGTGAGGGTTTGCATGTGGTGGGAATCAGNGGTGCTGATCGGCTGCAGGGGCGGCTGGCAGCGTTTCCTGGCGGGGGATCCTCAG
>NW_005435086.1:994705-998629 GCF_000147415.1 Chlorella variabilis | reverse complement strand
CTGCGCCCTGCTCATAGTAACCTTGCAGGTGTAGGTCATGCTGCTCGGTCACCGAGAGCAGGGCACTGTAATGGGCTGCCGTCGGTAGGAACCCCGCCTCGAAGTGGTTGGGGCGCCAAGGCGTCGTCTCCACAGGTGCCCCACCGCCGCAGTATGCCCACATCTGTATGATGGGGAGTTTGGATGCATAGCCCCCTTCCCGGACAAAGAGAGGTGGGATGTAGCCGCTCTCAAGCTCCCGGTGGGGGATCATTTTGTGTCCCGGGTTGAAAAGTAGGATCGGGCATTGTAGCACCGAGGCCGCGATTGCACTCGCCAGTCCGCTCAAGGAGCTTGCTGGTTTCGTCAGGGGGGTAAACACTGACGCGCCGTAGTCAGTGCTCGCCACCCCTGGGCCTGACTCTGCTTGATGATAGCGGGCAGAGTTGACCAGGAAGTGGAGCAGACACCGCAGACGCAACGCCACCCAGCCACTCTCTTCGCTGCCCAGCACCGAGATCAGCAGTGAGCGCAAGTGGCA
The DNA here is from genome assembly GCF_000147415.1 of Chlorella variabilis. NCBI lineage: Eukaryota > Viridiplantae > Chlorophyta > Trebouxiophyceae > Chlorellales > Chlorellaceae > Chlorella > Chlorella variabilis. The sequence continues at coordinate 998,109 of NW_005435086.1, read as the reverse complement.
GTTACCATCCCCCTCGGTGTGCTTCAGCTCGAGGCTGGGGATGGGGTGTAGCCAACTAAGGTACGTACTGCCATATGCGTCAAACCCAGCACTGTTAGGGAGGCCGGCTACGTCCCCAGCTAGCAGGCCCTGTATGCCATCTACAGGGGGCAGAATCCGCTCGACGCAGGAGGCTAGGATCCTCATGGCCAGGTGGTTCCATTTGTGCCCCGGGCGCTCCTGTGGCAGCTCTGGGTCGCAGGGCATGCGTTCCAGTTGTGCTGCTGCATATCGTATGCGCCCCATTATGGCTGTGGCTGCCGCGTCGCTCACCCCCAGCCAGCTCTCTACTCGTTGTTGTTGCCGGGGCGGTGGCCCTGGGTTCTCCTCCACATCCCCACTTAGCAGGAGCTTCATGCGCTTTACAAGGGCGGTGGTAGAACACGAGCATGGGAGGCGCAACGTGCTAGCGCCGGCGATGGGGGTCGCCTGACGGCGCGCGTGGTGGCGTCGCATGGGACACCTACAGCTAGGGGTGCATGCTGCCACGCCCGCTCCCGCCGTGGCGGCCCTCAACGCCCCGCCCGCGGCCCCTGCCGCCAGCAGAGCCGCGGCCGCCTCCATGCCGCCCGCGGCTGGCGCCCCGGCCCTGGTAGGCGCTGCGGCTGTTGCGGCCGCCGCCGCGGCCGCCGGGCGGTGCTGCCTGCGCATGGACAACGGTGGGGGACATGGCATTATTGTAGACAGGGCACGAGGGGTTACATGCAAGTGGGCGTTCAGCTGGTGCCCCGCGGGGCAGGCAGCCAGGTTTGTGCGTGGGTGTGGCGTGCATATTTCCCAAACCCTACCGAAAAAACCCAAAAAACCCTAAAAACCCTACCGATAAGCCCGATGTATTTCCCTCACTCGTGACACACATACACCCTGGACTGTCTCCCTTGCTTCCTGCAATGCATTCTGTAAACTCCAGCTGACACGCATCGCTACAGTGCGCAGGGTGTGGAGGGGAACCAGCCCGGGACAAAGTTGAGTACGTTGCTTCAAGCTCTCAAGTGTGCTGATGTGCCCGTGTGCTTGGTGTCAGCACGAAAGGCAGCAGTGGCTGGCTAGGCCTGGCAGCCGAGGGCAGCCCAGTCCTACGGCCACGCCCTCGGGCTTCATGCGCAAGGTGGCGCGTTGCTCGCTTCCCGTCTGCAGCATCACCAGGCCGTTGGTTCCTCTGCGGCAGTGCACGCGGCGGGAGGGTGTGGGTGGGGAGGGGAAGGCTGCAACATGGGGCGGAGGGTAAGGGCGGCGGTGATTCCGCTTCCATCCTACCTGACTGAAATTACAGAGACAGGGTGCTTTAAAGCACTGAGTGCCACGATGGCTCGGGAGAGTACACGAGTATGAAACAAAACAACATACATGGCGGTGGTAAAGGTAAAGGTAAAGGTGGGGAAGAGCCTCCACAGGCTTAACTTCCCGGTTTTAACGTCTAGCTTTAGACCATTATTTGATCTGCCCGACGCGCCAAGTGCAGTACCCCCCACTAGTAGTGAATGGGTCCCGGGGAGGCCTGTGCCGAAGCCTTGGCGATTCTATTAGGCGTTCCCGAAGGAATTGGCTTGGATTGGCGCTGAGCCGGTCAGCTATGCCGCGTTTGTCCTCACAAAGTTTCGACATGGGAGGAATCGAACCTGTGCCCTCTCGGAGGGTTTAGACACTAGCTCCAGCGCCTTCAAAGAAGGCCTTTCTTAGCCGCGGTGGAGCCGCGGTTAGCCGCGGTGGAGCCGATCGGGCACAACGGGCGGCAAGGAAAGCTGAGGGTGCCTGAAAACCAACCTAGTGACTATCGGAGAGTTGTGAGGAACGGAAACGGGGGGCAAAAATGCGCGCCTGACTGACTGAGAACCGGGCCCTTTAAAGGGCTGGGGACACACAAGCCGTGCCCACTAGCTCTGGACAATATAAGTATGAAACCAACCAACAGACAGGGCGGCGGAGCGCGGGGCTGCGAGGAGCCGATCGGGCACAGCGGGCGGCAGGGAAAGCAGAGGGTGCCTGGGAGCCAGCCCAATGACTGTCAGAGAGGTGTGAGGATGGGAAACGGGGGGCAAAAGACAGGGGAAAGAGGGGGATCAAGGGCCAGGACCGCCAGCAGGCGGCGCAAGCGGCTCCGAGACGCCACCCACCCCGGCACAGAAGCTGGGGGAGCGGCCAGGCGGGCGGGCGGGGACCGCCTCAGAGGGCAGGCGACACAGGGGGTCAAGGCTCAGGTCAGATCACACGGGAGAAGGGGGCAGCCAGCTGCCAACGAGGAGAGGGGAGAAAGGGGGACGCCAGAGAAAGCACACCGAGCGGCAGCGCGGCAGGCACAGCAGCGCACGAGCAAGCACAGGCGCACAGGCACTGCAGCACACTGCCGGCGGGTCCCCGATGGCGTGACTGTGGAAAAGCGCAACCACCTCCACTGGTTCCAAGCACACCGCTTGTGCCGCGGCTAAGAAAGGCCTTCTTTGAAGGCGCTGGAGCTAGTGTCTAAACCCTCCGAGAGGGCACAGGTTCGATTCCCTCCCATGTCGAAACTTTGTGAGGACAAACGCGGCATAGCTGACCGGCTCAGCGCCAATCCAAGCCAATTCCTTCGGGAACGCCTAATAGAATCGCCAAGGCTTCGGCACAGGCCTCCCCGGGACCCATTCACTACTAGTGGGGGGTACTGCACTTGGCGCGTCGGGCAGATCAAATAATGGTCTAAAGCTAGACGTTAAAACCGGGAAGTTAAGCTTGTGGAGGCTCCTCCCACCTTTACCTTTACCTTTACACCTCGCACGGCGCAATAGCCAGCCAAGGGGCACCACAGCCAGGCAGGCAATAGCCAGCCGACAGCGCACGGGCAACCAGATGCAAGCCGGCACACAGGCGAGCAGCGCGGCAGCAAGGCGGCGGGCACAGGGCAGGCAGGCAGAAGATGGGCAAGAGAGTGAGGTGTTACAGTCACCCCGCTATGATAGGCCGCGTGAGCAGACCTTGGGCAGGGGGCACACGTGATCAAGGGGCATCAAGAGAGGGGGTGGACCATGGAGCACCCTCTCCATGGCTCCGACCACCCTCCCCCCAGCTGAGCGTCCCAGGGTCACCCCACCCTGGCCCCGCTCCCCGTCCTGCCGGACACGCAACCCCCACAACGTGGTGGGGGACGTGGGGATCCTTAGCAGCTTAGGCCTGCCAGGCCGACGGGTGCCGATGCTGGTGCGGGCTCCCGGCGGCAGGCAGCGCCGCCGCCGGGCACTCAAATGGCATGGGGCACATGGGCCCCCATGCCCGCACATCTCCCAGGCACATGAAAATACCAGAAGGCTGCACATGTAAGGGTGCATGCATTGCAGGCAGGAGTGCAAAGTGGCCTGCCGCGGCGGTCGGCTGTGCCATTACTCAATCAG
>NW_005435086.1:993224-994655 GCF_000147415.1 Chlorella variabilis | reverse complement strand
GAGCTGGTGCTTTGCGCCCCCGGCCCAGACTCGGCCAGCATTTGAGATCAGGCGCTCAATTACTAATAAAGCGCTCATTTTCAGAGAGCAGCGCCACCTCATCCCACATGTCATACCCAAGCCACCATTTGAAAACCCCGCTGCCATCCGCCGCAAGCGCCGCCTCCTATCAACCGGATCGCTCTTGCAATTCGTTGAGGAGGTTGGCCAGGCGTTGCGGGCGCACCCGCAGTTTGCTGCCCGCCATGGGGGTCCTCACGCGCAAGCGAGCGGCTGGGACGGTCGAGGAGCCTGCACCACATTCGTCCGCAAAGCGATCACGCACTGCCCAGGCCCCGCCTGCGGCCGCCTCTCCCAGCGAGGGGTCCCCGCAAGGCCGCCGCGAGGCAGGCTCCCCTGCGCCCAATCAGGCCAAGCAGAGCGAACTGATTGCACTGAAGAAAGGTGGGTTGGCGGCGTAGCCATCCGATGCCGCCCACTTGCCCACTCCCGCCCCAGTTCCGCCGCCGCACTGCTGCCGCCGCCGCCACCGCACCTCCACTCCTCTGTCCTCTTGCCCTCCCCTGTTTTCCTTGCAGGCAGCCGTGGCGCAGCATTCCTGGCTGCCGCTGGCATCGCGGTGCCACCATCCGCCTCACCTCTGCCAGGCGCCGCCTCCCCTCCCAAGCTGTCCACAAAGAAAGCCAGCGCAGCCAAAGCGGCGCGCCTGGTGGCAGGCGATGCGCCTGCCCCGCTCGCGGCGCCGCGCTCCGCGGCCAAGCCCCGCAACCCGCTGCTGGGGCAGGAGCTGCCCAGGAAGCTGGCGGCCCTGCTGGACATGTTTGGTGAGCGTGCGGGCTGGTGCGGTGAATGCGGTGAATGTGGGGAGCTGGCTCTCAGGGCTCGGTGTGGCGTGGGCCGGGCAGCGGATGCCGCCAGCCCGCGGCGCGCCTGCGAGCCCCTCTCTTCTTTCCCTGCCCACCTGCCCACCCGACTGCCCGCCCTCCCGCCCGCCTGCAGCCGGGCTGCAAACGGTGTATGAGATGATGCGGCGGCGCGGGCAGCGCACCACCTACCAGCACATGCGGCAGGCGGTGGAGGAGGCCAGCGGGCGGCGCTTCCTGGTGCGCCGCCGCCGCTGCCAGCGCTGCGCTTTCCCTGCCATGCAACGACCGCCGGCCCGCGGCGCCATCCCTGGCCCACCCCCTCCCGCCGCGCCCCGCCTGCCCACGCTCCCCGCAGATGGCGCACGTGGCGCAGCTGCAGCACCTGCTGCCCGAGGCGCTGGTGGTGGAGTGGGTGCGCCTGCCTGTGGCGGCACACAGCAGCCGCACAGAGCCACACCTCCTGCTCAGCCTGGACGGGCCAGCGGCGGCGCGCGCGGCGGCCGACGCGGGCGCCGCGGCGCCCGGCAGCGGCGAGATGCGGGCGGCTCGTGACCTGGTGCAGTGC
>NW_005435086.1:975459-993174 GCF_000147415.1 Chlorella variabilis | reverse complement strand
CATACCCCGAGGAGGCCGCGGATGTGCCGCAGCAGCAGCTGCCGCCACGCCCCGAGGCGCCCGCCGCAGCGTCCCGCGGCGGCAGCCCCGCCATTCTGGGCGCCACGGCGGCGCCAGCGGCGGCGGCGCAGCAGCTGGCGGTTCCGCTGACGCCCGCCACGCTGGGGGCCCAGCCCCAGCCCTCCACAGGTGGGCTGGGCAGCACCGCAACAGGCGCCAGAGCAGTGGGCGGGGCCGCCCCACCTCACCTCTCTGCAGCGCCCTCGCCGACCCAGCCGCGCCTCCGCTCGCCGTCTGTCTGCCTGTGTGATGCAGGGCGCCACGGCAGGCCGCCGATGCACCCCAGCACCATCGACCGCCAGCGCCAGCGCCGCCTGTCCTTCAGCCAGCCCGCCGCCGCCTCAGCCGGCCTGGCGGCGCCCTCGGCCGCGGCCCCGGCTTCGTGTCGCGGCCCCGGCAAGCCAGGCACCCCCCTAGACAAGCTGAGCAGCCAGCTGGACCGGCAGCACCAGCGGCGGCCGGAGGAGGAGGAGGCGGCTGAGGCGGCGGCGGCGGCGGCGCAGGTGCACCCCTCGCAGGCGGCGCTGGCGGCCAGCCTGGGCCCCGCGGGCCTGCAGTTTGGCTGTGCCGCCGCCGTGCTGTCGGGCCAGGATGCCTGCCTGCTGGCCTCTATGCCTCAGGAGCTGCGCCGCCTGTCCACAGAAGGCATCATAAGCATGGACACGCTGCGGGTGGGGCGGCGCCGGCGGGCGGCGCCGGGCGCGGGTGCCTTGCTTGCTCTGCCTTGCTCGTGCCTGTGGAGACACACCCCGCTCGCGTTGCTTGCCCAGCCGCGGCGCGCGCTTGCCTCCTGCTCGGGACTCTGACCGCCTGCCTGCCTGCCTCTGCCTGCCTCCCCCTGCCTGCCTCCCCCTGCCTGCCCGCCTGCGCAGAAGCTGGACGCCGCGGAGCAGCAGCACCGGCGGCTGAGCAGCAAGGAGGCGGTGGAGCGGCGGGACAGCAACGCGGCGCTGGGCCAGCTGCCCCGCACCTTCTCCCGCCTCCAGCGCATCTTCGGCATGCAGGTACAGAGGCGCCACGGCACACCCGGCGGCCCTGCCTGCTGCATGGGCGCATCTTGGGGGCCTGAAGCTCCCAAGCCCTAGCTCCCAAAGCTGTATCCTCCCCCTCACCCCTCCCGGCCCCAGCTCACCGCCCTGCTGCACACTACTGCCTGCCTGCCTGCCTGCCTGCGTGTGCAGGGCCCCAACGCGCTCAAGCTGCGGGACGTGGTGCTGCGCATCAAGCAGGGCGGCGAGGAGATGTCCACAGAGGGGCAGATCGAGGCGCAGGTGCGGGCGCTGGCGGAGCACGCCCCAGAGTACGTCAGCCTGAAGGCGTACGGGCGCTGCGGCACGCCCGCGGTCTGGATCAACCGCGCCTGCAGCGGCAACGCCATCATGCACCGCCTCAAGCAGGTGGCGGATGGCAGGCTGGCGCAGCGCGGCGAGGCGGCGTGAGCCGGGTGCCGCAGCGGGTTCGGCCGGGCGCGGCGGGCAACGCGCTGGCGTCTGATAGGCATGCATACACGAATAACTGAATTGTGGCTCAGCCCAGCAGCGACTGGCTGGCATGGATACACATGCCGACGGACCAATGGCTGGCTGCGCATCTGTACACTCCTATGCCCTGCCCTGCTGCATCATCACCTCCCATGCATCATCATCCCACTCCAGGTTCTGGATGTGGTTGGCATTCAATCGAAAGCTTGCCTCAGTTGCGAGCTGCTGTTGCATTACACAAGCGAGTGTAACGGGCAATGTGTAGGCAGCCATGCTGGGCTGCGAAGTGCTACAAGAGAACAAGCAAGGGTGCTACCACGCAACAAACAAAGGCGCCGCGCTGGCAAGAGTGCTGACACGACTTGGAGGCAGCCCCAGGGCTCGCAGCGGCCGGCAGCGTCAGCATGCCACTTGGGTGCCGCTGTCGCCTGGCCAGCTGTCTGCCAGCTGCAGCCCACCATCTGCTGTAGCAGCCAAAGGGGCAGGGGCAGGGGCTGCGGGCTGCGGGCAGCTATCTCCAGGGAGCGTCACAGGAGGAGGGGTGCACGCTGCTGCCACCCTAGGGGAAGTGGCGCTCGTAAGGCTTGCCGGCGCCCAGTGCCAGCCGCTCGTCGCTCTCCAGCCTCACCAGCTGCGGCAGCAGAGGCGCAAGCAGGTGAGGAGGAGCAGGCGCGCCCATCAGGCCCCTGCCTCTCTGCCAGCAGCCTCTGCCCCCGACGAGCCTGAGCCTGCCTCCACCATGCCCATCTGGGCAGGAGCGCCCGCATGAAAGCCACCCCTGCCCGCCACACACCCCTCACACACAGCCATCACAGCACCATCACCACCAGCCCCTCCCATGCAGCCCAGGCCCCCACAGGCACGCACGCACACACACACACACACACACACACACACACACGCCCGCCCGCCCACCTCCAGCGCGTCCTTGAGGTAGAAGGAGTAGGGTGTCTGCAGCTGCTGCAGGTCCTTGGGCAGCTCGCTGTGCTTCATGTTGAGGTCGTGCGCGCGCTTCAGCCGCTGGTTGCGCGCATCCAGCACGTCCTGGGGCAGCCGCTTGAGCGCCTCGTCCACATCCTGTGCGGCGGCAGCAGGGGCGGGGGGCGGGCGGGCGCCGAGGCAGGTGGATGCGGCAGGCACGCCCTGCCAGCCCCCTGGCCTCTCCGAGCGTGGCCCCGCTGCTGCTGATCATCCCAGCACAGCAGGCACGCGCGCACGCACATCACCACCGCACCCCCAGCTGCCCCCCGCTCACCAGGTCCAGCTGCGGGTCGTACAGGTCCTCGTACCGCAGACCGTACTTGATCAGCTCCTTGCCCACAGCAGCCTGGTACCGCGGTGCCATCATGGCCACCAGCGGGTCAAACAGCTTGGCAAGCATGCCCGCCTGCGGCGGGAGGCGGGGTGGCAGGGGGGGGACAGCGAATGGGACAGCTGGCGAGGCAGCCGAGGCAGTGGCGACAGCGCCGGCCAGCAGGCGTCTCGCGGTATCTGGCAAGGCTGTAGCCTTGGCAGCTGCATGGAGAGGCTGCAGCATCTCGCCTCTCCCTTGACACACCACGAGGGCAGGGCAGCGCCCACCGCCCCGCCCGTTGCCGGCTGGTGGCCAGCCTGCGGCGCCGGCCGGCCTACTCACCCGTGCGGCCATGGTGCCTGCTGATGCGGTTGGGGCCTGCGCAGGGTGCAGAGTGGGAGGGTTCAGGCTGGGTGGCAGGCTGCCAGTCGTGGAAGTGCTCGGCTGGGCCAGGCGGCGGGGTGTCAGTGAACTTTGAAGACTTTATATGGTGTGTGTCGTCACGGACGAGCATCTCTGCGCTGTTCTGTAATCATGCACCGCTCTGCCCTCCCAGCAAGCCACCCGTGGCTGTGCGGCGCCCAGGGCGCGTCTCCTCCGTCAGTGTCTAACCCCAGGCAGGGCCTGCTGCTCACCTGCCGGCAGGGGTGCCGTCGGCGAGGGCACTGGTCCAACCCAAAGGCCTGGAGACCCCCAACGCCGATCTGTGCAGTGCCAACTCACTGATCCTGTGTCACGATGCAGCGCCCAGGAGGCCCAAGCCCATTTTTCGCAGGCCAGGCCACTTTCCAGTGCCACCTGTCTTTCTGGGGCTGGAGCGGAGCCAGGCGACCATAACACTGACCATACCGCCCATTATCGACACCAGGAAGATATCCATGGAGTTTTGAGGCGTCCAGCGCGATCCCCGGGACCCTGCAGCCCGTCTCCCGCCTGCCACCAAAATGTGGTTGAGGGCATCCTTCAAAACAGTCGCACAGGCAGCTGGTGCAGCAGCTGGATCCATCACGGCCAGCCAGCCGCTCGCAAGCGGCGCTAGCGGGCTGGGCGGGGCCGCCGCTGCCCTAGCCCGCCGCTCTGCCGCCACCGCAGCCGGCAGTGCCCCCCCAGACGTGCTGATTGTGGGCGCCGGGGTGAGATGGAAGGCCTTTCAATGGTGCTCTGATGTGGTCCGTGGCGCAGGCGCCGAGTAATTCCTCGAGCCTGCTTCCTTGCCAGCCCTGGCATTCCGCCGAAAGCACGCAGCTCCCGCCGCCCTCCGCGTGCAGCACAATGGCCTGGTGGCAGCCACGCTGCTGGCCCGGCAGGGGCTGAGGGTGGAGGTGTATGAGGAGAAGGACATAGTGGGAGGCGCCTGCCGCACAGAGTACCCCTTTGCCAAGGCGCCAGGCCTGCCGCAGTCGACGGGCGAGCGAGCTGCAAGAGCGGCTGCCCTCACGTGCCATGCGCTAGCGCCCTGGTGCTCTGGCCATCTCACTTACAATTCCCCCGCCTGGTGCAGGCGCCTACCTGCTGGGCGTGATGCCTCCCGAGCTGCTGCAGCTGCTGGAGCTGGATCTGCCGCTGTGCGCCCGATGCCGTCTGCTTGAGCCCAGCTTGCTCTCGCCCAAGTCTCCAGTCGCCATGCTGGCACCGGCTGCTGCCGCTCACGACTGTGCTGCTGCCACCGGCCCGGCCTGGCCTGCAGGCGCCGCCGCGACCCGCACTACTTCCTGCCCTCCCCCGCCGGCGGCAGCGGCAAGTACCTGCTGTTTGGCAGCGACCGCGGCGCGATGCGCGACCAGTTTGTGCGCTTCTTCAGCGAGGTGCGGCTGCAGGAGGGTGGAGGCCTTGTGTCTGGCTTGGTGTGGTTGGGTGGGTGCCTTGTGTTATGAGTGGGAAGCTGCGAGAAGGTAGGGGGCAGGCAAAACGGGGCAGGCGCTGGCAGGCCCGAGGCCACCAGTCCTGGGCCTTGGGCTGCTCTGTGTGGCATGCAGGAGGACTGGCGAGCCGACCAGGCGATGCAGGCTGAACTGGAGGCGCTGCGCCGGGATGTGGGGCCCACCTGGCTGCAGGCAAGCGCCGCGGCAGGCTGCTGGCGCCTGGCGCCTGGCCACGCCACCTCCAGCGCCGCCGTGCTTGCCATGTGCTCTACGCATGGCTGCATTTGGTCTGGGAGGCTGGTCTGCCCTGACAGACAATGCCCAGCACATGCTGGCTGCACACACCTACCTCCCTGCCGGCCTGTCCCACCTAGCTGCCCGCAGGAGCCGGCCAGCATAGAGGAGACGGCTGAGCGGCATGTGCGCCCGGCGCTGCGCTCGGCCTTTGTGGACCTGTGCCACGGCTCGGTGGCCGACTACCTGGCCCGGTTTGGGTTCAGGAGCGACATGCTCAAGGTCATGTATGCGGTGAGCAAGGAGCCCCTGCGCTCCTCCGCCGGGTGCGGTGGTGGTTGTGGGGCAGGCTGATGTGCTTTCAGCGCGTCTGTGATGCAGCACAGCGTCGAAGCTGTGCTCCCCTGGAATGCCTCCACCTCGCTGTTTTTTCCACTTCTCCCAACGCCCGCCCATCCTCCCCATGCCGCCGCCCCTGCCCCTCCAGACCACCGACGGCTTCAGTGGGCTCAACGGCGGCTGGGACACGCCCGGCACAGGCATGAACTTCCTGGTGCACAACATGTGCCGCCTGCCAGGCTCGGACGGCACCTGGATGGTGGTGGAGGGCGGCATGGGCGTGGTGACGCAGCGCCTGGCGGCGGCAGCGCGCCACGCGGGAGCCAGCATCCACACCGGCCAGGCCGCCAGCAGGTGGGCGAGCCTGGGTGGGGCGAGGGCTGGCGCCGCTGCTGGCAGTGGGCAGGGCGTGCCCCATGCGCCTGCCGCGGCGCTGCTGGTGCGGCCAGACCCGTCTGCCTCCACCTCTCCCAGCCTGCGCCGGCTGAGGGGCTGGCTGTCCTGGGGGCCCCGCCAGTCTTTCCCACCCCACCGCACCGCCAGCCACCAGTGCCTCCATCGCTCCGCCGCCGCCGCCGTGCAGCATCCTGCTGGAGGGCAGGGCCGCGGCGGGCATCGTGACGGGCGATGGGCGGGAGGTGCGGGCAAAGGCGGTGGTGGTCAACGCCGACCCCTTCCGCCTGCGCACGCTGGCAGGCGCCGCCGCCTTCCCGCCAGACTTCAACGCTCGCCTGGACGGCATGAAGAAGGACGGTACCACCATGAAGGTAACAGAAACTGCCGGTACCACCTGCCTCCCTGTTTTACCACTCGCCTGCAAAGCTCACGTGCCTGCATTCCTGCGCCCTGCACCTCCCCGGCCCTTGCTTGCTGCGCTGCCATGCCCTGCTGCCCGCAGGTCAACCTGGCCCTCAAGGGCCTCCCCACCTTTGCCTGCCTGCCGGAGGACCGCGGCCAGCACCGCACCACGACCCACCTGCTGCCGGGGGATGAGGGCAGCGTGCTGGCCGGCGTGCAGCAGGCGTTTGCTGATGTGCAGCAGGGCAGGCTGCCTGAGTTTCCAACGATAGAGATCTACTGGCAGACCACGGTGGACCCCGGCCTCACAGGTGGGGCGGTGGTGAGGCTGCTGCCGCAGCCAGCACTCCTACAAAATGAGCAGGTTGATTGCATATGCTTTGCAACCCTGGGGGTCAATGGTCAATGGCCGCCTTCAGGCTACGTAGTGTGTGCGTCAGCAAGCCGGCCAATGATTCACGCGAGCCGGCATGCGCTGCTGGCGCAGATGCGGAGGGGCGGTACAGCGCGGCGCTGTTTGTGCAGTGGGTGCCGTATGCGCTGGCGGGCGGCAGCAGCTGGGAGGCGGAGGAGGCGGGGTATGTGCGGCACCTGCTGGGCCTGCTGGACCGCTTCGCCCCCGGTGAGGCGCGGCCCGCGTGCCCGCTGCCGCAGCCCCTCCTCGTCCTCGCTTCTCACCCCGCTCGTCTCTCCCACCACCCTGCCTCCTCTCTCTTCAATGCAAAGCGTGTTGTGTGTTCTCCGCAGTTCCTTCCTTCCCCTCAATGCCCCCCCCTCCCTGCAGGCGCCAGCGACCTCGTGGTGGACACCTTCACCCTGACGCCCCCCGCCATCGAGCGCTACTTTGGCATCACCCGCGGCCACATCCACCACATCGACAATTCCCTCGGTTTTGCAGATCGCTTCCCGTACCGCACCCCCGTGCAGGCGAGAGCAGCCAATGGCAGCAACGGGCCGAGGGTGCCTGCAGCACCTTGGAGCCAGCGGGCCAGCTGCAGCGCCCAGCTGCCGCCCAGCCAGCCCTGCAGCAAGCCTGTGAAGGCGCACCCCCTGCCTTCCTGCCTGCGGTGCAGGGCCTCTATTCGTGCAGCGCAGGCACCCACCCTGGCGGCTCTGTGGTTGGCTGTGCCGGCCACAACGCGGCGGCGGCGCTGCTCAGCGACCTGGGCTTGCAGCAGTGGTGGCGCCTGCCTGCAGCTGCAAGCGGCCACCCGTGATACGGCACCCACTGATGCATTGTAACTCATTTGCAAAGCGGCCCCTGCCACCAGCGCGCCGCAACCGCCGCCTGGCACTGTGCCGGAGCAGGCCACACAGAGGCTTGCAGCGTGTTGCCGCGGCCCAGACGCCCATGATACGATGCGCAGGTGCTGCAACAAGGCAGAGGGGCGGCGAAGGAGGCCTGTGGTGCCTGTCACCCGTGGAGGCATGCGGCGGCGGCCACGATCAGAGGCCCAGGCCTGCTGCAAGGCTTGAATCGTGTGTTTGCGGGGCGCTGCCATCATTTCGGCCACTCGCATGCCGCCGGCGGCGTGTAGCGCCATTCGTCCTCGGCTTGCAACCCCTCTCTACTAATCGCGCGTATACGTGAAGCCTTCCTCTCCCATTTGTGGATTGAGCCAGAGTTCAGCAAGTGCTTGCGCAGTTTCATCGCTGTGTTTCCGCCTGTGTGGTCCTGCTGCACTGAGACTTGCTGCGTGGCCGCCACTCCCGAACACTCCAATCGTGCTTTGTTTGGACCGCCATGACCCGCAAATAAATCGTGGGCGCTTCCTGGGAGCCTCCAGAGCGGCTGAGCGACCGCAGGGGCCGGGGCGGCATGAAGTTGCTCCGAAAACTCACAGCCGTCTTTGGCGGCGGAAATGATGATGGACAGCGTGCTGTGGAGCTTCTGGACAAGAGCTGGTGAGGCGGCGGGCCCGTCATGCACGGTTTCGATGGCGGCCGTGCCCGCCTGTGCGTGTCGTGGGCCCTCACCTCCGCTGCTCCCGCCCGCCTGCAGGTCTGGGAGGCATGGGAATGCCAGCCAGCAGGACAGGCAAGGTAGCACCCAGGGTACGCAGCCCACCCCACTGCCTGGGCCGCAGGCCGACTTGCAGGGCCCCCGGCAAGGCTCAGCATTGCAGGGCAGCATAGATCAGTGTGCCGGGGCGCAGCCGGAACACGTACAGGCGGAGAACAGCAGCGTGCCAACCGTCGGCGACGGTGAAGGGGATGCCGCCGCCTTGCACGGCGCCTGCACAGCAGCCAGCCTGCCGCCTGTAGCAGCAAGCGCCCCGGTGCAGCGTGAGGTGCGCCCAAGCTCGCTACCGCAGCCGCTGGGACAGGGCATGCGGCCATCGGTGGCGGGCAGCGGGCCGCGCGCGCCGGTCAGCCCAGACCCCACGCTGCCACCGCAGCTGCAGCGCGTCAGCAGCCAGCCCAGCAGCTCCCAGCCCTCTGGCCTGTCCCACGACTCCGCCACCGCCTCCATACACAGCTCTCTGGTGGCTGACGAGGCCGGCTCCAGCAGCGGCCCTCCCACGCATCGCCTGGCATCGCTCCAGGGCTCTGACGCGGGCGTGCCTCCCAGTGTGGATGGCAGCCGGCACAGCAGCGAGCTGAGCCGCATGAGCAGCGTCAGCGGCATCAGCACCATCAGCGGCAGCACGGTGAGCAGCAGGGGCAGCAGTGCGGCGCCGGCGGCGGGCGGCGCGCGCAAGAAGCGCTCCAAACGCCCCAAGTCGCCGCCGCCCTCCATGTTCTGGCACCCCGCACTGATGCCTGTGCCAGAGGCGCAAAGGGCCGGCAGCGTGCGCAGCCAGCGCAGCAGCCAGAGGAGGAGCTCTGGTTCGTCCGAGGGCAGCAAGGCCCCGGCATCGCCTCCGGCCACAGCCTTTGCCACCGCCGCAGCAGCAGCGCCCGCGTCGGCCTCGCCATGCGGCATGCAGGACAGCGGCCAGCCCATCCCGCCCACCGCGCAGCCCGGCGGCAGCAGCCCGCCGCTGCCGGACAGCGGCTGCGGCACGCCCGCCTCTGCAGCGGTGTCCCTGCTCAGCCTGCAGCTGCGCGGCACGTCGGCGGCCGGCAGCGCGGCCGCCTCCCGCGACGCATCGTACCGCAGCAGCAAGAGGTACTTCGCCCTGAGCCCCAGCGATGCCCGCCTGCTGCCACGCTGCGCTGCTGACAACCCCTGCACGGCACGCCGGGCCCAGCCTTGTGCGCCAAACCCAGCACCCTGCCGCGCTGCGCCCCCCGATTCCGCCATCTGCCCCCCTCACCACCTCCTGCCCCCCCGCCTCCCTCTGCTGCAGGCAGCCCATGGGCGGCCTGTCTCTGGCGCTGTCCCGTGAGAGCTCCGTGCGTGCCGGCTCTGTTCGTAGCACCCGCGAGAACTCAGTTAGGGCGAGCACCCGCGAAAGCTCGGTGCGCGGAGCCAGCGGCAGCCACCAGCACCTCGGCGGCGGCGGCAGCAGCCAGCAGGCGGACCTGGTGCAGACGTCTGCCAGCGGGCAGCGCACGTATCGGGGGCTGGCGGTGGTGGGCGGCGACGCGGGGGCGGAGGCAGCGGGCTGCGGCAGCGGCGACTGGATGGGTGTCACTGCCGCGCCTGGCGGGGTGAGCGGCTGGGCGAGAGCGGCCTGCATTGCTGCCCTGCAATCGTGCAGCCTTGCCGGCAAGCGCCACTGCACACCACCCCCTGACCTGCGCATCCGCCTGTTGTGCCGCCGCCTGTCCTGCAGCTGAGCTCCTCGGGCGGACACCCTGCTGGCATGGCAGATCCATTTGGCCCCGGCGCCCCGGCCTGTGCACCTGTGGCGCCCGCCGCTGACGATGAGGCGGCAGCTCAGCCACACCCGCAGCCGCAGCAGGCGCGCGCTGCTGCTGTCGTTGGCCACTGCCGGCCAGCCTTGCGCGTGCATTGTGCTGGGGCAATCAGCTGGCTGAGCATGCTGCATTATGTGTGTGTGCTTGTGTGTGCGCGTGTGCAGGTGGGCTCATGGGCGGGGCGTGTCACCAAGTTCCCTCCCGCGCCTCCCGGCAAAGCCCCTGCTCGCAATGTGCCGCAGATTGGCGGGTGAGCCTGCGGGGCGCGCTGGCCAGCAGGCCACCCCTCCCTCTTGTCCCGCGGCCGCCTCGCTGGCGCCCTGGCGCGTGCAGGCATCCCCCCGCAACCAGCACGGCTGGCCGCTTGACGCGCCGTCGCCCCTGCCCGCCGCTTCTCCCCGCCCCGCGCAGGCTGGACCCCACGCTGCTCACTGCGGCACTAGAGGCGCTGGCGGCGGAAGCGCCGCACCCGGCTGGCGCCTCCCCTGCGGGCATGCTTGTGGGCGACTCGGAGCTGGCCATGACTGGCAGCGCCGAGCAGCCGGCTGGCAGGCAGGACGCGGCGATGCCGCCGCTGGCGAGCGGAGCCTGGGCTCCCGGCCTCGACGCCAGCGGCGGCCATCCCACGGCGGTGCCAGCCGCGGCGGCGGTGCCAGGGGTTGGCTCCAGCAGCTGGAGTGCTGGGACGGCGGCGGCGGGCGGCCACCTGCCGCCGCCTGTGCAGCTGGGCGGCAGCGCCCCCGCCAGCGGCCTGAGCCGCCGCAGCAGCACCAACGGCTCGGCAGGCGGCGGCGCGGTCCCGCAGCGTGCCCGCAAGGTGTGCTGCGTTCCCCTGCCGACGCTGCCGGCATGAGCAGCTCGCATGTTCACACCGCCACCCCCTCCCCGCCTCCCCGTCCCAGCCGGGACCCACCAACCCACCCTTCACTCACCCTCACTCCCGCTCCCTGCTCCCTGCCCCCGCTTGCTGCAGCCGCTGCCCTCTGATGTGGCTGCCGGCACCAAGGAGTGGAACCGCTCCTTTGTCAAGCGCTGGCGCCTGGTGAAGAAGCGCGCCTACCTGCAGGCTCTGGGCATGCGCGCGCTGTGGCGTGTTAACAGCCCCTCCGACCGCCACGAGCCGCTGGAGCTGCTCACAAACGACCTGCCGCACGTGAGTGCCCGCCCGCCTCCCCGGCCGCTGCCCTGGCTGCTGCCCCCGCGGCTGCCCGCCTGCCTGGACGTGGCTGCCGCCCAGCCCAGGCGGCCCAGCCGGCGGCCTGTGGTGGCACCTGCGCCCTGCCTGGGCTGCTGCCCTCCAGTCGGCGCTCCCAACCCTGCGGCACTTGGCGGCCGGCTAGCGCCTGACGCGTGGCCTCCTGTGCCTCGCGGCCCTTCACCTAGCAAACCCACACCCCCGCCCCTCCCCATGTGCAGTGCGACAACGGCATGCGCCGCGCGTGGTCGGTCTCACGCCTGGCTGCACACGGCGGCGCCCCGTCTGCCGCCATGCCCACCTCTGGGCTGCGCCGCACAGCGGAGGCGCCTGTCATGCACAAGGACCCTTCGCTGGCGGCCCTGCTGCTGGGGGAGGTAGCCGAGGTGTGCTAAGCCTCACAGGGCCGCCGGGCCACAGCCCCGCAGCGCCGGCACCAGGCCGGCACAAGCTGCTCCCTACAGCCGCCATCCATTGCAGGGCGCCCTCTCATCCCTACTGCCTCCCGTTTTGCTCCCTTGGCCGGCAGACTCACGCATTGCTAGCGAATCAAACACACGACCTTTTCCAACCCTCTCCCTCTGAGCATAACGATGCATTATTGCTCGCTGGTTTTGCCCTCGAGCGACGACGGATGTCTCTACCCCCAATCAGTGTCTCCCCATGCCCCATGCACACACATGCACACACACACTCACAACCTACACCCCGCTACTATCCCATGTCCCCAGCTCAAAGCCGCCGTGTCCTGGTGCCCGCTCCAAGCCACGGCAGCTTCCCGTCCATAGCTCTGCCACCGACCTTGCAACAAACGACAGTATACTTGTGTTTTGCCACTGCCCTTTTGATTTGAGTCCCTCGGGATTGCGAATTGCATTGCAGTGCCGATCCGGTGGACGACCCTTCTTGTTTTCAGTTCCTTTTTTTCTTTCTCCAAGGGCCAGGGCGCACGCAAGCTGCACGCAGGATGCTGCGCCCGGCCCTCGCCTCCCGCCCATCTGTCCACCTGCCGGTGGCCTTCCCCTCTTCAGCATGCGCCTCCGCCCCATTTCATTCCAAAATGTGCCGTTGTCAGTGCCGGCTTTCTCAGTTTGCGTCAGGCGCATCACCCAATGCTGATCACCCAGGCTCCTTTGCCAGGCAAGACCTGCAGCCGCCACACCCCTAAGGCTGGTCTGCTTGGAACCTGCCACCATAGCTGCCTGATCTATCCCCACTGAGCCAGCGCTTTTGGTAATGGCACCCCTCCGCTTGCGGTGGGGCGCCCTCGTCATCCCTCCTCCCCCTTCTTTTGCCCACCCTCACGCCCCCTCCACAACAACCGGCCTCCGGGCGGCTACTCGTACGTATCGGCATTATTGCATTCAAAAGCATTGGCATCATTGCATGCAAGCGCATTGGCATTATTGCATGCAATTTTTACGCCATCGCCGCACCTTTGACCTTTACTACTCCCCTTCCCCCTGCAATTCAACGTTATTGAGGTCCCCCCATTCTGCGGCCTCATGCATTCACCCGTGCGTGTCTGTGTTTGTCTTGTGCGTGTGTAAGCCAGTGCGACGATGGAGGAGAGGAGTGGACAGCACAGGAGTGGACAGGTGGCAGCGGGGATGCGGGATGGCGGCGCTTAGTTGGCGGGATCAACCTCACCCCTCAATTTGACGATCATTGCTTTGCGCATCGAACGGTCGCTCAAGTAAGTCAGCAGGTATGTTGCTGTGAGAGCGCTTTGTCAGGCGACATCAAACGCAAGTGATGCCCGGCGAGTAGGCACAGCCTCCTGTTGCACGCGCCGACATCACCGAAGCTGCTTGATCACGATTCGCAGCCCACACACATCCCCCTG
Organism: Chlorella variabilis; assembly: GCF_000147415.1. Taxonomy (NCBI): domain Eukaryota; kingdom Viridiplantae; phylum Chlorophyta; class Trebouxiophyceae; order Chlorellales; family Chlorellaceae; genus Chlorella; species Chlorella variabilis. The sequence continues at coordinate 980,258 of NW_005435086.1, read as the reverse complement.
AGAGGTGCCCGGCTGCCATCCCCTCTAGCGTCTCCCTTGGCTTTCAAGCGTTGTGTCGTCTCCTCCAGCCACCAGGAGCGTTGCACCCCTCGGCCGATGACTGACTTTCCGCCGCGGAGCCTCCCGCCGCCGCTGCCCGCCGCCACTGCCGCAGATTGAGCAAGGGGCCCGTGGGTGTCGGTGGCTAGTTGCGCGGCGCCATGGGGACGCCGTTACACGGCATGATGCAGAGCCTGGTGCTGGAGCGCTGCCCCAGCTCGCTAGACAGCCCCGCCTCGGCGCGGCGAAGCGGACGGCGCACCACCCGCTCCGAGCCCTTTTTGATCGGAGTGGCAGGGGGCACAGCCTCGGGTGCGCAAGCTGCACGCTCTGCGGTGCACGCAGGATGGGGCGTGCTGGGATCCTGCTGCAGACCGCGCAGCATGGGGCTGCCACAGCGGGTGGTTCAGGTCCCTGCTCTGTGCCCCTCAACATCAGCATGCGCGCTGCTTTGCCAGGCCGAACAGCAACCCCTGCCACTGCTCTGCTGCTAACTCAGCAGCCTTTTGGTCCGTGCTGATGCAGGCAAGACCACGGGTGAGGGCTCAGGGTCGCACCAGCCAGCCAGCTGCCAGGGTAGCATGCAGCATATGGCCGGCTGGTTCGCCGCCTGTGGGATTGGCCTGCTTGTTACCTCGCTGGCCTGCCTGCCTGCCTGCCTGCCTGCCATTGGCCCTGCAGTGTGTGACCTCATCATTCAGCGGCTCCAGGAGCAGAGTGTGGTGATGCTGGCGCAGGTAGGGTGGGCAGCAGGCGGGCAGGCAGGTGTGGCATGAGCCGTGCGCTGCCAGCAGGCCATGTGTCGGATTACTGCGGCACTCGCTCGATCCTGTCTTGCCTTCAGGACTCCTTCTACAAGAGCCTCACACAGGAGGACATCGCCAACATCAAGGGTAGGCACCTCCCTCCAGCCTGTAAGGCTTGCTGCCATGGCCCTCCCACCTCATTCCGGTGCCGTCTCATCCCTTCAAGCCGTCTCGTCCTGCCTGCCTGCCTGTCTTCCTTCCTCCATCCCTTCCTTTCTTCGTTTCTTCCAGAGTACAACTTTGACAAGCCCGAGGCCTTTGACTCTGAGGCTATAATGGAGTGCCTGGCAACGCTGAAGCAGGGCAGGCCGGCGGACGTGCCCATCTACGACTTCACGACACACAGCCGCAGGTGGGGTGGGTATAGATTGGTGGGCAGGGTGCCCTTGGAGCTGCTAGCGACATCTGGCAGGGCCCTGTGGCCTCCAGCTTCTCCCCGCCTGCTCTCTGCTGCCGTCCCGCCTGCCCTGCAGCTCGGAGACGCGGCGGGTGATGCCCGCCGACGTGGTGATCATCGAGGGCATCCTGGTGCTGCATATGGAGGAGATCCGCGCCATGCTCAACATGAAGGTGTATGTGGACACAGACGACGACGTGCGCCTGGCGCGCAGGTGCGAGTGGGGGAGCTGGGGAGGGTGGGCCTCGGGAGAGGGCTAGGCCAGGGTCACGCACCCGCTGTGCTCTGGCTCAAATGTATCGTTCCCGTCCTGCTGCGCAGAATCCAGCGTGACGTAGCGGTGCGGGGGCGCGATGTGATTGGCGTGATTGACCAGTACACCAAATTCGTCAAGCCAGCGTTTGATCAGTATGTTGCGCCCTCCCGCAAGTTTGCTGACGTGATCATCCCATGGGCCAGGTGGGCGGGCTGGCAGCAGGTGTGCGCATTGCTCACACCTGCGCGTTCCTTGCCTGGCTCCAGCTTCAGCGCTCATACGAGCTGCTGAAGCGGCACCATCGCTGCCCTGGCTGCCCCGCCTTGCCGCAGGGGCGACAATGTGGTGGCCATCGACCTGATCACCGAGCACATCCGCATGAAGCTGCAGCAGCACGACCTGCGCCGCATCTACCCAAACCTGGAGGTGGGGCGGTCCCTGCTGTCGCCTTTGCAGCAGCCGCGCAGCAGCAGCCTCGGTGTCCTGCTGTCGCAGCATTGCTGCCGTCGCCTCCCGGGCACCCGCCGGCCGCCTCCCAGTCTGTCTCTGTTCCTGCTCTCCAAGTTACTGCCTGTTCATGTCGACTGCCCCTGTCCCGATGCCTTGCAGGTGATCCCAACCAACTACCAGATCCGTGGCATGCACACCATCATCCGCGACAGAACCACCCACCACGCCGACTTTGTCTTCTACGCCGACCGCCTGCTGCGCCTGGTGAGGCGGCGCTGTGCATGCCAGCAGCGCCATGCATGCCGTACACGGCAGCGCTGGCAGCGCCGGCGCCTGCCCCGCATGGCGGCGTGGCAGGTGCGCAAGCCGCCTACCAGAAGCAGGTTCATGCTGGCGGCCCTGCCTGCTGCTGTCACATTGCCGCCCCCGGCGCCGCCTGCCCTCCGCCCGGCAGGTGGTGGAGGCGGGGCTGGGCCACCTGCCCTTTGCCGAGAAGACGGTGGTGACGCCCACGGGGCACCAGTATGTTGGGGTGGACTTTGCCAAGAAGCTGTGCGGCGTGAGCATCATCCGCAGCGGGGAGAGCATGGAGAATGCGCTGCGGGCCTGCTGCAAGGGGATCAAGATTGGGAAGATCCTGGTGCACAGGTGCGGGAGCGGGGCGCAAGCGCAGGGCGGGCGGGAGGCAGAAGTGCTTGGAGCAAACCTGGCACAGCTGATTAGTTGCATGCAGCAGCAGGGACTGGCATGTTGCACCGCACACTCTGCAGCCACTCATGACCACTGCCGTGCGTGTGCTGCCCCCTGGGAGAGTGCAGGGAGAAGGTGTGGGCCAGCATGCAGGTGCCTCGGTCGGGCAGCGACCCCAAGCTGACCGCCAGCCCAAGCAAGCTGCCCGCCCTGAAGGCGGCGGGTGGTGAGAGCGCCAGCAGCAGCGCCGCGCCGTCCCCGCTGGGCCTGCCACTGAACGGCCCCGCGTCTGGCGGCGAGGCCGCCCCGGCGCCGCCGGCGCCGCCGGCGCAGCCCGTGCACCACCGCCACACCAGCAGCAGTGCCAGCGTCACAGCAGACTCAGATGCCCCTGTGGCGCAGCAGGTGTCCGCGCGGCGGCCCAGCAGCGGCGTGTGTGCCAGCCAGCGGCAGGTGGAGCAGGAGATCATCTACGAGAAGCTGCCGGCGGACATTGCGGACCGGTTTGTGATGCTGATGGATCCCATTCTGGGCAGCGGAACCTCTGCGCTGCGCGCCATCCAGGTTGGTGCGAGGCGCCTGCAGCGCGGCCTGGTGGAGCGGCCCGATCTGCCCTGCTAGAATCTGGCCAGTGCTGCTCGCTGACACGACATCGATGCCTGGTGCTACCTGACTGCCTGTTTAGCTGCCACTGCGGTCGCTTTGCCTCCTACTCTCACCCCTACCACCCGTCCCCTTGCCGTTGTGCAGGTGTTGCTGGAGAACGGCGTTCAGGACAGCAAGATCCTGTTCCTGACTGTCACCGCGGCGCCGGAGGGCATCCGCCGCGTGTGCGGCGCGCACCCGCGCATCAAGGTGCTGACCTCGGAGATTGATGAAGGCATGGAGGAGTACCACGTGGTGCCAGGTGGGCTGGTGGTGCTTCTGCACCCTGCGCCCGCATGATGCGCACGCTGGCAACAAAGCTCTGGCGGCGCGTGCGGGTGGGCAAACGTGGGGCCTGCCGCACGCACTCCCAGGCAGGCCGGGCCTGGCGCGCGCAGCAGCACAAGGGCTGTGCGGGTTGTGCTGAGCACAGTGCCCTCATGTGTGGCCCTGCAGGCGTTGGCGAGTGGGTGAGTGGTATGGCAGGCGGGAGGGCAGATGTGTTGTAGCCAGGGGGCCTTGCATGGTTGGGGTCGGGTAGTTAACCTTGTGTCTGCCTTTTGCCGCAGGGAGATCGATACTTCTGGCAAGTTTGGAGCCGCCTGCTGGCTTTGTGGCCGCCTGCTGTTTGACGGGGCACTGATGGAGGCACTGCATTTGGGCACAGGAGGGGATGCCTAAGGTGCCCTTGTGATACACGTTGTCGCCTAACTGTCCTCTCGCTGCTCACCTGCACCCCCTAATTGCAGTGAGTGACGTGAATGAGCGGGGTGCTGCCAGGGCGGCGTGCAAACTAGTGCCTTTGGCAGCGGCATCACCAAGGCTTCCAACTGCTTGGGGTGCACCGCTCGAAGCATCGCCAACATGACCGTTCACAGAACATGACGGGACTCTCTTCCTGCTTGTTATTCGACCTGCATTTTCGCTCCTGCTGGACAGTGCTTGCCTTCCCGCCGCATCCGCCCGCTGACTTGGCGCGCGCTGTCCTCTGCACAGGGGGATGGGGGCCAAGCCCCCTTGCTCTCCTTGACCAACCTGCATCCCTGCTGTTTTACCAGCACTCTCTGCACCCTTTAAGCCCTGAAGCGGAGCAGCAGGCATGTGCTAGTTCGCAAACAGGCGCTCCCGGACCCAGCAGCATTGAATTGATGCACAAGGGAGTCGACCTACACGCCTGAAGATGCTTGATTGGCAGAGAGGGCTTGGCAAGGCGGGCGCCGCCGATGGCAGCGCCAATACCAGCAAGCTGCTGGTGCACACCACCTCGAGATCGTCGTCAGGGATGGGCCTCAGCATAGGGATCAGCGGCCAATTCGATACAGACAGCGTCTGTTCTGGAGGCAGCCCGCACAGAGGGGCGGGGCGCGGCCACCGCAACGAGCCCTTCTTCATCGGCGTCGCAGGCGGCACGGCAAGCGGTGAGACGACCTGCGCCTTGCTGCAGCAGGCTGCAGGGGCGCCGCCGCCGCTCGGCGCCTTGCAGGAGTGCTTGCCGGGTGGCTGTTGCAGCGCAGGC
>NW_005435086.1:948308-975409 GCF_000147415.1 Chlorella variabilis | reverse complement strand
TGTTGGGGCCCCCCCCCCCCCCCCCCCCCCCCCCCCTGCAGACCAGTGCGTGGTGATGCTCAGCCAGGACTCCTTCTACCGCAACCTGAGCCAGGAGGAGCTCAAGGATGTGAAGAGTGAGTGGGGTCCGCCTCAGATCGACCGGAGGGACATGTGCAGCTAGCCACGTGCATCAAGCTAGTCCGCTGCCCACTCATCACCTTGCCTGCTTGTGCTGCCAGCCGTGTGCGGTAGGCTGACAGGGCACTTCCCCTCCTCCTCTGCCTTCTTCAGACTACAACTTCGACCACCCCTCCGCCTTTGACAAGGAGGCCATTATGAAGTGCCTGACAGAGCTCAGGGTGAGGAGGGGTGCATACGGCAGCACTGCGGCCAGGCTCTTGGGATGTCGCCTTTGTTGGATGCATCCCAACCGCTCCCCTCCCCTGTCAATTCGCAATGCTGCTGTTGCTGATTAGATTGCATTCAATGTTCTGCCATGCTCGCCATGCTCCCTGCAGGAGATGCGCGTGGTGGAGGTGCCAGTTTATGACTTCACAACACACCAGCGCAGCACCGAGACGCGGCGGGTGAACCCGCATGGCATGTGCTGCATGGGTAGCTGCTGCACTGCCTGCCTGGGCTGCTGTTGGCCTCACAGGCTCATTATGGGACGCTGGTGCCACTAGCCTACTTCAGGGCTTGATCGCAGCTGCCCTCTTCCGCCTGCCTTGCCTGCAGGTACCCCCCGCCGACGTGGTGATCATCGAGGGCATCCTGGTGCTGCACATGGAGGAGATCCGCGCCATGCTCAACATGAAGGTGTATGTGGACACAGACGACGACGTGCGCCTGGCGCGCAGGTGCGAGTGGGGCAGCTGGGGAAGTCGGGCCTCGGGAGAGGGCTAGGCCAGGGTCACGCACCCGCTGCGCTGTGGCTCAATCGTATCATTCCCGTCCTGCTGCGCAGAATCCAGCGCGACGTAGCGGTGCGGGGCCGCGACGTGGCAGGCGTGATTGAGCAGTACACAAAATTTGTGAAGCCAGCGTTTGACCAGTTTGTGGCGCCATCCCGCAAGTTTGCTGACATCATCATTCCCTGGCACCGCTGCAATGAGGCGTAAGGCTGCTGCCGGTGGCTGCGGTCTTGGCCAAGAGATGCATAGACCGGCTGGCTTGGCCATTGCTTCCATCTATGCTCCGAGCGTTGAGCCATTCCAACAATGTGACTTGCCATCCCGCCGCAGGGGCGACAATGTGGTGGCCATCGACCTGATCACCGAGCACATCCGCATGAAGCTGCAGCAGCACGATCTGCGCCGCATCTACCCAAACCTGGAGGTGGGGCGCCGCCTGTTGCGGCGTGCCCTGTCCTTCATTTTCTGGCTGCGGGCACCTTGCCTCACTCTTTGCCGTGCCGGGGCCTGCCGTTGCCCTGCCCCCTGGCTGTGCTGTGGCGCAGGTCATCCCCTCCAACTTCCAGATCCGCGGCATGCACACCATCGTGCGAGATCGGGAGACGTCCACGGCGGACTACGTCTTCTATTCCGACCGCCTGCTGCGCCTGGTGGTGGAGGCCAGCCTGGGGCACCTGCCCTTCAGGTGAAGGCCCTTCCACAGCGCACATGGCGCCGGTCTGCACATGATGGGACGGGCAGGCTGGCATGCGTTTGAGCTTGCTCTGGCCACAGGCAGGCTGGCGTGGGTGTGCACGCGCACTTGCCTGTTGAGCGGCGGTGTGCTGGTGCTGCAGGGAGAAGACCGTGGTGACGCCCACGGGGCACCAGTATGTTGGGGTGGACTTTGCCAAGAAGCTGTGCGGCGTGAGCATCATCCGCAGCGGGGAGAGCATGGAGAATGCGCTGCGGGCCTGCTGCAAGGGGATCAAGATTGGGAAGATCCTGGTGCACAGGTGCGGGAGCGGGGCGCAAGCGCAGGGCGGGTGGGGGTGGAGTGCGGCGAGGCCCTTCCCTTGTGTTTTTGCGGCGCCGGGGCCCCGGGTTGCTGTCCTGTTATGTGGCGGAGCGATCACCCCGCTCCATGCCTCCGCCTGCCCTCAGGGTGGAGGACCGGGTGATGGAGCAGGAGATCGTGTATGAGAAGCTGCCCACAGACATCGCGGAGCGGTGGGCATGCTGCATGTGCTGTGTGGTTCCGTGTGTCCTGGGCATCAACAGAGTTGCGGGCACGCGGGCAGCCCCACGGCTCAGGTAGCTGGCTGAGCGCCGGTGTGGGTGTCCTGCTGTGTGCGTGCCTGCAGGTATGTGCTGGTCATGGATCCCATTCTGGGCACTGGCGGCTCCGCAACGCGCGCCGTCAACGTGCTGCTGGAAAAGGGCGTGGAGGAGGGCAAGATCCTGTTCCTGAGGTGGGCGGGCTGTGTGTGTGTGTGGTGTGGTGGTGGTGGTGGTTGTGGTGGCGTAAGGCAGGGAGGAGCAGGCCGTACTGTGCCCTTGTTGAGCTTCGCTGATCGCTCAGTCCTGTGCTGGCCTGCAGCCTGATCGCGGCTCCCGAGGGCATCCACACGCTCTGCAGACGGTTCCCACGCATCAAGGTGGGCAGGCAGCGCTGCAGGCAGAGCTGTGGTGGTGCCTGCCTGAAACCTGTGCCACCACCACCACCACCACCACCCATGCTTTCCACCCCCTGGCTCCCCCACCACCTGTGCGCCAGGTCATCACCTCTGAGATCGACGACTACATCGACACAGACTTCAGGGTGGTGCCGGGATGCGGCAACTTTGGAGACCGCTACTTCTGGTGGGCGCTGGCTGTGGCGTGGGCCGGGGGTGCTGGCACAGGCAATTGCTACGCTTTGCAGTGTGGCTGCCTCGCATTGCCTCACGGGCCTCGTGCTGCTTGGCTGTGCCGCCGCCTGACTGCAGTGAGTGATGGGGTAGGGTGAGGCGCTAGCACTTTCTGACGAGCATCGCTGTCCCGGCCGCTGGCCCATTTCATTAGAACGAGCGTAGAGTGTGGCTTAGCACTGCTTATCTTGCCTCCTTGGCGGTGCCATGAGCGTGTCACACTGTCCTGTCCAATTCTTTCTGCACCCACCACGGTGCTCCTGGGGCCTTGTGCGACGTTTGGTGTGGCCGCACAGGCAGGCTCTTGTCGGGAAATTGTGCCGAGATTCATTGGTTGGCCCCGGTCTGTACTCTGTTTTCGAACGAATCTTGAACCACTCGTGAACCACCAACGCGGAACAGCACTGCAGGCGCGAGGTGGCGTTGGCGGGTGCGGCGCCACGCGGGCGCGTGCTGAGGCGCACCCGCACGCCGTTCTCACAGCCCGAATGCAATCTGCACCTTTACACAACGCTTTTCATCGTAGCCTGGACACTGTCTTGGCTGCCTTGTTGGCACCTCCTTGGAGACCGTGCCTTGGGAGCCCTCCGGCCCGTGTGGATTAGCCTCTAGGGTCGTGCGATCATCGCCAGGCAGCTGGCGGATCGAACCAGCGAGCATGGGCGAGGCATTCTTCTTGTCCCGAGGAGGCGCCTGGCTGCGCAGTGGAGGTGGCACAACGCCTGAGAGGAGAATGTGCAGTGGCTGAAGAGTGCAGGTGGGATGGAGAGCCTGCATTTTCGGCCCGCAAGGCCGCCGTCGCCGCCGCCGGTGCCGGGCAGCACCCGTAGCCCTCCTCCCTGTTTCGAGACGTTTTGCCTGCATTTGCTGCTTGCAGGACTGGTGACCCTGCGCCTCAGTGCCAGCCGGCAGCCTGATCTTCCTCTCAGGCCGGAGCCTCTCCTCCCACCCACTCCCATCCCTGCTGACTAGCTGACCGACCTGTGATGGCAGACGGGAGGCAGCAGCAGGACCAGCCGCCGCCGCGGCGCAGGGGCGCCTTCCCCAGCCCCCAGCCCTACCAGCCGCGGCGGCACCAACCACAGCAGGCCACGCCGGACAGGCAGCCGCCGGCACCGCAGCAGCAGCAGCGCCAGCCTGGCAGCGGCGCCTCCGCTGGGCGTGGCAGCGAGGGAGGCCGCGGCGCCAGGCACCAGCCCACTCCCGGTGCAGGCGCCAGCAGCCGCCAGTCCACGCGGCCTGCAGGCCGCCGGCTGGCAGCTGCCAGCGCCGGCGGCGCTGCGGCTGCCGCTGCGCCGGCAGCGATCGATGCGCTGGTGGTGACAGCATCCGACACCAACCTGCCTGCGGTGGGTTGCTGCTGAGCCTGCTGCTCCCCATGCATCTTGCCCCGCCACTTCAGGAGGCTGATAGGCACCCGCCATTGCCGTCCCACATGCATTGCTCCGCAGGCGTCGCGTGCCGCGGCCCTGCAGCAGCTGCACCAGCGCCTGTTTGACCCGGCAGCGCAGCGCGAGGCCCTGCAGCAGCTGCCGACGCTGTGGCCGCGCCTGCTAGCGCTGCTGTGGGGCGACCCGTCGCCTGCAGTCAGCGCGGCGGCGGCGCCGGCTGTGGGCGCCATGGGGGCCCTGGCAGCGCAGGCCGCAGCTGCTGCCGCCGCCAGCAAGGCAGGCGGTTCCGGTGCGGCACGCGCCTCGGGCGCAGCAGCTGCCGGCGGCAGCGGCAGCTCCGTCGGCGGCGTGCTGTTTGATTGGCTGCTGCCGGTGCTTCAGCGGCGGGCGACGCCCAGCGGCCGCCCGCTGGCAGCCCACCAGCAGGTGGCGGTGCTGGCAGCGCTGAGAGACTGCTTGGCCGGTGAGCTTTCCTCCCCAGCGCCTGTCAAGCTGCTCTTGAGCCCTCCTTCGCCTCGTGCCTCATTGTGTGCCTGCCGACCGCCAACTGCGACGTGCGGTGCGCTTGTTGCCGCTGCAGGCGTGGACGCCACCACCCTGGCACGCTACGCCAACGCCGTGCTTGCCGCCTGCCAGGCTCTGCTGGAGGATGAGGCCGCGCCCCCGGCAGCCTTGCCGCCGCTGCTGGCGGTGCTGCACGCTGCCGCGCGCCACCAGCACTCGCTCAAGTGAGAGTTTCTGTGTGTATGTGGGGGCGGGGGGGTCGAGCAGCGCCAACAGCAGCTGCCAGGGAATGGGAGAGGAGGGTACTGGAGCATTGCCCTTGCTCGATGTGCTTGCCCTTGTCCTCCAGCCAAAAGCCATCGCTGGCACCGCTTGTGCGCCCGTCCTTGCAGGGCTCGGTTCCGGGACCTGGTCGACCTGCTGCTGGGGTGGGCGCTGGAGCCGTCGCTGCCAGAGGCCGCCAGGTCAGCGCCGCCAAGCACCCACGCGTGCGGTACCTTTCCATATGCTGCCTGTGGTATGTGAGCCCCGTGCCGCCTGCCCCCCTCATGCCCGGCCCTGCCTCTGCCGCCTGCAGGCCTGGCCTGAGCCGCACGCTGGCAGCCTTTGGCGCCCAGTGGCGGCAGCAACCCGCCTTCACCGCCTCCCTGCTGGACAGCTTGCTGGCAGACATGCAGCGCCTTGCCGGCAAAGCCGCAGAGGAGGCGGCCGCCTCCGCGGCAGCCGCAGATGGCAGCAGTGGTGAGGCCGCCAGCGTCCCGTCAGGCAGCCTGCGGCAGCTGCTGGCGCTGGCCGCCTGTGTGCTGCCGCTGCTGGATGCCGCAGCAGCGGTCCGTCTGCCAGCCTGCCAGCAGCACCTGGAACAGCTGGTGGGAATCTGCAGGGAAGCAGTGCTGGCAGCGGCAGCGGGCATGCCGGCCGCGGCCCCAGCGTTGACAGCAGAGCTTGCGGGGCATGTGGCCAGGCTCTCGGCTCTGGCGCCCGCTGCTGCGGCAGCCGCCGCATCCGAAGCGAGCCCTCCATCAGGTGGCGGCGCCGGGGCTGAGGCGCATCAAGCAGCAGGTGGGCAGCATGTCACTGATGAGCTCATCACTGGTGGCGTGGAGCGCCTCAACATGCAGGATCCCCAGGCGGCTCTCTCCCTGGCTGCAGCAGAGTCGCAGCCCATCCACCTGAAGCTGGGCTGTGGGCCACAGCCACCGGCAGGGGCAACAGCACAGCAGGCCAACGGCTTGCAGCAGCTCTTTAGGGCAGTGGCTTCCTTCGCCACGGCGGCGGCCAGCCAAGCGTGCGTGCTGGCGCAGCCATCCGCGGTGCTGGCCCTGCTGGCAGCTGCGCGCAGCTGGGCGCACATGATGGTGCAGCAGCAGCAGCAGCCAGCTGCGCTGCTGCCAGCACCCGGCCAGCCTGGCAGGCAGAGCGATGCCGGCGCCTGGCTGCTGGGCCTGCGTGCCTACAGCAACAAGGAAGTGGTGCTTCACACGGCACAGCTGCTGGTGCTGGTGGTGCAGCACTCGCCGGCCGCCTTGGAGGTGCTACTGGCAGACACAGTGGCACAGGCAGCAGCGCTGGACGCAGCTGAAGCGCCATCCCGGCAGCCTCCCAGCAGCGCGCAGCTGCCTGCAGCAGAAGGCCCTGCCGCCTTGCTGCTCTTCAACCTGCAGCTGCTCCAGGCAGCAGCACTGCAGCTGACTGACGCTGGGCTGCTGGCGCTGTGGCGCCGTCTGCTCCCTCTGGCGCGCCCGGGCTCCGCACTTGCTGTGTCCGCCAGTCAGCGGCAGGAGGAGCAGCCGCACCGGCTGTGGCTGCAGCTGCTCGGGCTGCTGCAGGCCGCAGGGCAGCACCTGGCAGCAGGCACGGAGCATGGCACTGCGGCGACCGATGGCGTGGCTCTGGCAGCAGCTGCTGACGACGCACTGCTGCTCCTGGCAGACGTCCTCACCAGCGGCAGCGTTGCTGGGGCAGCAGCCGACCCAATCCTCCTGGCAGCGCTGCAGTGGCTGCAAGAAGCGGCAGCTTGGCCACACAATGCACACATCCAAGGCACGGCCAGCGGCAGCAGCGTCGCCGCAGCGCTGCGGGCCAGCCTGGGATGCACCGCCCTGCCGAGTGCGGCGGTGCGGGCTGCAGCGCTGTGCGCCACCCGTGCCTGGGTGTGCAGCGGCAGGGGCTGTGCGGTGCTGCTTCAAGACCCCACGCTGGCAGCCGCGCTGTTCCAGGCTGCCATCCTGCACCTCTCCGACCTCCACCCGCCATCAGCTGAGGCAGCGCAGGAGCTGCTGCTTGCGGCAGCAGCACCCCTAGCTCTGAGCGGCGCCTTGGCCACTTCCCCCAACAGCTCCAGTGGCCCTGCCGTCATGCCAGAAGCGGCGGCAGTGGCACTCCAGGCGCAACAGCTAGGCTTCAGGCCAGCCCAGCTGCAGCAGTGGCTCGTCTACCTGACGGGCAGCGACGGCCCTGTGGCTGTGCTGACCAGCGCGGGGCGACAGCAGCTGCCTTCACTGCGCCAGTGGCTGCCCCGCCTGCTGCACAGCATGCAAGCTTCAGCTGTGCCAGCTGGTGAGCGCAGCAGCGGTGCGTCCGACTCCACGTCTCGGCTGCACTGGTGAGTGTTTGGGAGCCTGCAGTCCCGTGTTGTGCTGTATCGGGCAAGTTTCTGGTCTGGCTCTTGTGTCTTGATGTACTCAGGCATGCCGACCCCTATTTTTGATCTCCTGCCAATGGCTGCCTGCAGGCATGCGCCTATCTGCCTCTCACAGGCCACATGGTGGGCAGTCCAGGAGGCGGCCAAGCAGTGCGTGGCCGCCCGCCTGCGGACGCACCACGGCGGGCCTGCACAAACACTGGCTGCCCTGGAGCAAGCACTGCAGGCAGCGATGGGTAGCCTTCGGCAGCAAGAGCAGCAGCAGCCGGGCGGCGCGGACGATGGCGCAGCGGAGCAAGTTGCGGAGGGAGGCGAGGAAGGGAACGGCAGCCGCGGCACCTCAGAGAGGCAGCAGGCGGCCGTGCTGCTGCTGCTTTTCCTGCAAGCACTGGAGCAGGGAGTCAGCGCCGCCGGCAGCGGCGGCGGCGGCCGGGCTGCGCCAGGCCAGGCGGCCACAACTTTCTTTGCGGCCAATGATAAGGTAGGCAGGCAGGCCGATCACGGCATGGTACTGGTAATGGTAATGGTACTGCACCTCTGGCGCTTAGCGAGGCGAAAGGCAGCCGAGCCAGCTTGGCGTGTAAAGGCCGCTTTTATGTATGCCCAGCTGCCCTCCTATCAATCGCAGGTGTGCCAGGCATGGTTTGCGCGGGTGCGCTTGCTGCTGCTGCGCGCGGCGGCGGCGGCACAGCTGCACGAGCTGGCAGCATACCACGCCCTCCTGCGTCTGCGCGACCTGCAGCAGCAGCTGCACAAGCTGCTGCCTGCGGAAGGCGCAGGCGCAGGCAGAGGCCCTGAGAAGGAGGCAGAGGAGGAGGAGGGAGCAGCAGGGGCGAAGGAAGATGCTGCCCTCTCGCCAGTGGCATCCCTGGTGGGCGCCGCGCAGACGCCGCTGGCTGGCCGCACGCAGCAGCGCATTTCGGAGGAGGAAAGCGCGGCGGCAGGCGCCAACCCTGCAGCCGTGCTGCTCGCTGCCACACGGGGCAGCCCAGATGCCGCCTTGCGCCGGGAGCAGCAGCTGGCAGGAGCCGCGGGTGCCGCACACAGCGGCCGAGGGCTGAGCCAGCAGCAGCTGCAGGCTGCAGCGGCCAAGGTGGCTGAGGCGGCGGCAGTGGCAGCGGCAGCCATGTGCGCCTTGGGTGATGCAGAGGCAGTTGCCGGCCTGCAGGCCTTCTGCCGGGGCGCCTTCCAGCCGCTCCTTCAGCATGTGCAGCAGGCAGCGTCAGGAGACAGCTCAGCACTTCGAGCTGGCACTGACTCAGCCGCTGGCACCGCAGCAGCAGCAGCTGCTGCGACAGCCGCCTGGGACTGGCTGGAGGCGGTGCAGCACCAGGCGGCAGGGCGGTATGAGGATGCCACAAGGCAGTACCGCCAGCTGTACACCACCTCTCAGGGAGCACCCGCTCCCAGCTTGCAATGCGTGCCAGCTGGCACTCTGACGCGCCTTGCTGCCGAGGCGTATGCAGCCGTTGGAGACGCAGCAGGGTTGCGGCAATGGCTCAAGGTGTGCTTGCCCTGCTCTGATGGGTCGCCTTATGCCTGGTCTCAACCGTCTTGACCAGTGTGTTCCCCTGCCCACATGCTGATTCCCGCCGCATCCTGCTGTGCAGACCAAACCAGGGAGCAGGCTGTCGGCAGCCGCGGCAGCCCGCTGCATGCAGCTGGCAAGCTGGGAGGAGACACCCGAGCAGCAGCAGCAGACCGGCGATGGCAGCCCGCTCCGGCAAGAGCTGCTGATGAGGCTGCAGCTGGGCAGCCTTGACCCTGCTGGCGCCATGAACACTGCACCCACCGCGGCAGCGGCCTGCCTGGCTGAGCTTGCAGGAGAGTCTTCTTCCAGACAGCTGCAGCTGCCTGCTGAGCTGCTGCTGGAAGCAGTGGCAACAGGCGAGCACGGTTTGCAGCAGCAGTTCACCGCATGGCAGCAACCAGAACCTGGCACAAGTGCAACCACCACCATGCCATCTGGTGCACACTCCCTGCAGCCCCTGCTGCTCTTGCTGGGCAGGGCAGCGCTGTCTGAGCAGCAGCGAGGCATGCTGCTGGTGGCAGCTGCCCGCGAGGCGGCCCGCGGCGGGAACGCCACATGCATGCTGCACCTGGTGGGCAGGGCAGAGGCGGGTCAGCAAGCGGGCAGCGGCCTCGCCCATGGCAAGAGCTCACCGGAAGCAGCCGTCGGCCTTTTGCTCCGCCTGCAGCATTTGCGCCTACGGCGGCTATCCGCAGCATCAGCAGATGGCGACAGTGGCAGCGCATGGCGCCTGTTGCTGGATGCCCAGGGCAGCACCATGGCCGCGGCAGTGGCCCCGGCCGCAGCGCAGCTGCTGCTGGCCATTCAGCAGCCAGAGGCAGGCATCTCCACAGCTGAAGTGGCAGCGGCAGTGCACAGCGCATGCTTGCCAGTGTTGGCCAGTAGCACGAGCGCCAGCAGTTTTGGGCTGCTGGAGCAGCAGCTTCTTCAAGGCGCGCAACAGCAGCCGGGCCTGGGAGTGGCAGTGCAATACGCCGCGCTAAAGGCAGCAGTGGCAGCAGCCCCCAACTCAGCCAGGCACTGGTGGCAGTTGGCAACTTGGATGCACCAGCTGCCTCAACAGCAGCAGCAGCAGCAGCAGCAGCAGGCAGCAGCACAAGCCACTTTCGCCAGCAGCTGCCGAGCTCTGGCCATCGCTGCTGCGAGCGGCACCTCCAGCAGCGACGGCTACGCCGCAATGCCCCTGCTGCTGCAGGTGCTACAGCTGCTCACACAGCAAGACAACTTTATCCCGCCGGCCGATGCGCTTGCTCAGTTGGCTGCCATTCCTGCGCACGCCTGGCTGCCGGTCGTGCCGCACCTCTTGTCACAGCTGGCAAATGGCACCGCTGACGACAGCCAAGGCACACCACAGCAGCAGCAGCAGCAGCAGCAGCTCTTGACGGACCTGCTGCTGCATGTGGCCGAGGCTGCACCTTGCCAGGTGCTGCTGCCCACCACAGTAGCCGCCGCTGCTCAGCCAGTGCCTGCAGCAAGCGGGAAGGCAACGTCGCTGCTGCAGCTTCCCGGAGCGCAGCTGGCGGGCCTGCTGACAGAGCTGCAGCAGCGGCACCCACTGCTGGCCGGCCAGCTGAGCGTGCTCACGGCGGAGGCTTCCAGGCTGGCGGTGCTGCCGGAGGAGCACTGGCACTCGGTGCTGCTGGAAGCCGCTGCCACGGCCGCCAAGCGGCTGCAAGGGCAGCATAAGAAGTCAGTTCCTGCGGCAGCAGGCAGCTCCACAGATGCAGCAGCAGCAGCAGGGGAGGATGGTTACCTGGCAGCCATGGCACCGGTGCTGCTGTGCCTGCAGCAGCAGCTGCGGGCCGCCGAGGCGGCCGCCCCAGAGACGCCGCACGAACAGCGCTTCCACCAGCAGCAGCTGCCCCGCCTGCGCCTGCTGGTGCAACAGCTGAGCGAGCCGCTGGCAAACTCGCCAGCAGCTGCTCCTGTAGCTGGCAAAGCTGTTGCCGCCAGCGATGCCAGCAGCGGCAGAAGCAGCAGTTCCGTCACCACCACCTCATCCAGCCAGCCGCGGCAGAAGGCGCTGGCGCTGCTGCGTGGAGCGGCCAGCGACCTGGCTGCATCGCTGCGCTCCAAACAGCTGACTTTGGCCTACGTGGCTCCCGCGCTGGCCCAGCTCACAGACACAGGCATACCCATGCCCGGCAGCAGCGCGGGCTCTGCGCCGCTGGGCGTGCACGTGCGCCCGCCTGCAGCGGGAGGCGCACCTTCTGCGGCAGCTGGCGCAGCGCCGGTGGCGGTTGCCAGTGTGGCGGGCGAGGTGGTTGTGCTTCCCACGAAGACCCGGCCCAAGCGCCTGCGCTTCCTGGGGAGTGACGGCGTGCAGCAGACGTTCTTGCTCAAGGTGACCGCAGCCACGGCCGCCCTGGGTGTCGCTTCTGCTTGGCGCAGCCTGCATGAGCGCCAAGCAGCCTGCTCCCATGCCTGTGCGAGTGGCTCCTTGTGCCTCCTGCCAGACCATGCCCTCCGTCGCTTATCCTCTGCAGGGTCGGGAGGACCTCCGGGCCGACGCTCGCCTCATGCTGCTGCTGCGCGCCTGCGGCTCCGCGCTGCAAGCCGGCGGCGGCGAGCGTGGCGGCATGCCAGCCGAGCAGTGCTTTGAGGTGGCGCCTCTGGGCAGCCGAGTGGGGTTGGTGCAGGTGGGCTTGTCCAGCCGTGCTGCTGATTCTGGGTGCTGTTGTGCAGATGCTGGGTTTGAAGACGCTCGCATGATGGGCAACGCACAGCATGCTGCAGACAGACAAAGTCCCTGGCAGCTTCCCTGAGCCAAGCAGCGTGCCCCCTGTTGCTGCCGCAGTGGGTAGAGGGCACCGTGCCTCTGTTTGAAGTCTACACCGGCTGGCAGCAGCACTGTGTGCAGCGCCAGCGCCTGCTAACAGACGCAGCAGCTGCCCAGCAGCAGCAGCAGCAGCAGCAGCAGCGGCGGCAGCAGCGCACAGTAATCGTCGCGGCAGCAGCTGCTGCCAAAGGAGCTGCGGCGCCGAAAGTGGCAGCCATTAAGGCTCGCGCCGGCAGGGTTGTTCTGCCGCTTGGACGCCCGACCACCGCGGCGGCAGGCGCATCCGTGGCGCGTCCTGCCGCACGGCAGGCGATGGCAGCACAGCAGGCACAGCAGCAGCAGCAGCTGCGGCCAATTGATCTCTTCTATGCCAAGCTGAAGGTACAAACGTGGCCGGCTGCTAGCCCTTGTTGCACTGCTGTCTAGAACTAACTCCCCGCTGACCCGCTCCGGCTCCTGCGGCCCCTGCCTGCAGGAGGCTGGCATCGATCCAGCCTCCCAGCGCGATGCATGGCCACGGACCAAGCTGGTCCGTGTGCTGGAGAGCATGCAGCAGACAGGTGCGCCCCATGCCTGCACTGTGTTTGGCGCTGCGCTGGCGCTGGCGAGCTGCCAGCTGGCGCATCTGGTCCACCTCACCTACACAGCGGCTCTGCCTTGTATCCCCACCGCCGACTGCCATGCTGCCTGCAGTGGACCGCCAGCTGCTGTGGCGCGAGTTGTGGCTGGGCGCAAGTGGCGCGGCAGAGTGGTGGAAGCGCCAGCGGCGCTTTGCGGCCTCCGCCGCTGCCATGAGTGTGGTGAGTGCCTGCTGCGCTGGCTTCACACCTGCTGCTGCTGCTGCAAAGCCAGTGTTACAGAGATGTAGAGCTCTGTACAAAGGTTGGGTCGAGTCTGAAGTTCCCGGGAAAGGCAATGCAAGAATCCCGGCGCATTGCCTGGGCACCGAGGCTTGGAAAAAACAGTTGCATCATACATGTACCTTGGTTGGCTCAGTGCAGAGGGATACTACTGCTACCAAAACAGTACACGCTTGTCAGTCCAAACAACACCTACAATGGGTGCGGTGGCGGCTCCAGAACTGGCCGACAAGCCGAGCCAGCCAGTTTTCGCTGGCGCCCAAAGCCGCCCCCCCCCTTTCGAGCGGGCCTCACTGTGTCAGGTTAGGTGGCAGGCAGAGCCAAGCGCAGTGAGCTTCACCTCAGGGGTCGTTAATCAGCTCCTCCTTCTGCGGCAGGGCAAGCGGGCAGAAGGGTGTTGTGGGCAGGTGCTGAGCTGCCCTGCGGCCAAGCAAGCTGGCCCGCTGCAAGCTGAGCCCGTGCCGCCATGCAGCTGCCCCAGGCCCAGCACCAGTGCCTCCAGGCCCAGGGTTTACTTGTCCCACCTTAAAGTATGTGGCCATCATCTGCGAGTACAGCGACTCCTGCACGCTGTTCTTGCACCGGATGTAGATGCTGCAGGGCAGGGGGTGGGGCAGGAAGTGGCGGTGAGGTGAGGAGAGGGGGTGAGGCCCAGCATGAGCGGGGCGAACATTCGGACGATTGGTGGGCAACGGAGCACTCCACTGCTCGCCCTTGCTGGCCCCTCCTTTGGCCCATCGTCAAACCCTGGCCGTCCCCCACTGCCGGTCCTCAGCCCTGCCCAGCGCACCCCCCCCTGCCGCCCTGCCACACCTGACTGGGTAGCCGGTGAAGCCGATGGCCACCTTGGCTGAGCGGCGGGAGGCGCCCAGGTCTATCCAGTTGATGGTGGGATCGGCGATGCCAATCTTCACATACTGCAGGGCGGGGCGGGGCAGGGGGCAGAGCAGGGGGAGGTCGGGGCAGTGTGAGCGCGCCATTCTGTCCGATGCGAGGCCGTAAGACAACCTGCGGCTTTGCGCCATTGTCTGCCGCTCCTTGCCTGCTGCTGTCCTCCCGCCGCCACCACCGCCACGTAGGTGGGCAGCCCCCCCCCCAGTCCCGCACCTCGTACAGCATGTTGAAGTACGAGGAACACTGCCTGCTCTTCTCGTTGTCGTAGTCGGTGCCGCACCACATGGGCATCAGCGTGTCGCCCGCCCGCACGCCCGTGCAGAAGGTCACCAGCCCGCCGCTGTCCTTGTCCTGCGGGCGCCGCGGAGTGCATGGAAGCGTCGGCGGTAGGCAGGCACATGTGTGTGTGTGTTCGGGTCATGGCAGGCTGCGCCGCCGGGAACCCTGGCGCCCGGCCGCCAATTCCCAGCCTCACCCGCGCGCCGGCGCCCACCCCCACCCACCCTGATCAGCATGACGGTCAGGTCTGGCGTGGTGAGGTGGAAGTCGTAAAACTCGGCCTCAGTCAGCACCGTGAAGCCGTTGCGCTCGCCGGTGCTGTGGGGTGCGGGGTGGTGTGTGCTTAAGCCGCGCCTCCTCCCACTTCCTGCACCAAGCACCCTACCCACTTCCTGCATCCACCACCCCACTCACTTCTTGTACAGCGGCCACAGCTCATCCACCAGCTCCTTGGAGCCGGGCGGCAGCGGCACGTGCTCGCACGTCAGCCCCTGCTTGAACTTCTTCTGCCGGTCCTTGTAGTTCCACCGCCCCTTCTTGCTCAGCACCTTCATGTAGTCCTCAACCCCCTTCATCTCCCCAACATTCAGCTTGAAGATGTCGGACAGCGGGATCTGCGGCCAGCGGGGGCGGGCGCGACTTGTGGGTGGTTTGGGGGTGCGCTGGGGTGTGTGGGCAGCAGCAGAGTTTGGTGGTGGTGGGCAGCAGCATGGGTTGGTGGTGGTGGGCGGCAGCAGGTGTCGCGGCGGACCAAGCAGCAGCCTTGCTCCTGCGGCACCGCCCTGCCCTGCCAGCAGCTGGCCGCCCCCACCTCGATCCACAGGTAGCCCTTGTCCTTGACCACCTTGCCGGGGGTGTCGATGACAGCAAAGATGGGCGCAGCCGCACGCTCAGGCTTGGACACAGACTGCAGCAGCCAAGCAGGGGAGGGTGAAAACGGGCAAGCCTTTGGGAAATAAGGAAAGTCCTGGAGAACAGAGCCTGACAGGCCGCATGGCTGCTGCCCCGCTGGAGCCTCCATCCCGGAGCCCCGCGTGGCCGCCCGCCACCCCCGCACCTCTCTGTAGTTCTCCAGCCCGCCGCTGACGTCCCCGCTGGGCTTGGCCACCACCACCACATGGTCCAGGTAGGGCAGCTGCACAAAGGGCTGCAGCGCGTAGGGCAGCTTGACGTAGCCGGCGATGGGGTACTTCTGTGGGGAGGGGCGGGGCAACAGGCAGGGGGGGCCAGCAGTGTCACCGGGGGAGCACGGCAGCGCACAATTCTGCTGCTGCCGTGGCCTCTGCTGTGTGTTCAGGCCGGGCCGGGCCCAGCTGCAACACCTGCGCTCCCGGTCTGGCCAACCTGGGGGCAGGCCCCCCGACACCTTGCGCACACGCACACAGGGCCACCACGCGCGGACGCCCCACACAGCCGCACCCCACCTGGTAGTCCACCCGGTATGTGCCGGACTCACGCTCCAGCTTGCTGGGCGGATGCTCGCCGTCGGTCCAGGCTGTGGAGGCGGAGGAGGCGCTGACGTTGCTGGTGCTCCTGGGCGCATCCACCTCCTTGGGCTGCATCGATACCGCGAGGTCTGGGTGGGACCCCTCTGGCGTGACCAGCTCCGCAGGGATGGAGGGACCCGCGCTCTTGCTGCTGCCACCCACAAGGCCCCTGCAGCGGCCGCCGCGGGGATGGCAGGCCTCAGCATGTTTCGTGGCATCGCTGGCCGTGCTGACATGCCAGTGGCATCATCATGGTAGTGCCCTAGCGTCGCCAACTCACTTGAAAAAGTTGGCCACCTGCTCGGCGCCGCCTGCCACCGCCGTGTGCACCTTGAGCGCGCCGCTGGTCACCCTGCAAGCAGTGGCGGCGCGTGTTTGCCAGTGGGACAGCCGAGCAGCAAGCCCCATTAAGCCGCCGCGCAACCGCCTAAGCCCCCGCCTGCCGGCGCACCCGACGTAAACGTCCTGGAACACCGACTGGGACAGCTCATGGCCTGTCTTGGCGTCCTTGAACGACTGCTGCGCCTTGATGTCCGCCCGCCGGAAGCTCTCCAACAGCGCCCTGCAACAGCAGGCAGAGACGGCGGTGGGCGGCAGCGGCGCCACCCAAGTCATGGGCTTGCGCTGTGGCGAGCGGCACCGCGCCGCTGCGCGAAATCTACGCTGCCCCACGCCTCCACAGCGCTCTATGGGCGTGCCGAGCCGGGAAACAGCGATCCAATGTGCATCCCGTCTGTTCGTCGGGCTGTGTTCCCCGGAGAGTGCTGTTCCCACAACCGCCTCTGCAAACGGTTTCTCACATTTTGCTGTTACCGCGACGACACCCCAATGGACGGGGTTTGGTGCGGGGTCACCGACCGACCGCCCTGCTAGAGCCTGCTGAGCGCACAAGCAGCTGCTGGCGCGCAAACAACAGCGCACGGGCAGCGGCAGCACTGGTTGGAAAATTCCAACAGGGCTATTGGGCGCCAGATGGCGCCGCCTGCCCCAGCAGGCGGCTGCTCATACTGGTATCAACGTGCCCCTCCCTATCGCTGCAGGTGGGCCACCTGCTGGGCCTGGGCGACCGCCACCTGGACAACGTGCTGCTCCACCGCGGCGCCGCCCACCTGGTGCACATTGACTTCAGCGTGGTGTTTGACAGGCACGCCGTGGCGCCCCGCTGTGGTGACGACCGCCTGAGCCTGCTCTGATCTCGGGGAACCTCTACACAGCTCATTGCTGCCTTATCGCCTGGCTTTTGATCTGCAGGGGCCTGCAGCTCAAGGTACCTGAGGTGGTGCCGTTCCGCCTCACCCAGACGCTGGTGGCGGCGCTGGGCATCACAGGTGGGAGCCAGGAGCAGTGCTGGGAAGCCAGCGAGCGTGCGGCATGCACGAGCAGACTGCGGATCTCTGGCCCCACGTCTCATTTGCGCCTCTTTCACGTGTCGGCCCGCGCTTCCCCGCCCGTGCAGGCACGGAGGGGGCGTTTCGGTTGGGGTGCGAGCATGCGCTGGGCGCGCTGCGTGCCAACGAGGCGTCGCTGTGCGCGCTGCTGGAGGCAGCGCTGCTGGACCCGGCCGTAGACTGGGACTCGGAGGCGGCGGCCAAAGCGGGCAGCAAGGCAAGTAGTGGAGCAGGCTGGGGTGCCGTGCAGCAGCAGCAGGAGGCGTGGAAGCAGGCATCCTCTGCTCCTGTCCATTTCCATCAATGTATCCAGCAGTTGCCCCAATCCCCTTCCCTCCCTCCCTCCTGTGCAGGCCTTTGGCCAGGCGGTGGCGCTGCAGCTGTTTACACTGCGCCAGACGGGCAGCGCTGATGCGCTGGCATCCGCAGCGCGCGGAGCGGGCGACAGCCTGGCGGCCGCCACAACCGCACTGGACGCTTACGTGCGCCAATTCCTGGCAGTAGCTGGCACTGCGGCCGCTGCTGCGGAGTCACATGCCGTGCTGCAGCGCTGCCAGGCCACCCTGGGCAGTGCCGCAGCGCAGGAGCAGCAGCTGGCGGCACAGGCGGAGGAGGGACGGGCGGCGGCGGCAGCAGTGCTGGCCGAGGCACAGCCTGTGGCGGGCCAGGTGCTGGCGAGCCTCCAGGAGTGCCAGGTGCGCGCTTTTGCTCTTGCGAGAGCTGGGCAGGGGTGCCAGCAGGCTTGATTAATTGGAGCGGTGGGAGGCAGCCCGGGTGCCTTCCCTACACCGCTGAGCTGCTGTCCGCCTGCTTGCCTTCCTGCCTGCCGTGGCGCCCTCCTCCCTTCACTTTCAGGCCTGGCAGCAGCGGCACGACGCGCTGCTGCCCCTGCTTCTCAACAACCCTCCAGCAGCGCTGCTGGCGGGCCCCGCAATTATGGACCCCGTGGCAGCGGCAGCCGCTTCGGGCGCCCCACTCCTGCTGGTCACCTCTCCAGCCGGCGCTGGCACTGGCGACGGCAGCGGCAGCATCGTGCACACCGCACTGGGCATGCTGCCCGGGCATGCGCCGCTGTCGGCGGGCCTGCTGCTGCAGGCAGCCAAGCTGGATGCACAGGGCCAGCAGCTGCTGCAGGAGCGGTCGGCGGCGGCGCTGCACTTGGCGGCGGCGCTGCAGCAGTATGCCGCCGCCGTGGCCTGCCTGCTGGGCGGCGCCCACTACAGCAACAGCAGCCAGCATGCCCACTGGCTGGCCGCATTCCAAGCCGCCCTGGAGCTGCCTGCGCCCCAGGTGGGTGCCCCGCTTTGCCGCCACCTGCGCTGGCTCACCGCACACTCCCTGGCTCCACACCTGCGCCTGCCTGCTCGCCGGCCTCAACCTCCTCCCCTTGATCTCTCTGCCCCCGCCTCGTGCAGGGCTTCCAACGTGCTGCTGAGCTGGCGCCACGCCGTCCCGACCCAGCCGTAGTGCTTGCCAGCTGGCGGCCGCTGGCCGCTTCGGCGGCTGCGGCTGCCGGGCTGGCAGAGCAGCTGGGTGGCACCGCGGCGGCGCTGCGGCTGGAGCGAGTGGACGTCGCCCTGTCAGCATCAGATGCGCTGCAGCGAATGCGAGATGTTGCTGAGGGCTGCTGGGCTGCAGCCGCCAAGCCCACCGCCGCCTCAGGCGCAGGCCAGCAGGGCGAGCAGGGTGCAATGGCGCTGGCGGCTGCGTTTGCTGCCTTGAGCGAGGCGCAGGCGGCGGCGGTGCAGCAGCTGGCGGCCGATCATCACCAGCAGCTGGTTCAGGAGGAGCAGGAGGATGTGGCGGCAGAGCCTTTTCCTGAGGAGGAGGCGGGGGCGCTGCTGGCAGCTGTGGAGCGGCTGGTCCTGGGTTACGCCAGTACCGCGGTGGCGCTGCGGGACACCACTTCTGAGGAGTTTTTCCTGGCGCCAGATGGCGGCAACCTGCTGGCCTGGCTGTCGGCGGCGGTGCAGGCAGTTGACAGGCTCAGCACTGGGAGCGCGGAGCTGCAGCTGCTGCTGCCGCCGCTGCTGGCCCTACTGTGCACACCTGCGACAGCAGCACAGGTGTCGGACGCCGTGGCCGCAGCTGCCGAGCAGCTAGAGGAGGAGGAGGAGGGGGAGGCTCAGGAGGAGGAGGAAACAGGGACAGCTACAGCAGGAGCGGCTGGAGGGAAGGAGGAGCAGGAACAGGGGCAGGAGCAGCTGCGTGTACCATCCCGCATGTGGCAGGAGGAGCGGGCAGCGGCCGCTATGCAGCCGCTGCTGGCGGCAGCGGGGCAGCACGCCGCGTTTGCTGGGCTGCTGCAAGGCCTGCAGCAGGTGCAGGCCGCGGCCCAGCTGCTGACGGCCGGAGAGGAGCGGCGTCCGCTGGCGCAGCAGCAGCTGGCGCTGGCTGGCGCGGTGGTGAGCACGTGGCAGGAGCTAGAAGACGCAATGGAGGAGGCAGCGGCAGCAGAGAGCAGCACGGAAGAAGTGGTGGCAGCGGCGGGCACCGGCGACGGCGCTCCCTGGCAGCAATGCAGCGCCGTTCTGGGGGAAGCGGTGGCCGCGGAAGTGGCACATCGCTTGCTGCCCCCCCTGGCAGCAGCCCTGGGCAGCACGTCTGCGACGCTGCGCGCTGCTGCTCCCAGCCTAGCACGGCGCTCTGGGCTGGTGTCACCAGAGCCTGCCCCGCTGCCCATCCTGCCTGGCTCCAGCCCGGCCCATGCGCCGCCGGCGCCACAGCCTGCTGGCGCAGACCTGGTACCATTCACCGACTTTGATGACGGCGAGCTGCCTGGCGCGGGCATGCTGCTGGGCGGACTGCTGACGGAAGAGCTGGAGCCAGCGGGTCGGGGCGGCGGCGGCCTCCAGCTGGCGGCACGCCAGCCTGGCGGGGCAGCCGAGGCTGCCCTGGTTCCGTTTTTGGATTTTGATGAGGACCTGGCGGGCGCAGGTGGGCTGCAAGCTTTCATCTTGTTTTCAGCATTGCATTTGCCAACAGCACACACCGGCCACGCCTGGACTGGTGTGTTCCCTGGGCCTCGAGCGCGGCGGCGCACCCTCCATGTTCGCTGCTTTCCCATTTCACCCACCAACCTGCCCTGCAGATGATCTGCTTGAGGAGCTGGAGCCGGCAGCTGGGGCGGAGTTTGAGTCCTTGGAGGGCGGCGGCGGCCTGAGCCAGCTGTCAGAAGAAGAGGTGGGCGAGGGAGAGGGAGGCAGCAGCATCGGCGGGGCAGGCGGCGCCCAACAGCTTGCGGCGCTGCTGGCGGCGGCAGCTGATGCCACCGGCGCTCTGGCTGCCATGGATGCGGCTCAGTATGTGAGCGGGCTGGCGCTGCAGCAGTGCCGTCGCGTGCGGCAGCAGCACTGCGCTGAGCTGGCGGCTTTCCAATGGGTGAACGAGCACCTGCTGCCGCCGGAGGCAGCCGCCGCCACCGCTGGCCTGGTGGCAGCTGTGGAGCTCAGCGCGGCTGCGGCGGGCGCGGCGGGCGCAGCGCTGCCGCCCCTGCACCCCGCGGTGGCGTCCTGGGCGCTGCGCGGCAGCCGGCGCCAGCTGCTGGAGCAGCTGCAGGCTGGGTCGGGGACCCTCCTCAGCCTGCAGGCTCCCTTGCAGCAGTGGGAGGCCGCCATGGCGGCGGCACAGCAGCAGGTGGCGGGTGAGGTGGCAGCGACTGCGCCGTATGCGGCAGCCCAGCTGCAGCACCACCTGCACCAGCAGCAGCACTGGCTGGCGGCGGCTGCAGGCCACGCCGCGTACCTTCTGGAGGCCAGCCAGGCAGTACTGCAATTCGAGGCGGCTCGTACCGCCGACACCCAGGACGGCGCCCACGTGGGGCCAGGCCAGCTGCAGCCCGCCGCCGACCGCTATCAGGTTGAGCAGCGGGAGGGGTGGCGCCGCTACGCCACCCTGGTGCGGCACATGCAGCAGCTGCACGGCAACTACGCGGCGGCCGAGCGGCGCCTGGCGATGGCCGCCTCCGAGCTTGAGCAGCTGCGCCAGCGGCGTGCAGAGGCCACCTCAATCATGCAGTCAGCAGAGGCAGCGGGCAGCAGCGCTGCGGCCGCCTTTGCCGCCGCCGCCCTGCCCCTCGTCCACGCCACGCAGCAGCTGCCGACTGCGGTGGGGCAGGTGCTGCCGCTGTTGGCAGGCTGTGCCGACTGGGAGGGCCGGCTGCGCCTGGCTCAGCACTGGGTGGGCGAGCTGGCAGACGTCGGCGCCGCCGCCGTGCCCGCCGCAGCCGCAGCAGCAGACGAGGCCGCCGAGCGGCTGGCGGCGGCGGCCGGCTGCCTGCGGGAGCTGCCCGCCGCCGTGGCGGCGCTGCAGGCCGCGCTGCTGCCTGTGCGCAACAAGCTGCTGGCGGGCGGCAGGGGCGAGGCGGCCGCCAAGCAGCAGGCGGCGCAGGTGGTGGATGCGCTGAGCGCCGCGGTGGCCCAGCTGCAGCCGCAGGTGCGCGGGTTGCTGTATGGTGGGCGTGGTACACAGGCAGTACACCACAGTGCCTGGACCGGTGGCCTCCCGTTTCCACTCCAGCTGCCCCATGCCGAAGTGCTGAGATGTTCTGCTGGCTCCGCCTGGACGCTCCCTTTGCAGCTGGACCAAGCGGCGCAAGTGCAGCGCTGGCTGGCGGCGCTGCCGACCAGCCTGCAGGCACTTGCAGCCCAGGCCGCCCAGCAGGCGGAGGCCCTGCAGGAGCAGCACGGCTTCAGCCTGCACGGCCTGGAGCAACTGCTGCAGGGGCAGGCAGCAGGCACGCCGCCGGCCTCTGCCCCCTCGCCCGCCGCAGCGCGTGGCACCTTGACGGGGGGCTTGATGCTGGTGCCGGCGGCCCCCAGCCGGCGGCATGGGCTCAAGCAGGAGGAGCAGCGGCAGTATGCAGCAACACTGCTGCAGCGATTCAGGGCCAAGCTGCTGGGCCAGCGAGTGGCGGACAAGGCAAGCGCAGGCGGCAGCGGCAACGGTGCCACAGCCGTGCCGGCGGCGGTGCGGGAGCTGATTGCCGCGGCCACAGCCCCCGCCAACCTGGCCAGAATGTATGAGGGATGGATGCCCTGGGTGTGATGTTTGGCAGGTCTGTAAAACCCACTCCTTCTGAGAAACCTCCTGCAGCGATGCATGGAGGACGTTGGATACAACGTTGAAATCTCCTCATGCAGACTGGAAAAACTCCGCTTGGTCACAGGAATCGAAGAACTTTATGGAATCAGAACTTCATGAAGATGGCCACGTTGATGCCGCCCCGCGGTCTCCGTGGCGGCCATTTCAGCATGCTTGAAATCGGGCGCGACGCCCACGCTGCGTTGGCTGTCGTGTCCTGATGGCGTCCAGGAGCGGCGGCGACGGCGGTGAGCACGCCGCCCACCCCCGGGGACAGCGGCGCATGCCACCGACCGAGGGAGCAGCCTGGCTGCCGCCTGCCCGCCCGATTGAGGGTGGCTGCCCCATGGCGAGGCAATCGATTTACCCCCCATTTCCTCCCCAGTACCGCAGAACTGTGCTTTGTAAGACACGCGAGGAGGCCCTTCTTCAGATTTGTTTAGGTACTCTTCGTCTTTTCGCGGTGCCACGGCTGTGACAAGCCGAACTTTGCACACAACCTCGACACCATAGCCACAATCACCCAAGTCATGTTGGTCCGCCCGTCCCCCTTCCTCGCCAGGCCTCGCTCTCGCTCGCTGCCGTGCCCGCAGCACGTAAGGCGTGGCGCCCCAGGCTGGTGGCCGTCGCTGCAGCGGCCCCTGGCAGTGCCGGCGGCGGCGAGGCGCACGAGCGGCGCCCCGACCAGAGCCCTGCGAGCGTAAGTAAGGTCGTGTGTGGCTCCTGCAACGTGTACGCTGTGACTGCGCGCCTGCTGGCCTGCCCAAGCTGCTGCATGCTTCAGCATAACTCTGCGTGGCGGTTCCGCTGTCATTCCGTACTCGCCTGCCCGCCTACCCATTCCTTGCCGTCCACCTCTTGACATGCAGGGCATGCAGCGCCAATGGTGGGATTGGTTGTTTGAGCAAAGCTCCAAACCAGAGGCCTACCTGCAAACCAAGATCCAAACCAAGCTCCAGCACAAAGCAGGAAATGCTTCAGTTTCGGATTCGCCACGAGATCGACATGATGAAGGTCAAGCAACAGCGGGAGGAGCTCAAGCAACAGCGCAGCCAGATCGACGGTAGGAGGTTCGACCAATGGGATGAGGATGACGAACGAGAACTGGAGGAGCTTCGTAGGAGATTCAAAGAAAGTAGGAGGGGGCTGGAGGAGCAGTCACGCCAGGGCAAAGGCGCCAGCGGCGCGCGTGGCAAGCCTTCCAAACCGGCGGCGCCGCTGCCGCCGCCGCTCCCCAGCGGGCCCTGGCCTCCCGCGCCCCAGGCACCAGCGCCTGGGCCCGCTCACACGCGGGCTGCCGCAGCCGAGGCTTCTGCCGCTGCTGCCGTGGCCTGGGCCGCTGCTGCTGCGGGGCATGAGGCGGCCGCCGAAGCGGCCACGGAACACGCTACGGCCCAGCCGGCTGTGCACCAGGCTAATGCTGCAGCAGAGTGGGCTCGCGCCGCGGCTGCCTGGCGTGCTGCGCACGACGCCCTGGACGCGGCATTGCAGGCCGACCCAGAGGCAGAGGTTGTTCAGCAGGCGGCGGCAGCGGTGGAGGCGTCTCGCTGCTTCAAGCGCCAGCGCCGCGGGCTGCAGGGCTGATGCCCTTTTGCATGCCCGCACCTTTTGAATGCATGCCGAAATCCCTACCTGGCAGCCGACCGCTGTTCCCTGCCCTTGTCCTGCTAGATTGGTTGGCGGTTCACTCCAGAATAGGTTGTTAATTTGTATAACCATCTGCATTTTGCATGGCATGCTGTTGCACTTTACATGTTGAGATTCTGCATGTAACTCCCCCTTGGTGAGCAGCGGGATGGGCCCCTTCGCCTCCCTGGGGTCATCCCTTCCCGTACAAGAAGACGCATGCAAGGGTGGCCACTTCATGCTCACCGCTCATCTCACATGCTTGACTCATCACACACCACGTAGCCTGCCTAGGCAGGGAGCCACAAGGCACACAGCTGTGGCAGTGTGAAAGAGCTGATGTGGCAGTGTGAAAGAGCTGTGGCAGTGTGACACGAGGTACTGCACAGCATGCGAACGCTCAAAGGCAGGGAGTAGCCCAGCCAAAAGCCGGCACCCAGCTGAGCTGGGACGAGCCACCACCAGCGCCACATGCATCAGCTATGCCCCATGCAACGCAAATCGCTGCGGTCACCCGGGCGCCTGTCCTCCCCGCTCCTGCCAGTGCCCTGCTCCTGCTTCGGCTCGCAACTGGTGCTGGGCCGCAGCTGCACTCGCTCCTGGCTGTCCCGGCACTGCACCCGCTGCACGCCGCCGCTCAGCAAATTCATGGTCAAGAGCCGGTGCGGCCGTTCAGGGGCGGCTCTTCCCTGCCACCAGCCGTGCCCGCACCGTGCCGGCGCTCAGGGGCGAGCTATAGCCGCCTTTGCTCTTGCACCGCGCCGCCTCCTCCTCGCTCTTGCCGCTGCTAAAGCTGTCGTTGCTGCTGCTGCTGCTGCTGCTGCTGCTGCTGCTGCTGCTGCTGCTGCTGCTGGTATCCGAGACGGCGTTGGAGGAAGTGGGTCTGTCGCTGCCGGCGGCGGCAGCGGCGGACGACTGCAGGTGCTGTACGGCCAGCACCTGCGGCAGGTTCTGCAGCACCTCACACATGCTGTCGGTGAGGCCTCGCCACCGCGAGGATGCCCGCCTGGTGGGCGGCTGGGCCGCGGGGTGGAAGCCGCTGCTGGAGCTGCCTGCGGGGCTGGTGCTGCCGCGCATGGAGCAGGCGCTGGAGTGGGCCAACTCCCTGCTGGATGCCACCCTGGTGAAGCTGTCCCACGAGCCAGAGGCAGGTCGGGGGCTGCGGGTGGTGGGCGGGGCGGCCCCCACGGCGGCGGCGGCTCGTGATGGCGGCCTGCCTGGCCCACAATTTGCAGCCTGCCTGGCCAGATTCGGCACGCTGGAGACTCCCTGCCACCTGATGTGCCGACGGGCTTGGCTGGCAGGCACGGAGGATGCATGCAGCCTGGAAACAAGAGCGGCGGCGCCAGCTGGCGCGCTGAGGCGCCAGTTTCCCCAGCCATGAGTCGCTCTGCACGACTCCGCGCACACTCTTCACGATGCTGCAGAACGCTCTGCGTGCCAGCCGCCCGCTGCTGGTGCCCCAATTGCGGGGCGCCAAGCAGAGCCAGACCAGGCTCTATGGGTTCGGCTCGCACGTGGCGGACAATGACCCAGAGGTGCGCAGGGGCTCTTCCAGGGCTCTCTAGGGATTGTCCAAGGCGCGCTGCTGCAGCATGCTGGTGTCCGACGCTCAGAGTGGCCTGAGCTGTCCTCCCACTGCGCAGACGCTGGAGAAGGAGAAGCAGAAGCAGCTCAAGGGCACGTGGGCAGCACTGGCTCTTCCTGCCGCCTGCCGCCAGCCGCATCCATCGCCTGACACCCCGCCCTCAGCCGCCCGGGCACTCACTGCCACCCTCTCCAGCTGGCCGCAGGGAAGACCGTGTCGCACATCAAGCAGGTGCCGGGGTGGAACGAGCATCTGGCGTCAGACTCCGAGGCGGTGGTGAAGGCGGAGCGCGAAGTGAGCCCCTGCGGAAGGGCGGCACCAGCTTGCTTGGCCAGCCAGCGCTGGCAGCCGGCGCCGCAATCCTCGCTGTGCGTCGCCCGAGCACGGCTGCCGATGCCCAGATTCGACGGACGCTGGCCTGTCTGCTCCCCCTGCTCTGCTGTTGCAGTGTCCCGACTGCCCCATCGACGAGATGCAGCGGCAGACTGTGGACACTCTGAAGGTGGGTTGCTTGCTGGGCGGGGCAAGATGGAGCGCGTCAGCGCAGCCGCCTTTGTGCCGGGCCAGCAAGCAGCCTCAGTGGGCGCGCCACCTTGCCAGCTGCACTGCCCACCGTGTGCCGCGCTGTGCAGGAGGAGGAGGAGGAGGATGCATCTACACAGGACGTCGAGCCCAAGTCTGGGGCGATGGGCGGAGCCTGAGGCAGGGAGGCAGGCACAGGCGCCAAAGGCACCGAGCTAGCTGGCAAAGCCGGTCGCCAGCTGCCAGAGGGCTAGGAGCGGAGCAGCCTGGGATCGACGCAATCCTCCCAGGGCTGTTCAGCAAGAGGCGCGGCTGCCAGCAGGTGGCATGCACCGAAGCATGCACCGGCGCTCGTGAATTGCCTGCTCATACTCTCGCTTTGTCTCAATCAACAGGCCACTCCGCTCTTCCCCTGTTCTGGTGGTTGCTCGCGTTCTTGCACACCTTGCATTTCGCATGGCTGGATGTCGCTTGCTGATTACATGCGTGTTGTTGTGACTCCCATTACTGTGCCTTCTCAGCTTCCAGCTGGCCGTCACCGGCGGGGTCAACCTTAGTGGCGCTGCCGCTGGCTGGATTCTCTGCCGCCGCCGGGCCACCATCCGCTTGCTGGTCCGGGAGCCCCTCCGCTTCACCTGCTGCTTCTGGCGCGGCCGCTTCGGTGCGAAGCGCAGCAGCCTGCTCCTCCTGCTCTTGCTGCTGCTCGCCCTGCTGCGGCTGTGGCTGCGACTGCTGCTTGAGCCCATCCTCGTAGCGCTGCTGCTTGGCGGGGCGGCCGTGCCGCGGCTTGGGCCCCCAGTTGGCCTCTGCAGCCGGCGCCAGGCAGGCGAGGGGTGTGAGCAGCGGCGCACCGCAGCCAACAAAGAAAGCGCCGCGTGACAAACCTGGGTTGGGCAGGAACCGCGCCACCCCTTTCTGTTTGGCCTTGCTGACCGCCTGCTGCGCCCGCGAGAAGTCTGCCTTCACCTCGGGCTCCTTGGCCAGGATCTTTTCGGCTGCGAGGGCGAGGCGAGGCGGCCGCCGCAGGGATGGGTGAGGGGCGTGGTGGCAGCTCGTTCGAGGAGGGGCCCAGCACGCAAGCGGGGAGAGGGGCGCAGCGCAGCCAGGCACCGCCCCGATCCGAGGGCGAGCAGCTGGCATAGCCTTGCAGGCCTGCAGGTGCTGCAGGCGCCGCCACCGCCACCGCCAACGGACCAGACCCCCCCCCACCACCACCACCACCACCACCACACCCACACACGCACACACACGCGCACACACACACCTGCGGAGCCAGGCGCCGGCGTCTTCACCGGGTGCTCCCCGACCCAGCAGCGCATGATGTCCCACACCACGCTCCAGGGCGCATCCGTCTTGATGCCCAGCGGGTTGGCGTGCGTGCCAGACACCCTGCGGCAGGCGGGCGGGCGCGAGGGGGAGCCTCATGGGCGGTGGGCGCCGGCCCGGCTGCCTGCCCCTGCTCCATTATGCTCCTTCCACATCGCAGCCCCCCACCCCACCTGTACCCGGCGTTGACCAGTGCGGAGCGGAAGGCCTCTGAGCGTGGCGGCGAGGTGCGCAGCGTCTTGCAGATGTCGTGCAGGTTGAGGTAGAGCGGCTGGTCGCCCAGCTCCTCGCCCACGGTCGTCAGCAGGCTGTGCAGCTTGTCAAACGCGGGCAGGCTGCGGCAGCGGGGGGGGGGGGGGGGGGGGGGGGGGGGGGGGGAAAAAAAAAGGGGGGGGGGGGGGGGGGGGGGGGGGTT
>NW_005435086.1:820561-948258 GCF_000147415.1 Chlorella variabilis | reverse complement strand
AGGGGGGAGGGGGAGCATGGGGGAACGTTAGAGGCAGTACAAAGGCCTGACTGGCGAGGGTTTGGGGAAGCGCGAGCATGGGCGAGCGCTGCAGCGAGGCCCCACCTTGCATTGCACCACCCGCCCGCCCGCTGGGCGCCCAGCCCACTCACTTCTCCTTGTCCCGCCGCACTTGGTCCAGCAGGCCCGCCACCCACTCGGGGTCGTGCAGGGGCTCAGCCCAGAAGGGGCCGCCCATCTGGAAGCCGGCGCCCGTCTCGGGGCACTGCTGCGGTACCGCGGGGCCCGCGCCTGCGGGCAGGCGCGCAGGCAGCCGGCCGAGGGAAGGCAGCCAGTCGGGAGGGCCCGGAAAGCCGCCAGCCAGGGGGAGGCGAGGGCGCGGCAGGAGCGGCGGCAGCCGGGCGTCGCTGCACCTGCAGTACCGCCAGCTGGCGCGCCGCCCACCTGGCATGTACTTGACGCTGTTGCCGCCCCCCTTGACCGCCTTGCGCCCCACCCGCTGCCAGTAGAAGGAGTCGCAGCCGGTGCTCTGCCACACGTAGCCCAGCCGGGTGGCACTGTTCTTCACCTCGGCGGCTGCAGGCGGGCGGCGGGCATGCGGCGAGCAGGGGGCCGGTGGGTTGGGGCCGCTGAGCGCTCGCCATCCCTGCTTTCCCTCAGGCTTTAGCATCGGGCAGCGGGTGCCGCGCGCCCGCCCGCCAGCCTGGCGGCCAGCACACGCGGCAGCTGCCCGGCAGCTGCGCGGCAGGCGGCGCACCCGAGGTGTAGACCCTCACAAAGATGCGGATGTAGAAGTCGATGGAGAGGGAGAGGACGGGGCGGATGTGGCGCTTGTGCCGCGCCGCGTGCTGCTCCAGGCTGGCCAGCAGGATGCGCAGCGCCATCTCGTGGCAGTACGGCCTGGCGGTACGGGGTGGCAATACATGGGCCGGCACGGTGTGGGAAGAGGGAGGCGGTGTGGAGCGGCGGGCTGGGCGGGTGGCCCTCCTCGGCCCGCCCTGCGCCTGCTGCAGAGCACCTCTGCCCCACCTCGCACACAGACTGCGAGGGCACGCACTCTCTCAAGCACGGAGCACCGCTCACTTGTGCAGGGGGTAGGATCCGTATTTGGCGTAGCAGGCCTCCCCGTTGTTGCCGCACAGCACCGCCATGTCTGTGGCCGTCACCAGCAGCAAGCCGCCCTCTGCCACCGCCTGCAGCATGCAGGCACGGCGCTTCAGCTGTGCGGGCAAGCAGGCAGGCAGGCAGGCGGCGGGCAAGGCAGGCGGGGCAGAGGAGGAGGTGCGCTGTGGAGCTGCCCGGAGTGCGCCGCGCCGCCTGCGGTACGCTGCCACCTGGTCCTTGCCTGTACCGCCGAATCCAGCAGCTTGGAGGGGCTGCCATACGGGTCCAGATCTACAGCATCAAACAGCCCCATGTTCTGCAGGCAGGCAGGCAGGCAAGGCAGGTAGGCACAACCGGTCGCTGAGGTGCATGGGAGGGCGCAGGCACAGTCCCGCCGGAAGCAGGAGCAGGGAGGCGCGCGGGTGGGTCCAGCAGGCGGCCGGCGCGGCGGGCGCCGCCGACCTGCAGGCACGCGAGCCGCGCGTCGCCCACGCTGGGCGTCACTTTCTGCTTCGCCACGCCGCCGTTGAACTCGATGTTGCGCTTCATGCTCTCCACGACCGAGGGGTCCAGGTCGTTTGCCACCACCTCGCGCACACCTTCCAGCTCCGCAGCATACCTGCAGGGCAGCAGGCAGGCCGCCGGGCGGCAAGAAGGTCGGAGCCGGGGCATTGCGGCAGCACTGGGGGGCCTCCCGTCGTCAGCCTGGCCCGCCGCAAGCTCGCCCACGCCCGCAGCAGTCGGTCAGATATCGTCGGGACCAGCCTGCACGGGCTCACCTGATGGCACGCAGGCCTGAGGCTGCTAGCCCCTCCAGCACTCTGATGCCCTCCCCCGCCTGCGGCGGCGCGGCGCCCTTGCCCGCCAGCCCCGCGTTGCGGACCTTCTGGAACATCTTGCGGGCCGCCCCGCTCTCAATCTCACGCTCCCGCTGCGCAATGAAGTACTTGAGCACTGCGGGGAGGTGGCGCCGGCGTGGGGCAGCAGCCAAGGTGAGGCGATGCAGCCAGCAGGGCCCCAGCGCCGCCGCCGCACCGACTGCATCCGCCGCCTGCTGCAGCGCATGTGGAGCTGTAGGTCCATGCAGTTCCTATGGCGGGCCCATCCCACTCTGGGCGCACCAGACAGGCTCATGTCTCTGTTGATGACCTGGGCAGGGTTGAAGAAGACGTCGTTGCCGCTCTGCAGGATGCTGGCCTTGCCCTCTGTGCGCACCGTGAAGCCATCTGGCACGGCGGGCCTGCTCAGGGGTAGCCAGCATGATGGCATCATGCAAAATCTGCTTGCCGCAGCACCCAGTGCCCAGCAACGACCGACCCGCTCGAGGCGGCGGCGGCGGCAACTGTCGGCCCTTGTGGTGTCGGCCGCAGAGGCAATGCGGTATGCCCCCGTGCAATCCAGACACCCATTCTGCGTGTGGAGGCGGCAGCAGGGCAGTTGGGGCTCACTTGCTGCAGGACTCCACAGCCGCCATTCTCGCGATGTCGGCCGCCGCCTGAATGCACGGCCTGGACCAGCTAAGCGGCGCTATCCGCTTGCAGAGAGCGAGTATGTTGGCGCCTCAGTCAGTGCAGACGCGAATGTCAGGGCACATGCACGTGGCTTGCCGGGTCCTGGGCTGCCGGTGAAAGGATTGCACACTCAGAAATGCATGCATGCCCAAATGGAGTCGCCAGGCGGTGTTGGAAAGTTGGCGGCATGGCGGCGGCGGTCGGCGACGGTGTGTTCCTGTTAAACTGGGCAGAGCGAGCATGCATGCAAGTCTTCTACCGAGCCAGTGAAATGCACAGGATACCAGCTCCCGATACAAACTCTGCAGCAGGCAGTGGGCCCGCATGGCGGAGGTTCAAAGCGTCACCTTCACCCAGCACCGCTGCCCGCTGGGCACCCGGTGCTTCCAAGTGCCACGCATGGGCATCCCAGCTGCTTTCGATTGACCATGATGCATGAAAGAGATGATGAGAGGCTGTACCAGACGGATGCAGCCATCCAGGGTACAGGAACAGGCACGGGACGGCCACTCCCTGCTTTGCCGCCAGCCAGCCTGGCGGCGAGGTGGCAAAGATGGTTTCGGGGCGTCTGCCTCCCCGCCGGCACTTGCATCGCCGCCTGTCAACTGAATGTGCGCTGCTGCAACATGCAGCGAGCGTTGAGCTTTGCGCACAGCGTGCTCGCGCTGCAGCAGGTCCACCGCTGGTCTCCAGACGTGGCGCTGGCCATACTGAGCTGTGGCAGTCTGCGTTCGTGCGCTGCCGCCCCCCAGGCTGCGCACCGAGCGGGGCGCCTCCACGTTGTTGCGAGCAGCGCGGGGAAGGCCGCTGTGACGGCCCAGGAAGCAGGGGTTCAGCCCGAGCTGCCGCTCTGTGAGCGCGAGGCGCGGCATGCCGTGCCCCTCAGCGACTTGCTGGCCTGGCAGGCGGCGGCGCAGCGGCAGGTGGAGGCAGTGGGGGACAGCTGGGCGCAGCAGGACGAGGGCCCCTCCGCGGAAGACCTGCAGGCAAGGAGGCCTGGCGCGGGGGCGGGGAGGTGTGGCGGCCTTTGAGCAGTATCCGCCGCTCGTGCAGGTGCCCCTTTCTCCACCGTCGCGCGCTTGCTCTCCCCCCTTTCCGGGCTTCCACAGCCTTGCCATCATGCTGCAAACAGAGCTGAACTGGCTGCTGGACGACTCCCTGGCCGCCTGGGCGCGCCCCGGCGGCGACTGGCGCAGCATCAGGTGGCAGCAACTGGAGCGGGACCTGAAGGAGGCGGCAGGGGTTGCGGGTGGGCGCTGCCCAGTACCGGGTGAAGCTGCGGGGCCGCTGCATTCGCTGGGTGAGCCGAGCCACACGTGGCGCATGAGCCTGCCTTCGTGGGGCTGCCATCTGACCCTGTACTGACCGCTGCTCTGACCTCACATCTCCTGCATTCACTGCATGCACTGACGCATGCGCCTGCAGAGGCGGTGTGGGAGCAGCGGCTGCAGCAGCGCATCCCGCTGCAGTACCTCACCGCCACCGCCTTCTGGCGGGACATCGTGCTGTCAGGTGACATCCTGGCCGCCTGGCCTGCCAGGAGGCAGCAGGGCTAGCGTGTATGCTGCCTCTTGCAAGCCGTCCGTTCACCGTCCTGGCGCCCGCCCGCTTAACTTGCTCTGATGCCTTGGCCTGCTGCTGCCCACCAACCGCTTGCCTGCCCGCCTGCAGTGGGCCCAGGCGTGCTGATTCCCCGCCCGGAGACGGAGCTGGTCATCGATTTTGTGCAGGAGGCGGTGGCCGCCGCCCCCGAGCTGGCCCGCGGCGCCTGGGCAGACCTGGGGACGGGCAGCGGGGCGCTGGCGGTGGGGGTGGCGCGGGCGCTGCCGCAGGCGCAACAGGTGGGCGAGGCGGTGCACGGGCTTCACGCGCTGCCTGGCGGTATGCGACAGCCCACAGCCGCGCTGCAGTGCCCCCACAGCCGCCGTCCCGGGCCTTGTCCATTGTCTGCTGACCTGTGCGCCCGCTGTTTGCCGCTGCACCCTCACTGCCCGTGCGTCCTCTCCCCTGCCTGGCGCTGTGCAGGTGTACGCAGTTGACTTGAGCCCAGTGCCGCTGTCGTATGCGGCTTTCAATGCGCGCAGGCTGGGCGTGGGGGAGCGCGTCTCGCCGCTCCAGGCAAGGCTCGGCGCGTGCCTTCCTGGCCAGCGCCTGCCATGCCGGCTGCTGCACAGCCATGATCGAATCTGCGCTGTCTGGTGCGAGGGCAGCCACTGCCCGCCATCCACCTGTGCTGCCCTGTTCTGCCTGCAGGGCAGCTGGTTTGAGCCACTGGAGGCGGCGGGGATGCCCCAGCTGGCCGGGGTGGTCAGCAACCCGCCCTACATCCGCTCCACAGACATGCCCAGCCTGCAGGCGGAGGTGGGCAGGTGCGCTCGGAGGCAGGGCGTGGGCGCACAGGCGGGCAGTCTCTTTCCTCTGCTGCCTCTGTGCCCTGAGGCCACACCGCCAGCTGCACTCCCCTGCTGCTTCAGCAGTAGAAGTGCAGCACGCGATTTTGAGGCCCTGGCCGGGCCTCCCGCATGCATGTGCCTCGAACTTCATACGAGGGTATCCCCATGCTCCGTAGGCACGAGCCGCACCTGGCGCTGCACGGCGGCGAGGGCCTGGGCATCGACTGCCTGCTACCCATCTGCATGGGGGCCGCCCGCCGCCTGCAGCCCGGCGGCTTCCTGGCGCTGGAGACGGCGGGAGGCGAGCAGGCACACTACATCGCCGACCTGCTGTCCCACATGCGGCGCAGCGCGCTGGGCGGCTGTGGCCCCGCAGACGGCATCACCGGGGGCAGCGGCGTGCCGGGCAGGGAGCAGCTGGCGTTTGAAGACGTGCGGGTGAGGAGGGACCTGAGGGGCGTGGACCGCTTTGTGACTGCCAGCCGCGCCGCCGCACCCGCCACCGGCCCAGAGGATGAGTGAGGAGGCGGCGGGGTGCGCGGAACAGCGGCTCCGTCTCGAAGCCCCATTTCCCAGCCTGCACTTGCATCGCTGCACGAGCGTACATCGCTCGCCATTTCCACGTTCAGTGCAGTAGGTTAGAGTACTCGTGCCTACTATTTTATAGCGCCCCATCCTGCCTCTACCCCACCCCTGCAGCACCCCCATGCTAGTTGAATTGCCACCCCCCTTGCCTGAATCCCTCTGTGCGGTTACTGACTGCCAAATGTACGTGCTGCCAACACATGTCCTGCACTAGTATTTAATACCTGTCTGCAAATCCAGCTGCCTGGTGACACCTGTAGGTGTGCTTTGCTAGCAGCTCACAATCCTGGCGCCCAATCCGAGGTGTTAACCGCAGGGGCGCCCCTCTGCCAAAACAACAGCTGGGGTGAACACACAACACAGCAGGACGTTGCTTGTCTCTGCAACCTGCTTCTCTCGCGCGGCGGGGCCGCAGCTTTCCCAGCTGCCGCTGCTGGCGCTCAGCTGTGGCGCCTCCCTCCGCCAGCATGTCAGTCGGAGGGGGCATAGTCCGACTCGTTCTCGCTCTCGCTCTCCTCCTCCTCGCTGCCGCTCTCCCTGTACTTGGGCGCCGGCTTGTTGACCGCCGCGCGGCGGGGCGCCACCTGGCGGGCGGGGGCGGGGGAGATGGTCATGTCCACAACGTCGTCCTCGTCCTGCAAGAGGGTGGTAGATGGAAAGAGGACATGAGGGCGGGCGGGAAGGCAGAGCGGAGCAAAAGGAGGGTGGAAGGCATGGGCGCTGCTGGAGAGGATGTGCCACTCCCACGCCCACGTCGTGCCCGGCAAGGACAGGGAGGGGGCCCGGTGGCAGGCGCCGCCCGCTGCGCAGTAATGGCAGCAGGCCAGCCACGGGGCACAGGGGCGGAGACCTACCTCAGAGTCGGAGGAATCCACCACAGCCTTGCCCTTGCCCTTGCCGCCCGCCGCGGGCGCCGCCGCCTTCTTGCCCAGGTTGCTGGCCGGGCGTGGCGCGGCGGCGGCCGCCGCCTTGGGCTTGCCCGAGTTCTTGTTGAAGGGGCTGGGGCGCATGCGCTGGACCTGCGGCGGGGAGGAGGGCGGGGTGACGGCAGGCTCAGCAACACACTCGCACAGTAGTAGCCTAGGTATGAGCATGCCGGCACTGCATGAAAGGAGGTGGTGGGCCGCTTTGACCCAGCACCAGCACCAGCTCATCCACCCCTGTGCCACCCAGGTCCCATTCCCAGCCGCTGCTCTCCTCCCAGTGTG
Source organism: Chlorella variabilis (assembly GCF_000147415.1). Classification (NCBI taxonomy): domain Eukaryota; kingdom Viridiplantae; phylum Chlorophyta; class Trebouxiophyceae; order Chlorellales; family Chlorellaceae; genus Chlorella; species Chlorella variabilis. Next base: position 941,457 of record NW_005435086.1, on the reverse strand, counting down.
CGCACGCGCACACACACACACACACGCGCGCATACCTTGGCCTTGGGCGCTGGCACGGGCGAGGCCGCCTCTTCGTTGGCCAGGTCGAAGTCGTAGGAGCCGCTGCCGCTGGGCTTGCTAGTGTTGGCCATGGCCTGCGGGTTGGTTGGAGGGGAGGGCGGGCGGGAGAGTGAATGCACTGGCAAGTCGAGCAAGTGGGTGGGGATGGAGGGAGGACACTGCCAGCCGGGGCTTGCTGATGAGCCATAGACCACTTCTGCCCCAGGCTCCCGGCCCAGGCGGCACACCTTGGCTGCCAGCGTCTTCTTGGGCTCCGGCTTGCTGCGCTTCTTGGGCTCCGGCTTGACGGCGGGGCTGTTGACCTGCGCAGGATGGCGTGCAAAGACCGGGCTGAGACAGCTGGGAACAGCCGGGGTGGCAGGCTGCCAGCACGGCCCGACAGACGCCCGACCCCCAGGCATGGCAGCAGTTGCGGCGGCAATAAAACAATAACATCACGGAGGAAGAAGGGCAGCAGCAGGAGGTGGGCAGCACCAGCAGCAGCAGCCACACCTCGTCGTCGTCGTCGCTGAACTCCAGCTCAGACTCAGACTCCTCCTCGCTCTCCTCATCCTCATCCTCGCTGCACCCAACCAGCCAGCCAGCCAAACGACGCAGCTCTCATCAGAAGCCGTGTGCAGCAGCTATACAGCGACCCGAAGGCTCAGCTGCTGCAACCCACCACAGCGCACCCACTGGCAGCCCAGCTGACGCACCTGATGACCACCACCTTGGCCGTCTTCTTGGCCGCAGCGGCGGCGGCTGCACGGCCCGGCCGCGCCCCCGCACCCGTGGCCGCTGTGCCACGGCTGGCAGAGGGCGTGGGCGCCGCGGCGGCAGGGCCGCCGGGGCTCAGCCCCAGCTTGCCCATGCGGCCAGCCAGGCGAGCCAGCAGGCTCATCTCCTCCTCCGGTGGTGGCGGTGGCGCCGCCACCGGCGCCGCCTCCTCCTCCTCCTCGCTCTCCTGCCGGCTGGCCGCCGGCTTAGCTGCCGCAGCCTTGGGCCTGGCTGCAGCCGGCTTGCGTGCAGCCGCTGCCGGCTTCTTGGTGCCCGCCGCAGCGGCGCCCGTCTGCTGGCTGATCTGCATGCTGGTGGCGCCCAAAGGCGCAGGCGCGGCGCGGGGTGCTGGCACGGCCCGCTGACGAGGCGCTGGCGCCTTCTTGGGCTGCGGGCGCTCATCCTCAGAGTCATCGAAATCGTCTGAAGGCAGGCAGGGCAGTTCAACCCACCAACACGTAAGCCGCCACCAGCCCACTCCTGCAGCATACTACCGCCCCTCCAACCGCCTCCATCCGCCTATCCATCCATGCATGCCAGCCCACCCTCTGAGCTGGAGAGGTCGGCGTCGCTCTCGTCGTCGCTCCACTGGTTGCGCTTGCCCTTGCTCTTGGCCGCCGCCTTCTTTGCTTGTGCCTTCTGCCCTGCCTTGGCCCGCGCCTGCTGCCGCACCAGCTGCGACCCCTTGCGCTCCGCCTCCTCATCAAACCCATCCAGCGCCTGCAGAAGGGGAACAGCAGGGCAGGGCACAGCTCAGCGTGCACCTCAGCGCAGCGAGGCACTCCCTGGCATGCACGTCCGACCGGCAGCATCCCTGCCACTGCCATGCCCCGGGGCAATTCCCACCACCACCACCACAATTCCCAAGCACCAGCCAGCCCCAACCGCCTGCCCCCTGCTGCCCAACGGCCCCTAGGGCACACGAGGCGCACCATCTCAAACGCGTCCAGGTCTGACCGCCACATGTCCTTCTCCGTGGTGGCCCGCAGCCGCTGCACAGTTGCCTGCCAGTCCTCCGACTCCGACTGCAGCGCCTGCACCTTCTCCAGCGTCAGGCTGGACAGAGGCATGGACAGCAGGTAGTCGTAGGAGGCGGGCGCTGAGGCGCCGCCCTCGCCGTCGCCATCCTCGCCCTCGTCGATGGCTGCCTGCGGGGGGAGCAGGAGGGGCAGGAGCTGATTGAGTGCGACGGTGGTAGGCCAGCGGCCGACGTGCATGGGCCGGGAGGCAGGCGCCGCTTTGGTAGCCATCCAAGCGCCAGCCTGACGTTGCGGCACGGCCTGTCGAGCTGTTTGCATGTGCAGCCGGCAGGCCTCGTCCACACCCACCAAACACACCCACCGCGCCGCCCACCTGCTGCGCCGCCTTCTTCTGATTTGGCAGCTTGTCGTAGCCCTCATCCTCCAGCTCGCCCTCCACATCCTTCTTGCGCCGGTTGCTCAGCTTCAGCTGGCCGCCCACCACCGCCAGGATGAAGCGCACCTTGTTGCTGATGCGCAGCAGGTCGGCCTCGGCAGCCTGCATGTGTATGTGTGTGTGTCGGCATTGCTCAGCACAGCCCAGCCTGAGGAGCATGCAGCAGCCAGCCCAAATGCCACCCCAGCCCTGTGCAGCAGCTCAGAACAGCCAAACAGATGACAGAGCATTCCCCCGGCGGGCCGGCATGGTCCCCGGCCCCGCCGGTGACCAGCAGCAGAGCACAGCGTGGCGCACCCGCAGCAGCGCTGCGCGGCGCTTGACGTAGTAGGCGAGGCGCAGGTCGTAAAAGTCGCGCAGGATGTCCTCGGGGGAGGCGTACTTCTGGATGGCGCCCTCGGCGTTGAACAACATCATGTTGCCTGGGGGTGGAGCGCAGGGCGACGTCAGAGAAAGGGGGTGTGCGGGTGTGGAGGTGGGCCAGCAAGGCAGAGGCTTGGAGACGAGCATGAGGGGTGTGGGGAGTACGCGGAGGCCAGCAGGCACAGGCCGGCAGCAGGCACAGAGCTTGGTGCCCTGCGGCCTGCCTCGCCCGCCAGCCCGCCATGCCGCCTCGCCCACCTGTGGAGATCTTGGTCTTCAGCTTGAACTTGTCCAGCAGCCCCGCCGCCAGCGCCTCGCGCATCTTGGACTCGCTGAGCGTGACGCGGAAGTGCACCACCAGGTCTGAAGGCAGCAGGAGGACACGGCAGGCGGGGCGGGCGTCAGGCAACAGGGCGCCGGGGTGTGGCAGTCCTGGATGACGCGTGCACGCACGCGCACACAAATATACACACACACACACACAACCCTCACCCTCCCTCCCTCCCTCCCCGCCCACCCGTGTGGTACTCCTTGTAGTCCTGGATGAAGGGGGTGGCGTTCTTGTCCTCCGGCTTCACCATCTCCTCCAGAAACTCCTTGTAGTCCTGTGGCGAGCGAGCAGGCAGGCAGGCAGGGGCGGGGGCGGCAGGCACACGCCGGTGAAGCCACGCGAGCGTGGCGGCGCTGCAGGCATCCCCGCCAGAGCTGTCCCATGCCAGCAGCTGGCACGAGAGCAGGCCTCAGTGCCAGGGTGGGAGAGGAAAGGACGCCAACCTGCGTCCACTTGCGGATGGGCAGCTCTGTAATGTCCAGGGTGGTGTCGTCCACCTGGTTGATCACGCCACAGATCTGGTACGACTTGCCGCTGGTCTTGGTGGGCACCTGCGGGGCAGCGGTAAGGGTGGTGGCAGGCAGCGGTAGGTGGCGTGGGGGGGTCCACAGGTGGCCACGCACAATGGGGCCTGAGCTGGGCGCGTGCTGGCCTCGCCGGTGCCACCCAGCTCCCAGGCGGCGGCCCTGCTCTTGCCGCTGGAACGCGAAAGAATAAGGGTCTGTACCACGTGCTGTGCAGTGGTCGTACCTCCTCGATGGTGCCCTTGAACCCACGGTACCACGGCTTCATCGCCACGGGCTGCTCGCCGTCCAGCATGAGCCGCAGGTTGGCCACAATGTCGCGGGGGTTGAAGTTGGGGATGGAGGTGGACCAGCCGGTGCCGATGCCCTCTGCGCCATTCACCAGCACCGTGGGCACAACGGGCATGTACCTGCGGCAGGGGGCGCGCAGCAGGGTGGGCAGGCGAGGGCAGCAAGGAGGCCTGACGAGAGGCAGTTTCAGCGCCACAGGATGGCCGGCTGGTGGATAATCCTCACAGGTTATCCTGCACAGGTCCGGCAAGCCGCTGCCCTTCCAATGCAGCACCCCCAGGCCCGCGCAGCCCCACCCACCACTCCGGCTCGATGCTCTGCCCCTCCTCGTTCAGGTATGCCAGCAGGCGGTCGTCGTGCTCGTTGAACAGGTGGCGGGTGAGCGGCGCCAGGCGGGTGAAGATGTAACGGGGGCTGGCGGCGTCCTTGCCGCCCTGCAGCCGCGTGCCAAACTGGCCTGCAGGCCAGGAGGCAGGCAGGCACGCGGATAAGGAACACAGCTGGTGGCCCCGAGTTGGTGCTGCGCTCGCTCCCAGCCCCCTGCCAGCCTTCCTGCCATCCAGCCCAGCCCCAGACCCGCAGGCCGCAGCCTGCACCCACCCTGCGGCACCAGGTAGTTGACGTTGTTGGACCCCACAAAGTCCTGGGCCAGGCCCACGATGGTGCCCGACAGCGAGGCCTCGCCGTGGTGGTAGGCTGCAGGGAGGGGGGCAGGCAGGCACACGCGTCAGGCACCAAGGGCGGCGGGTGAGCAGTGGGGTCCAGCAGCCCCCTGGGGGCAACAGTATCTCCAGCTGGCAGGCAACAGCTCCTGCAGCCCGCCGCTCAGTGCCCTAACCCCAGCCTGACTCAGGCCTCCACCTCACCCGAGTGCTCCGACACGTAGCCCGACAGCTGCGACACCTTGACGTCGGTCTTCAGGTTGCGCTTGAAGCAGGCAAACATGATCTTGCGCTGCCCCGGCTTCAGCCCGTCCACCATGTTGGGGATGGAGCGCTCCAGGTCGGCCCGAGAGAACAGGATCAGCTCCTGAGGGCAGAGCAGCATGGGCAGGGGGAGCGCCAGGCAGTGGGGCAGATGGGCGGGGCAGAACCCCACCGACGGGCGGGGTTTGGGAGCGGGACCTCCAGCTGGAGACGGGTCAGAGCAGCTTGCTGGGACGCCGAGCAGCCATCTGTGCTGAGCGCGGGTTTTGGGCCATGCCAACCCAACAACTCAGCTACCCAGAGCCCTCCCTGATGGCACCCTCCCACACACCAACACACCTTGTGCACAAACTGGGAGTAGGAGATGGTGTCAGCGGTGTGGTCCAGGAAGGTGCCGGGCGAGAAGGCCTGCAGCCACTGCTTGCGGTCCTCCACCTTCTTCTTGCTGAACGCCATCTCCAGCGCCTGCCCGTCGGCATCGCCTGCAGCCAGGCGAGGCGAGCCAAAGCAAGGCGGGGGAAGGCAGACCGGTGACGCTGGTGGCGGTGGGGCTCCCAGCGGCAGACTAGGCCCGGCCGCACCGCACAGCCGGGGTGCCTTCAAAGCTGCTGCGGCAAACAGACAGGCCAGGCGCCAGCAGCCGGCCACCCACCGTCCCACACAAACTCCTTGCGGTGCGACTGGATGTTGGCAAAGTACTGTTTGGCCTCGTCGGCGGTGGAAGTACCCAGACCCTGCGGGGAGGTGGTGTAGGGGCTGTTTTGATGGTAGAGGATGCTGGTAAAGCAGTGAAGTGGCATGGCATCATGGCAGTCCCTGCCACGCCAGCAGGCAGCCGCTGTCCCGAAACGGGAGGCGGCCGCCTCCTCAGCCAGCTCGGCGTGGGCAACCACAGCATGCGCAGCGCCCCACCCGCACAACCCACCTTAAAGTACTTGATGGTCCAGCCCCGCGTGTTGTGCGTCTCCGACCACTCCTCGTACTCGGGCATGGTGTAGAAGCTGATGGTCTCCTTGCCCTTGGTGGCCTGTGGCACGGCTTGGGGCGGCGCCAGGGAGGCGTGGCGTGGGACGCCAGCAGGAGGGGCAGGCCAGGCTGGCGGGCCTGGCGTTCTGACAGCTGGTGGGACACACTTGGCAGGGCTGCTTCTCTTCCCCTTTTCAGCCAGGATGTCTCCGGCGTACCTTGATGATGGGTGTGATGAACTCCACCAGGAAGCCGGGCAGCTTAAGGAGGGAGGGGTAGAAGTGGTGGAAGTAGTTCATGATGAGGCCCTTGATGTGGGAGCCGTCGTGGTCCTGAGAGCAGGCATGGGCGCACGGCGAGGGCGCACGGCGAGGGTGGGCCGAGGGAGGGAGGGAGCGCGGCAAAGTGCCCGCTGCCAGCCTTGGCAACTGTAGAGTCTGGGACGGGACACCATTGCGTCCCTGCCCTGCCTGGCTGTCCCTGCCCTGCCTGGCTCCAACCGACAGCCTGCCCCAGCCCCACACCTGATCCGTCATGATCATGAGGTGGCCGTAGCGCAGGCTCTTGGCGTCAGTGTACACCTTGCCGTGCTGCAGGCCCAGGATCTGCTTGATGTTCTGGATCTCGGCGTTGCCGGTGATCTGGGCAGCGCTGGCATCCCGCACGTTCAGCAGCTTGCCCCTGGGCGGAGGGAAGGGCGACGGAAGGGCCAGGCGCGGTGTGGGTGCACTGCGGCGCCTCAGACCCTGGCAGCTGATGTGTGAGCTGGCTCTGTCCAGGACCCTCCTGGCCATCATCCCCAGCAGTTACCCAGCCCCCGCCGCTGCGCACCTGAGGGGGAAGACGCCGAAGCGGTCGCGCCCCACCACGCTGAGCCCCGCCACCGCCAGCGACTTGGCCGAGTCTCCCTCGGTGAGGATGAGGGTGCAGCCTGCGCTGTTGCGGCCGCCCGCGTCGTTGGCGTCCTCCAGCTTTGGGATGCCTGCGGGCAGCAGAAGGGGGAGAGGAGTTTCAACCCAGGGGAGTGGGTTGTTAAGAGGGCAGCAGGCAGCAGCAGCACAGGCCCCCTGGTCCCACAGTAGCAACCAAAGCCCTGCCGAATTCCAGCAGCACTGCAGACTGTGGCCACTGCTGCCGGCTGCCTGGTCCTGTGGTCAACAGAAACAGTGTGCCACTCACCGGTGAGGCGCTGGCGCTTGGCTCCGTCTCCCTTCTTCAGCTCCTTGTCTGCCTTGAAGGAGGCAAAGGAGAGGATGGAGTTGACCACGCCACAGTTGGCCACCTTCTTCAGGAAGGCGTCGGGCAAGTCGCACTTGGAGCCAAAGCTGCTGGCCCGCAGCGTCAGCGTGTCCTTGGTCTGCAGATGAGGGGCAGCGGAAGATGGCGCGGTGGAAGCGGTGAGGCACAGGAAGGCGAGCAGGCACACCACGATGGCAGGGGCGCAGTGCGAGCCGCTGGTGAGTCCGGGTCGTCTCCCAGGGTCCTGCCCTCTGCTTGCTGCTGCCGACTCTGCCCACCTGGGAGTCAAAGGCGGGGTTCTCGATGAGGCAGTTGACAAAGACCCACAGGTAGTTCTTGGCCATGAAGGGCTTGACCTGCGAAGGGAGGGGCGGCGGGGAGCAGCAGGGATGCACGGGTCAAGAGAGGCAGCAGCAGCAGCATGGCCCATGGCAGCAGCTCTGGTGCAATGCACGACTGGGCAGAGCAAGCAGAGAAGCAGGCAGCGGTGCAGCTCACGTTGGCCTTCTTGTCCTTCTTGTTGATCATGTCACACAGGTATTTAACCACCTGCAGTGCAGCGGGAGGGCAGGGGGTGATCGGAGGGTGAGCGAGGCAGGGAAGGCAGGACAGCCGGTAGGTTTTAGAAGGGTGTGTGGGCTGCAGCCAGGCCCCACCTGGTCTGAGATGTAGTTGACGTGGGTACCGCCCTTGCTGGTGCAGATGGCGTTGACAAACGACACCTGTGCAGGCAGGCGGGCGGGTGGGAGGAGTTGGCACATGCAGGCTCCTTCCCTGGCCCAGCCCCCTTCTCTCACGAGTGCCGCCCTGCTCTCACCTCTCCTCTCCCACCTCCCCTACACAGCTGCCATCAGTCAACCTCTGCTCCTCCCCCTCCCCCTCCGGCTCCCTCCAATCCACCCGCACCCACCCACCCACCTGGTTGAACTGGCCCTCGGTGGGGGCGATGCACACCTCCCAGCGGTCTGAGATGCGCTCGTACACGCGCGTGGGGCCCTCGTCCTTGGGGCCCAGGTACATGTCCACATACTCCTGGAACGACTTCACCTTGAGGCGCTGGCCGTTGTAGAAGACCTGCAGCTTGGGTGCAGGGGGTGAGCAGCAGGCAGGAAGCTGAGCGGGCGCCGCTCGCCACCCCACTCCCCACACCCACCTTGACCGTCTTGCCCAGCAGCCCCGCCATGTCATACACCCGCTTGCGCATCAGCTCCACCGACTCCTGCTCCAGGTCCTCCATGCCAAAGCGCGCCAGGTCAGGGTAGAAGGTGATGCAGGTCCAGTTCTCGTCCGCCTTGCAGTCGCTGCGGGGTGCGCGGGAAGGGACAGGCGGGGCGAGGCGCGCAGGGTGGGCGCTGGGGGCGCAGGCAGGGAGGCCGCCCGGCCTGAAATGCACCCCAGCATGCTGCCACACCTGCTGGGCCGCACGTCTGTAGTCCTTCCCCAGTCCCACCAACCACCACACCACACCACCCCACCACCACACAACCCAGCCCGCGGCCACCACATCCCCCCTCACACATGCACACACACACCGACAGGCAGCAGGCGGCCACGCACGTGATGACGGGCTGCCCTTTCTTGGACATGTTCTGGGTGAAGGTCTGCTTGTAGCGCCGCCCGCGCTTGCCGTCGCACGTCTCCACCACAAACTTGGTGGAGAAGATGTTGGCCAGCTTGGCGCCGTACCCGTTGCGCCCGCCCGTCACCTGCGAGCGGCAAGCCAGGCAGGTAGGGTGGGCAGGCAGGCAGGCAGGCAGGTGCAGCCAAAGGAAGGTCCCGCTCTGCTCTTCCCCAGAGCCTCAGGCAGGCCTGCCGCAGGGCCACCTGCACGCCAGCTCCCCGGACCCGGTGCACTTGCGGGAGCCCCCTGCCCCACTCTGTCCTGTCCTGCCCAGCCCCCGTCCTGCCCCCTCCCACCTTCTTCTCGTTGTCGTTGTAGTTGGAGGAGGTGAGGAGGTTGCCAAAGATGAGCTCCGGCACGTAGATGCCCTCCGTCTTGTGCACCTCCACCGGGATCCCAGCCCCGTTGTTCATCACCTTGATGGAGCCCTTGTCCTGCAGCGGGTGCGGTGGCGCGGAGGGTGGGGCGTGCGGGTCGGAAGGTGAGCAGGCGAGCGCGTGCCGAGCGACACGAGAGCAGCGAGGAAAGGCCGTGCCCGGATGCAGACGGCTGCATTTCTCTGTGTGCAGCAGAGGTTTTGCACATGCCCGCACCACAGCCCCGTGCCCGCCGCGTCCCAGCACCCAGCTCACCGCATCCACGTCCACCCGCAGTGTGTCCATGCTTGCGTCCCGGACCTTGTTGTCGGCGGCGTTGACCAAGATCTCGTCAAAGATTTTGTACAGGCCGGGCACGAAGTCGATGCTCTTGTGCACCATCCGCTCGCCGTCGTGCACCCACAGCTGCTGCTGCTGCCGCTCGGTGCTGCCGATGTACGTGTCGGGGCGCAGCAGGACGTGCTCCACCTGTGGCGCGGCGGCACGGTGAACGAGCCGCCGGGTGGGTTGATGGAGGCACTCACGAGGGCAGGGCTGGCGGCAGTGGGCATCGGGCAGGGGGCAGGGAGGCAGGCAGCAAGCCCCCCGGCCTCCCTGCCATCAGCCAGCGCACCTGCGTAACCTTCTGGTAGGTCTCCTCAATCGTCTTGCCGCCCTTGTTGGCAACCGCCAGGGGCGCCTTGGCGGCCTTGACCTTGCCGCCCTGCAGAGAGCAACGGGGCAGGGTGGGCGGCTGGTTGGCGGCGGCAGCTGGCGGCGGCAACGCCCAGTCGGCATCCATCTGCATAGGTGCCACCCCAGTGATTCCAGCCGCAGCATCGAGACCCGCCAGCAGCGCCCGGAGAGCCATGACGCAGCGCTCGCTCCTTCCGACAGCCAGCCGGCGGCACCCGCCCTGCCCCCATGTTCAAATCCCCCGTGCCTTGGAGGGCTGGGCCACATTCTCAGAGACAGCGTCGACCTCCATCGCGGCACGCTGCCGCTGGCTGTCGGTCGGGAGGTGCTGCCAATGCGCTGGAGGCTCTGCACAGCCCGCACACAGCCCAACGACACAGGCCACTTCCCCGGCGCCGCACCTGTCGCTCCCCTTCTTTGGGCACATGCGTACCGCCTGTACTGGCCATCTCCTAATCTCCTGACCCGATGCTTGCGGTTGCCCCTGCCGATTGTGCAGCTGCACACCCGCATCACTGCAGGCTTTGGTTATAAAGGGCAGGCGGCCCGCCGTTTTAGCTTGCCCGCAAAACACCCCTTATCGCCCCCTGTTGCGCCCGCTGTGGCACATGCATCCCCCATTCCTCCTATATTCAGATTAGAAGCGGCTCGCAAGCTGGCCAGCACGAATGGTGCAGCTGGGGCGGACACCCCTGACGACAGGGGCCGGGGCACTGGCAAGGTGGGCGTTTTGCCAAGAGAGATGATGCTGATGTCAGTGATGCGTTAAGCAAATGCGCGTCGCGCTGCCGCCCCACCCTGCCAACCCCACCGCCGCCGCCGCCGCCACTACCACCTTGCAGGGCCCGACCACTGCCGCCGACACCCAGGGGCCGGGCAGCCGCAGAGCAGCGCCCCGTGCATTGCACAGCGGCTGCGCAGAGCGCCGCCGCTCCAGCAGCAGCTGATGCCACAGCAGCTGAAAGCTTGGAGGCACAGTCCACGGGGGCTCTGGAGGCTGCGCTGCCGCCGCCACCAGCAGGCGCCGCCGCTGCCGCGGCGGCAGCCTCGCCAGCAGTGGATGCCTCCCCAGCGCAGCCTCCAGTAGCCCTGGTGACGGCACGCACGCTACCGGCGCAGACGTCGCTGCCGGCGGCAGTGCAGCAGCTGCGTGCGGCGGTGCTGGAGGTGCCCGCGCAAGCTGGGGCCTATGCCAGCGGCCTAGTGCGGCTGGAGGTGCCGCTGCCGCAGGGCGTCAAGGCACTGTGGTGGCTGCGCGGCCAGCCCGAGGCAGCAGCCGATTGCGCCGCCCTGCTGCACCCACGCATCTACTTCTCCCCACGGCGCACCACCGCCGCCGACACCGAGGGCAGCGCGGCGGCGGGGGCGGCCTCGGCCGGCGCGGCCAGCGTGGCGGGCGCGGGCGCGGCCTGGCTGTGGCGCGGCGCGCCGGGGCAGGCGCTGGGCGAGGGCGTGGTGCTGGACATGCAGCGCTTCTTGGTGGGGGCGGCGGCCTGGCCTCGCATACGCGCCTTTGGAGGCTCCCGTTTCCATGCGGAGCAGGCGCCGTCGCCCGAGTGGCGAGAGTTTGGCTCCTACTGCTTCCTCATCCCGCGCCTGGAGTTCCTGGAGGCCTCGGGCTGCTGCATCCTGGCCTGCACGGTGGCCTGGGACGCCGCCCACGCAGCGCCGCCGCCAGCTGCCGCCGCCAGCACCAGCAGCGGCGGCGACGGCGGCAGCAGCAGCAGCAGCGCCGCCGCGGTGGGCTTTGCGTCGGCGGCGGCGGCGGCCATGGACGCAGCGGCGGCGCTGGATGCCGTGCAGGCCCCCGCGGCGCCCGCGGCCGGCGCCTTCAAGCTGCAGCGACTGGCCTCTCGCCACGTCCCCGACGAGGCCGGCTGGCACCGGCTGATGGAGGGCACGCACGCTGAGCTGGCGGTCGGCGCCGCCGTCGACGCTGCTGCCGCCGCGGCCGCGGCGGCGGCGCAGGGCGAGGAGGCGGGCACGCCGTCTGTGGATGCCTGCACTCCGATGCTCAAGATCTGCCCCGAGGCGGCCCGCGAGGAGTACCTGCTGAACGGGCAGGAGGGCCTGGACGATCTGCTGGCGGCGGTGGAGGGCGGGTTCCATGTCACTGCGTCGCCGCAGGTGCGCCCGCTGCAAGCTTGCTGCAGCAGCTGGCCGCCGCGCCGCTTCCTGCAGCTGCCTGCCGCCGGTCAGGGGCTTGCCGGCATGGTGGGTGTGGAAACCACCGCTCGCCGCCTTGCGGTGGGTATGCTTGTGTGTGTTCCATCCCACAGCCCCGCCCGGCCCTGCCCTGTGCGCAGGACGGCGGGCTGACCAAGGTCGTGCTGGCGCGACGCACCGATGTGAGCATCCGCGGGCGGGTGGGCCCCCTGGCTCTGCTCGAGGCGCTGCAGGAGAGAGACCCCCGCGCCTATCAGTTCATGCTGCAGGCAAGCCGCTGCTGCCGCCGCCGCTGCGGCTGCAGCTCCTGTTGCTTGGCCCAGCTGGCTAGGCCCCGGCCTCGCTGCTTGGTGGTGCCTCATGCCTTGGTGGTGTCGGCACCAGCTGGCCTGCCTTGCATGCGCCCATCACCTGGGCTGGGCGCCTATCCGATCCCCCTGCCGCCGCCCCCTCCCACCACCACCCCCTCCTCCTCCGCTGCGCCTTCTCCTCTGCTGCAGATGCCCTCTGGAGCCTCCTTCCTGGGATCCACGCCCGAGTGCCTCTACACCCGCACCGGCACCGCCGTGGCCAGCGAGGCGGTGGCCGGCACGCGCGCCAGGGGGGCAGGTGCGGGCGCCCGCCGCGCCGCCTGCATGCCTGCCTTGCCTACCTGCCTGCGCCAGTCGCCGCCGCTGCCGGAGTGCATCTTGCAGCCCGCTGCGCCAGGCCTCAGCAGCAGCAGGCACGACGGGCCCTCCGCGCCGTGCCAGCCGCCTCGCCATACCTCTTACGCTTCCCCCGGCTGGCCCGTGGCTGCCCCCCTCTGCCGCGCCATCCCTGCGCAGGCGGCGACGTGCAGCGCGACTTTTGGCTGGCCTTTGACCTGCTGCGCAGCCACAAGGACCACGTGGAGTTCACTGTTGTGCGGGACTGGGTGCAGCACGCGCTGGGCAGCGTGTGTGAGGCGGTGCAGGTGGACGTGGCCAAGTCGGTGCTGAAGCAGGGCGCGGTGCAGCACCTGTACGGCAAGCTGTCGGCACAGGTGAGCCTCCCTGCCTCCCTGCATGGCTGCCTGGCTGGAGGCTGCACTACGCAGACGGGCTGATTGATAGTAGTGTGGTTGGGCGGCCGGGCAGCTTGTACGTGCTGTGGGCTGCCCTTGCACACCCGGCTTTCACTGGGCGAGCCTCGCTCTCGTTCCGGCTGAATGCCTCACCCCACCGCCGCTCCAACGCCAACATCTCAACACACGTCATGCGCGATCCCCTGCCCCGCAGCTCAAGCCGGGCGCCAGCGATGCACGCCTGCTGGCCGCGCTGCACCCCACGCCCGCCGTGTGCGGCCGGCCGCGGGAGGACGCGCTGGGCCTGCTGGCCGCCGCCGAGCCCTTTGATCGCGGCTACTATGCGGGACCCTTTGGCTGGATCAGCCACGGCGCTGCAGAGTTTGTGGTCGCCATTCGCTCCGCGCTGGTGCAGCCCGGCGGCGGCGCCGACGCGGCAGGCGCCGGAGAGCTGGCGCAGCGGCGTGGCAGCCACGCCGCGGCCGGCCCCGGCCCGCAGTCGGCGGCCGGCGGCGGCAGCAGCGGCGGCGCCTCCGCGGCGCCGCTGGCTGCTGGGCCCTCCTCGCCCGCCACGCTGGTGTCTCTCTTCGCGGGGGTGGGCATTGTGGGGGGGTCTGAGTCGACGCAGGAGTGGGCTGAGCTGGACCTCAAGGTCAGGCAGTACGAGCGCCTGCTGCAGGGCGTGCCGCCGCTGGCGGCCGCGCCCAACGTCAACACCCTCTGGGCCCGCCTGCTGGTGGAGGAGCTGTGCCGCCTCGGCTGCAGCACCTTCTGCGTCGCGCCAGGTGAGCGCGGCCCAGCAGCGCCCCGCCCCGCAAGCCGCTGGCTGTCGCCACAGGCAGAAGCTGGTGCCGCCGTCGCCGGCCTGAGCTGCAGCCGACAGGCATGGCAACTGGGGTAACAAATCGAGCCAATGGAGTGGTGATAAACGCATACATTTGGTATTGGCGTGACGCCGACGGTGTTGTGTGTGCGCCCCCACGCAGGCTCCCGCTCCTCGCCCCTCACCGTGGCTGTGGCGCAACACCCGCGCGCCCGCATCGTGCCCTGCATAGGTGGGAGGCGCAAATGCCAGCCTCCTGCTGCCCACGCCGGCGTGCACAGCGGGCACAGCACCGGCCTGCACCTGCGCTGCCCGCACCTCCCCAGCCTGCCCACTTGCCCCCCACACTCTCCCCGGCACTCCCCCGCAGACGAGCGCTCTCTGGGCTTCTGGGCGCTGGGCCACGGCCGCGCCACCGGCCGCCCCGCCGCCGTCATCACCTCTTCCGGCACCGCCGTGGCCAACCTGCTGCCCGCGGCGGTGGAGGCCAGCCAGAGCGGCGTGCCGCTGCTGCTGCTGACTGGGGACCGCCCCGCAGAGCTGCGGGACACGGGCGCCAACCAGACGGTGGACCAGGTGAAGCTGTTTGGAGGGTACGCCAGGTGGCACGCCGACCTGCCGGCCCCGCACGACGCGCTGCCCGCGCGGCTGGTGCTGTCGGCGGTCGACACGGCGGTGCAGCGCGCCACGGGGCTGCCTCCGGGCCCCGTCCACATCAACTGCCAGTTCAGGTGAGGGCCTCGCCTGCGGTGGTGGCGGCGCTGGGCCCGCGGTGCGCTGCCTGACTCTGCCTGCCCCTGTCGGCCGGCATTGTGGCTGATACGGCCGGCCGGTGCAGCCCCATCCGGGCATGTGCATGATGGCTGGTACAAGACAACAACCGCCTGCGCCCTGCTGTGTGCAGGGAGCCTCTGGCGCCTGTGGATGTGGGGGACTGGGACCGCAGCTGCCTGCAGGGCTTGCAACACTGGGAGGCCGGTGACGCACCTTTCACATCGGTGGCTACCTTGCAGCCGGCTGCGGGCCCACTGGCGGCTGCCAGCCTGGCGGCGGATCCAGCGGCCGTGGCGGCGCTGCGGGCGATTGCGGGGGCGCGGCGGGGGCTGATAGTGGCTGCTGAGCTGGCGCACCCCGAGGACGTGGTGGCGGCGGCGCAGCTGGCGGCGCTGCTGGGGTGGCCGGTGGCTGCAGACGTGCTGTCCGGCCTGCGCGCGGGTGTGGGCCCGCCTGGCGCCAGCTCATCCGTCCACGGTGACGCCACCTCAGCGCCTGCCCCAGGCCCCACCGCCGTCATCCACCACTTTGACCACCTGCTGCTGGCAGACCGGTCGGAGTGGGCGGCGCTGCGCCCCGACGTTGTGCTGCAGCTGGGAGGCCACCTCACATCCAAGCGCACCGCCCAGTTTCTGGAGTGGTGCTGCACAGAGCCGTGGCAAGAAGAAAGCGGAGGCGGGGAGGAGAGCAGCCAGCACGGGCGGCAGCAAGGGCGCCCGCTGCGGTGGCTCCTGGCTGACCGCAGCCCGAAGCGTCACGACCAGTTCCACCTGCTGTCGCACCGCCTCCAGGCGCCGCTGCCGGCGCTGGCGGCCGCGGTGGCGGCGCACCTGGACGCCTCAGGCGCCGCCGCCGCCAGCGGCAGCACCATCGGCGGCGCAGCAGAGGCGACGGAGCTCCAGCGGCGCTGGGAGCAGCGCCGCTACTGCCGCCTGCTGCAGCTGCTGGACGGGGAGGCCTCGGCCGCTGTGGATGCCGCCCTGACCCGCATGCCAGAGCTTACCGAGCCGCATGTGGCGCGGGCGCTGTCGCAGCAGCTGCCCCCCGGGGAGGGCCTGTTTGTGGGCAACAGCATGCCCATCCGAGACCTGGACATGTATGCCTGCCCAGCGCCAGCAGCGGCAGCGGCGGCGGCAGCAGCAGCAGCAGCGAGCTCTGCCGAGGGCACCTTCCTGGCTGGCGGCGCCGGCGGCGGGGCTGGGCAGGGCCCCACCCCGCAGCAGGGCGTGGTGGCTACGGGGCTGGGAGCTCCTGTGGCCGCCAACCGCGGCGCCAGCGGCATCGACGGCGTGCTATCCACAGGTGGGCGCCCCTACGGGCGTGTGGGTCTGATGCCGCAGCATATCAGTCCCCTGCTGCACTACGCTGGCTGCCTCTCCGCGCTGCCTGCCGCAAGCCTGCGCTGCCCCACTCCTGGCTGCCAGCCGCTGCTTGCCCTGCGTCCGTCATGGCTGCCCTACCGCTCAAGTGCCGCCGCCTGCTGCGTGCAGCCGCGGGCTTTGCCGACGGCCTGGGTCGGGGCTCCACTCTTGTGGTGGGCGACATCTCATTCCTGCATGACATCAACGGCCTCAACCTGCTGCGGTCGGGTGAGCCGTTGTGGAGGAGCCATGCACTGCCACGGGGCCCGCACCGGAGAGGTGCCAGCCGTGCGGGAGTCCCTTGCTTCCAGCATCCTCATTCCTGCTGCGGCCGCCGCTGCGCGGAGCGGCGGCGCGGGTGCCCTTGCCGCTCTGCCTTGCCCTCGCTTGCCTCCTGCTCGTCTTGACCTTCGCGCGCGCCTCCCTGGCTGCCTGCCGCCTCTCCTCCCTTCCACTCGCTCGTGCAGGCGAGGCGCGGCCGCCGCTGACGGTGGTGCTGATCAACAATGCTGGCGGCGGCATCTTCTCATTCCTGCCCATCGCCGAGGCGCTGCCAGAGGATGTGTTCACCCCGCTGTGGGCCACGCCGCAGCACGTGGACCTGGAGGGTGAGGGTGGGGGGTGGGAGGGCTGTGTGTGTTGGTGTGTGGGATGGGGGCAGGGGTCGGCATGGGTTGGATGGCTGGGCTGGGCGTTGGGTGGGGTCTGGTGGTTAGGCGTCGTGTGCTGGGGAACCGAATGAAAGGTGCTGTCCTCATCAAGCAGCACTAGCGGCTGCCGCTGCTGTGCGGCCACCCGCGCCCACAGACTGAACACTGCCTTGCACCTGCCCCACCCGCGCCTGCCCCTCGCCTCCCCGCCAGGCATGTGCCGTGCCCACGGCATCCCGCACCAGACGGTCACCGCCGCTGAAGGCCTGCCCGCTGCGCTGCGCTCCGCCTGGGGATCCAACCGACACTCCGGTGCGTGCCGCCGCCTGCAGCACGTCCCCACCACGCATGCGCCTTGCCGAGAGCAGGCAGCAGCTTGCGCGGCAGCGCCCTTGCGCTCTCGCGTCTGTCCACTCACGGCGTGCATCCTCTGCTGCCACCTGGCTGCTGCAGTGATTGAGGTGGTGACCAGCCGCACCAGCAACCTGCAGCGCCACCGAGAGATCCAAGCTGGGGTGAAGGAGGCAGTCGGCGCCGCGCTACGGCTGCTGGAGCAGCCACCATCGGGGCCGGAGGCCTCCTCCTCAGCAGGGCTTCTGCCAGAGGCCTGTGCGCCGTTTGAGCTGGCGGTACAGTCTGCCAGCTACCACGCGTACCGCCTGCCGCTGGCCCGCCCCCTGACCACTGCCGCGGCAGCGCCCGGCGAGCAGCAGCACCGCCGGGGCTTCCTGCTGCAGCTCAGCCTGGAGGGTCCGGCAGGCGGCGGCCCGGTGCACGGCGTGGGTGAGGTGGCGCCGCTGCCTGGCCTGCACGCCGAGTCGCTGCAGCAAGCCGAGCAGCAGCTGGCGCTGCTCTGCCAGCTGCTGGCGGGCGGCGGCGACAGCAGATCACCCAGCAGCAGCGGCAGCGGCAGCAACGGCAGCTCTCCGCCTGCCAGCCCCAGCCCCAGCCGCCCGGCTGTGACGGTGCCCCTCACGGTAGCGCTGCTGGGGGGCAGGCTGGCGGACTGGTTGCAGCAAGGGCTCGGGGTGGCCCCAGAGTCGCTCCTGCCATCGGTGCAGTGCGGGCTGGAGGCTGCGCTGCTGTTGGCGTTGGCGCAGCACCGCGGCGTGTCCCTGGCGCACCTGCTGGCCGGCTGCCCGGCCGAGGCAGGCGGCGCGCAGCAGCAGCAGCACGTGGCGGTGAATGGCCTGCTGGATTGCCAGGGCAGCCCCGCCGAGGCGGCGCAGGAGGCTGTGGCCCTGCTGGCCCGCCACCCTTTCAGCGCCCTCAAGGTCAAGGTGGGGCGGCGCAGCGACCCTCTGCAGGATGCGGCGGCGGTGCTGGCCATACGGCAGGCGGTGGGCCCCGGCGTGGCACTACGGGCTGATGCCAACCGGCGCTGGAGCCTGGAGCAGGCGGTGCAGGTGGGTGGAAAGCGGGTCGGAGCTGCTGCGGGTGTGTACTGCTTCATTCTTCATGCCTGCCTGGCAGCTGCTCCCTGCACCAGGAGCTGGCCTCCCATGGTAAAGGCCCCGCCTCCGTTGTGCTGCAACACCTGCTGGTGCAGTTTGGCGCGGCGGCGGCGGCGGCGGATCTGCAGTACGTCGAGGAGCCGGTGGCATGTACCGCCGACCTGCCTGAGCTGTACCGCCGCACTGGCCTGCCCCTGGCTCTGGATGAGTCGGTGGATGAAGGTGGGTGGCACGCAGGAAGCCGCGGGGTGCTGGGTGTGGACTAGAGCAGTGGTGGTGGTGTGTTGTGCCGGGGCTGCGGCCGCATCCTGGCCTCCAATTTGCTTGGCACATGTGTGTCGTGCGATTGTGGGGGCTTGGTGCTCTGCTGTTTAGGTACCCAGCAAGCGCCGCTGCCACTCGTGCTGCTCCCACCTGCCGCTGCAGGGCTGGTGGGACCCGGGGCTGCCGCCGCCGAGGCGCTGTGCGAGGGGGTGGTGGCGTTGGTGCTGAAGCCGGCGGTGCTGGGCGGCTACGAGCGCGCCGCTGAGCTGGCGGCCTGGGCGCAGCTGCACGGCCTGCACGCTGTGGTCAGCTCCGCCTTTGAGACCAGCCTGGGCATCGCCCAGCTGGCGCAGCTGGCGGCGGCGGTGGATGGAGGCGCACCTGGCGGCGGAGGCGGCCCCATGCACCACGGCCTCGCCACGCAGAGCTGGTTTGCCCAGGACCTGCTGCCTGCGGCGGCCGCGCAGCTGCTGCTGCAGCCACGCACGGGCCCCAGCGGCGGCGATGGCGGCAGCGCCAGCATTCAGGGCATGGACATCAGCATGGCTGCTGCCGAGGCTGTGGTGAGCAGCGGCACGGCGCTGGCTCTGGGCTTGGACGCGCAGCAGGCGCCGGAGCAGGCGCCCCGGCAGCGTGCCCAGCGGCGGCGCTGCCACGTGGCCACTTCCAGCGGCAGCTACCACTTCAGCCTGCTGGAGGTGCTGCCTCCCGTGGCGGCAGCCTCGCCTGCGGGCGGCGCCGGCCACCAGCCGCCGGTGCTGCTGTTGCACGGCTTCCTGGGCGCAGCGGGCGACTGGCTGCCCGTGATGCACGCCCTCGGCCTGGAGCGGCGCTGTGTGGCGCTCGACCTGCCCGGCCACGGCGCCTCCACAGTCCTGACTCCCAGCCATGGCTCCGCCAGCAACGGCAATGGAGCTACCAGCAATGGCAGCAACGGCACGGCTGCTGCGGCTGCGGCCGAGGCGGGCGACCCGCAGGCGGCACACAGCCTGGAGGCTGCGGCGGAGGCGGTGGCAGCGCTGGTTGAGCGGGAGGGCCTGCAGGGCTGCCTGCTGGTGGGGTACTCTCTAGGGGCGCGCCTGGCCCTGCTGCTGGCCGCCCGCTGGCCCCACCTCTTCTCGGGAGTCGCCAGCGTCTCAGGTGTGTGTTGTGTTGTGTTGTGTGGGCGTGGTGCAGGGCATGTGTGTGAGCTGGCCTCTTGTTTGCCTGCCGACACAGCTGCCCTGCGAGGCCGGCACGGTGATAGGCCTCGTTTGCCCTCCTCCCTGCTGCTCCCAACCTGCAACCCGCTCCGACACAACCACTTCTGTGTGCTGTGCCCCCCCGACTCCTTCTTGCAGGCACTCCGGGCTTGCCGGGTGCAGCAGAGCGTGCGCAGCGCGCCGCGCGGGACGATGCGCTTGCCGCCGCGCTGCGCCACGGCGGCCTGGACAGCTTCCTGCATGACTGGTACCAGCTGCCGCTGTGGGTCCAGCTGCGGTCCAGCCCTCGCTTCCAGGCCATGCTGGCGCAGCGGCGGCGCGGCGGCGACGCCTGCCAACTGGCGACGGTGCTGGCGGCAGCCTCCCCCGGCCGTGCGCCCAGCCTGTGGCAGGAGCTGCCGGCGGCGGCGGCGGGCGGCCGCTTGCCCCCGCTGCTGCTGGTGGCTGGCGGGGAGGACGCCAAGTTTGTGGGTGTGGCAGAGAGGCTGGCCGCAGAGCTGCGGATGACGGCTGGCGGCCCCACCCAGGCAGCAGCACCGATCTTGCAGGTGGAGGTGGTGCTGGTGCCGGGCGCCGGCCATGCGGTGCACATTGAGCGGCCCGTGGAGCTCCTTGCGGCTCTGCAACAGTTTTGCGACGACCTTGCACGGCAGCAGCTGCAGTTGCGGGGAGTTGTCGCCCCCCTCAACAGAGTTTCCTTGCCATAAATGCAGTTTTGGCATCATCTGTGCCTGTCTTACACTATTACTTCCTCCAACCGGCATCCTTTTGCCGATGATCTCATTTACTGTTTAAGAATCCGTAACAATGATGAGGGCAGCAGTGGCAGGGTTGACGGCTAGGGGCAGGCCGGGTTGACGGCAGTCTGTGACGCGCCGAGGCGCCTCATGTGCCTGCTGTCAGTGCAGTCACCGACCTGTCCA
Organism: Chlorella variabilis; assembly: GCF_000147415.1. Lineage (NCBI taxonomy): Eukaryota > Viridiplantae > Chlorophyta > Trebouxiophyceae > Chlorellales > Chlorellaceae > Chlorella > Chlorella variabilis. Next base: position 921,250 of record NW_005435086.1, on the reverse strand, counting down.
GGAGCTGAAGATCCTTTTCAATCCTGCCCTTCGCAGCTGCTGGGCAATCGGTGAAATCATCTGCACAAACCCCGCTGCCGGTTGGCGGCGCCGCCCTTGCCCGCCTGCCTGCCTGGCGCGCCACGGCGGCCCGCCTGGCTTCCCGGAGCCCATGGGCGCCCATAAGCAAACGCCACCCCATTGCTGCTGTGCTGCGGACGCTGCAGAGCCCCTGACGCTCCTGAGTCTCTCCCCAACTGCGGCACTCAGCACTCATGGAGGGTGCGTTGGGCTTTTCAACTGCGCTGCTTGCCTTTCGCACGTCGTAGGCACATGCGCTTGCGCGGCTGTAGTAGTTGCCGCTGTGCCCGTCGGGAGTAGTGCAATTCAGCCGGAGGAGGCCTTGCAGGGCCTGGCTGTTGTTCCCATGGCCGCTGCACATCCTGCTGCGCCTTCCCCGCCGCTCGGCGGCGACGGACGCCGCACGCGGCACTGCACTGCCCGCCGGCCCCCACCAGATGCCCTCGTCCTGCCGCCCTTGCATGCCCCCTGACGCGCAGCCCTGCCCCCAGGGCCCCTCCCTGCAGGCACCAGCTTCCCCAGCGGCGGCTTTGCCTTTGCCGGCAGCAGCGGCTGCCTGCCGCTTGACTGCTTTGAAGCGCCGGCGCGCACGGCGTCGGGAGGCTTCCGCACGGCCGGCTCTGGCGGCGTTGCAGCTCTGGACCTGGGCCAGCCCAAGCGCTCAGACTCCATCAAGTTCTTCGGGGACGATTCCCCTGCCGATCTGCTGGACGAGGCCAAGCTGGCCGAGCGCCACCGCAAGGTGCAGGGGACGGCTGATGACCTGTCTCCTGTGTCTGATGTCGGCGCCGAGGAGGCGGCGCCCAGCGTGGTGCAGCAGGCGGTGCAGGCTGTGCAAGCCACCAAGTAATTGCTTGATTGATGTTTGGCACACGCAGCCAACTGGCTGGCGGCAGGCGTTCCCCGTCAGTTGGCTGCTCCTTCCCCCGCCAACACACCGCAGCCCGCACGCCACTCAGGCAGCAGCTCCCGGGCCACCCTTATTCTCCCTCTCGACCTCCCTGGTCAGGTTTTATGTCGCTGTCAGCCCTCCGTATGCAATGAATCACATGCCAGACGTATGCGCCAGTCCCGCCTTTGGTTGCCTCCTGCCATCGGTCTTTCATTAGCACCCACTGTTCTCAGCCTGTTTCGTATCCTGCTTGCCCTCCGCTCAGCCCACCGATCGACCCCTTTTCGGCTCTGCACTTTTTCTCTGAAACATATTGTTCGCCTGGCGACTGCCTCATGGGTCTGTGACATGCGCGCATAGATGAATGCCCAGGATACCAGGTAGTCGTACGGTCACAATAACGGCTGTCCGCAGCTCACTCTGTCCTCTACCCCGCCAGCTCCCGCCACGCCCACGACAGCGTGGGTGGAACAACACAGGTCCACAGGCTGTGGACATGCAGCCAAGAAGCAGACACTGAACCACATGCAAATGGCATGCAGAGTCGCATGTCGAGCAGCCCTAGCCCCTTGGACCTCTGATGCGCTCGCAGACTGTGACATGGTCAGGGGATGTTTAATGAGAAACAAACATGCAAACAAAACACGTCCATGTTGAAACAAGAATGCACAAGGGGATTTTGGTAGCAAGTAGCATTGAGCACATCACATGTAGTGTCGCATGGCTTGATGACGCTACAAGAAACAATCGAAGTGCAGGCAGCCAGACTGGGCAAGCCGGAGCTACATGATGCTGCAGCACTGGCAGCTGGCTGTGTCGACGGACAGCTGGGGCTTGCTGCACTGCACGCCCGGGTCGGGCGGTGAATCGGTTGCAGGCCTGTCCTCGCCCTCAACGCAGTCGTGCCACACCTCATCCTTGCCGTCCTCTGCCGCTGTGCAAGCCGCTGCATGATGCTGCGGCGCCTTGCGGGCATCGGGCGCAGCAGGCGGCGGTGCACCTGCTGCGGGCTGCCCCGCACCCTCTCCTGCTGCTTCTGCTGTCGTGGCCTTGTCGCAGGCAGAGATGCAACAGGGCGGTTCGCCGGCCTCGGCGACGAGCCGGGACAGGCTCAGGTTGCGGCTGCTCCGGTTGCGAATGCTGGGGCACAGCGTCACGCCTGCTCCTGCCTGCAGCTGCTGCAGCTCCTGGGTAACCGCACGCTGCAGCAGCTAGCGCTGCTGCAGCGCCGCATCCCTAGCTGCCGCCACCTGCGCCGCCTCGTCCCGTGCCGCCAGCTCCCTGGCCGCGTATGCCAGCGCCGCCTGCTGGCGCGCCTCCTGCCGCCGCGCCTCGATGCTCTGCGCCACCTCCTCCCAGCCGGCCTCCTCGCCGCACGCCTGCCGCTGCTGCGCCTGCCTCACGGCTGCCTGGTCTCTGGCTGCTTGCAGGCGTGCCTCCAGCTCGCGTCGCGCCTCCTCCAGCGCCGCCAGCACCCTGGCTGCCCGCTCCCTGGCTGCCACGTGGCGGGCGGCCTGCTCTCGCGTGGCACGGTAGTTGGCTGCCTGCTCACAGGCCGCCTGCTCCTGCGCATGGATGCAGCGGGCTGCCAGGGCACACAGCTCCTGCCCCCTGCTGCTGCCCCAGCTGCCTGGCGACGGCAAGGCACCGCAGTCGCCGGCGCCAGGCGTGCCTGGCACCATGCCACTGGTGCTGCTGCTCATGCTGACGCTGCTCCTGCTGTCTAGGTCCTCATCTGCAGCGGAGGGGCAGGCGGCAGGTAGGTAGGGTTTGGCGCCGGGACGGCCAGACGCGCGGTCCCCGCCCGCTTTCCCCCCTGGCGTAAACCTGGAGCCTTGCCGCAGCGACACAGTGAAACTCTGCGCTAAACCCCGAGGGGGAGCTAAGCGGACCGTGTGGTCCCAACCCACGATGCGGCGCGCTGCTCTGTCGGGCATACACAATCGGTTGCTGAGGCCTCACCTAGTTGTGAGCAGCCGCCGCTTCCCGCTGGGAAAGCCGCCAACACGCACTCGGTCATTTTGCGACTATGGTTTGCGCCTGTCAGTGATGCACCGTGATTTGTTGCGCGCATGCGTAAATAAAGCAAAGAGTTCGTGCCCCCTGACACTCCTACCACCGCCGCCGCCATGGCGCGCCACGCTGTCGCGACATGTCGCCGCCACTCGCCACACCGTTTGGGAGGCAACACTAGGTCAGCAAGCTCATCATGCTGCACAGGTACTGGTGCCCTGCTGAATGGTGGCACGACATAGGAAACTGGGTCAGAAATCGCACAAGGACGAACACGGGTCGAAAGCAAAAAACTACGGCAGCCTCTTGGCACCCACGGCTGCCTCTCGCAGAGTGGGAGACAGCAGCCCAACGTGATCCAGTCCCTCCCGTACAATGCTGACGATGTCGGGGTGGAGTGGGCGGCACAGCGCCGCCATTCTCAACTGCGGCAGCAACGACACTTTTGCGCCTGCAGGCCCGGCAGCAGCATGCCACACGGCAGGGTCAGCGCATGAATCAATCAAGGTGTCATCCAACCAAGCCTGCTCATATCTTGCCCTGCCCACTGGTGTGACACACCGACTCGCCCCGCCCGCACCCCGACCCCGCCCACCTGCCGAGTTAAAAAAGTCCATTGTCACAAACAGCGCGGCGTGGGACTGGCGGTGCAGCTGGCCAGCGGCATCAAAGACACGCAGGTATTGCTTGGCAGCCGTGCTGCAGTTGCAGGGGAAGCAGGCCACACAGGCAAGCAGGCGTCCTGGTGGAGCTGTCAACAGTGCTGGTTGTGGGTACAGCAGAGCTGCGGTTCCCGAGCGTCCTGCTGGAGGACGCATGCATAGGCAGGCGCCAACAGCTAGAGTGAAAGGTCCCGGCGCCCAGCCGCTCGCGTCACCTCAGCGTTGACTCCAGCATCTTGTCCGTGAGATGCTGCAAGCGGAAAAGGGATGGTCCAAGTGCTTGATTGTGGGCTCGTTTGCTGACGCAGCCCTCCAGCAACCCCAGCCAGCTACTGCGGGATACATGCCAGGCCAGAAACACTGCTCCGAGCCAGAATCAGGCACAGCCAACCCACCTGCTGCACCTCCTGCAGCGTCTCCAAAGAGGCGGCCGTGTCGGCGCTCAGCTGCTGCATCCTTTCGCAGTAGGTCTGAAACAATGGAACCAGGCACTGCACCTCTTCAGCCGACATCTGCATGCCAATCTGCAGAGCGAGGACAGAGCCACAGGCGGCTTTGAACACAGGTGCAGGCGTGCAGGCAGCTCCTGTGTGGGCCAGTACTGCAGCGGCTTCAGCTCTCAAACGCCTCACAATAAGCATGTGGGCAGCACAACAGATTGCCATGCTCAGGTGCTGGCTGGTTGGACGAGCCGCCGAGGCGGCGGTGGCCCTGCTGCATGCACTCACCGCCACCTCGCGCCACCTGCGCCTCTCCTGCTCCTCTGTCTCGCCCGGCAACCTGGAGAAGTCCCATAGGGACTGCAGCACCTCCGGCTTGTGGCTGGTCAGAATGTTGCCCAGTGTCTCCTGCAGCAGCGCTCGCAAAACAGCAGGGGGGTGGATGGGAGGCGTGCAGGCCAGCAGGCAGGCTCGCACAAGCTCCGAGTACAGAAGACAGCACATGGGATCCACAGAAGCGTATGCGGGCCCTAGCCAGGAGCCTGCACATCGACTCGGTGCTCCCCAATGCAGCCAGCAGGCAGGCTCACATAATACCTGCACAGAGGGTGAGCATGTCAGTGCACGCGGCGCCCCGGCCGCTGATGCTGTTACGCCGCAGGCACCATGACATAGGCCAGGCAAGAACCGCCAGCCTGCTTACATGATCGGGTTGCACATGCGCTGCATCACCCCCTCCTCTGTCAGCTCCCCATCGTCATACAGCTGCACCACCTCCGCCGCCAGCTGGCCCAGGTCTGCCCACTCCTGCGGGGCCAGGGTTGAGCTGTGTTCAGAATTGCAGCCAAGGATGCATATGCTGGCACGTGCCAACCGCAAGGTGCATGAATGAGCAGGTCGGCAGCGGCCTTGTGTGCACGCTGTCAAAGGATAAGCACCACCCTGGGTCTGGATGTGGCATTCACCTTGAGCAGCGTCTCGGGTGTTATGAGCAAAACAGCCTCCAGCAAGTCTGGAAGCTGCGCCGCCGTCAGCCCAGCCAGCGCCTTGTAACTGCGGGGAGAAGGAGAAGGGAGCCTCGGTGTGTGCCACTCCCAAGAAGCCACTGGTCTTGCCCCAGCCACACGCCCACAGCCGGTGCACAGGGGCACACAGTTCCTGTGTAAAGACGTTGTTCGTAACCCAACTGCCAGCCATCTTCCTAGTGCATCCCTCAAAGCAGGCAGCCAGGCCAGCTCACTCGGTGTCCACCACAAGGCCATCGGGGCTGCCGCCATCCTCGCCGCCGGTGTCAGCTATGGCCTTGGGAGCTGGGCCCGCCTGGAAAAAGAGGCTGCAGCAGCGATCCGCACGCTCCCGGAAGGGCAGAGCCCACAGCTCGTCTGCCAAGATGGCGTTGCTGAGCTGTTTGTCGCTGCCTGTGCTCTGCACATGCACAGCGCAGCCAGCGGCACGGCCTTGCCTCATGAAGCCGTGCAGACAGCGTCTGCAGGCTTGGCATTGCATCGCCATGCAGCGCTGGGCAGCCAGCGCCAGTCGCGTTCCCAGCTCACCTGCTGCTGCTGCCCCTGCGCTGGCTGTTCGGTGCCGGCCGCTGCCTGCAGCACCTGCACCATGGCATCCCTCTGCTCCTTCACCGCCTCCAGCGCCGTGTATGTCTGCTGGATGCTGCCCTGCAGCTGCTTCTCGCGCTCCAGGTCTGCAGCCGTGGCCTCGAAGTGAGCGGCCTTCTGCGCGTTGAGCACCTGCTGGGGCAAGCGCGAGGTGGCAAGAATTGCCGGTGCAGTCTTCGCCTGCCACCGCCCCACGCACCTTTTGCCTCTCTCTCCACCGCGCCTGCTTGGCCCTGTTTTGGGCCCGCACCCTCTCCAGCTTCTCCTCCGCCTTGGACAGCGATTTGACGGCGTCGGTGCCCGTGCTGCCGCCGCTAGAATTGTTGTGGGCGGGTAGTGGCAGGGTTAGGTCAGCGCCGCCCTCGTCGCCCATCCACTGGGCCAGGGCGGCGGGGTCCAGCAGCTGGCTAGGCGGCTGATCCATCAGCAGGATGTCAAGCTCCGGCAGCTGAAAGTCGTCCATGCCGCTGTCGTGTGGGTGCGCCATGAGTCGGGTGCTGTTCTCTGGCGATCCTACCACCTGTGCAGCCCTCACAAACAGCAGATCCGAGTTCCAGACCCTGCAGAGCTGCCATTAGGCTCATCAGGCTCAGCACCGCCACCTCAGCTGCCGTCCAGGTAGCTTGCCTTTGCGACCAATTATCAAATAGGCTTATTACTTCATGTACACAATCCCTCGCAGAACGAAAACAACAAGTTAACGGAGATTGGAGTACATGGTTATGGCGGTGAGGAAAAGCAGAATGGAATCGCTGGGCGGTGTCAGTGCGGCATCAAGACCACCAATGAACAGAGTCAGATGTAAGTACAGGGGGTGCATAAACGTACAGAGTCGCTCATGGCGACTTGATGATGTGCCGGAGTGCACTGTAGCTACTTCCTCCGCATGAGGAAACCACATAGCTATCCTGACATGCTCCATATGCCCCCACCCAGCCGCAGTCAGCACTGCTGCTGCTGCGACTGCGGGCCGGGTGCTGCCGCTGCGGCCACGGGCGGCCTGTTGGGCTGCGCAGCCGCATCCCTGGCCTTTGGCAGCAGGCCGTGATGATCCAGCCACTCCCGCACGATGCTGACCACGTCTGGGTGAAGTGGGCGGCACCGCGCATTCATCCGCGCCTTTTGCAGCGGGGTGACCGCGTTGCCTGCACCAGAAAGGGTTGGTGGGCAACAAGGCGGGGGTGTATGAAGATTTCCCGCCTCCCACGGGCATGCCCGAGGATCCAGGCATACAGCCTGCAAGTCCTACGGCCCAGAACCGCCACGCCCGCCATCACCCACCCGCAGTACTCATAAAATCCAGCGTGATCAGAAGGGCGGCATTGGACTGGTGGCTCAGCTGGCCCGCTGCCTCAAACACGCGCAGGTACTGCTGCACGCTCGAGCTGCAGGCAGGGGCGGGGGCGAGGAGGTCATAATGAGCAGGCAAGCTCAATGGGGTGCACACAAGGAGACGGATGCAGATTAACTGCACTGCTGCATGAGGGCAGCAGCCGCGGCAACTCCTAAGGCAAAGTGGAGCGGCACCAGCCGCTGTGCTCTGCTCCCTGGCTGTGAGTTCAAGCGCAGTTCACAAAACGTGCAACTCCGCCTCACCTGAGCCCAGAAATTACCATCTGCTCGGAGAGGTGCTGCAGGCAGGAGGGCCAATACGGAGGCAAGAGAGGTGACCAAAGCAAGGCAGCTGAGGTGCCGCTGCCGGGGTTCCCTGTGCTCGGCATTGCACAACAGGCGCTGGCCAGCGCGCCCACCCACCTGCTGAACGTCACGCAACGACTCCAGGGCCACAGCCGTGTCGGCTCCCAGCTGCTGCATCCTGTCGCAGTAGGTCTGGAACAGCGAGAGCATGCGCTTCCCTTGCTGTTCAGGCGAGACACCCATGCACAGCTGCGGAGGGGGGAAGGGGGGGCGGCACAACCGCGAGGCAACCAACGAGTTTTACAATGTGTCGGAGGCATGCCGCATGCTGCCTGGGAGTGCAGTAGCCTGCATGGCTGTTGCACCTGCTGCGGCAGCGCATGCCACTCACCGCCACATCCCGCCACCTGGCCGCCGCCTGCTCCTCCGTCTCGCCAGCCACCTTGGAGGAGTTGAGCAGGTGCTGCAGCACATGCGGCCTGTGGTTCATCAAGATCCCACCTAGGATTGCCTGCAGCAGCGCATCACGGGTGGGTTCAGCAGCGTGCCAGGGCAGCAACCAGGCAACATATCCCTCTGCCCACCCATGTCTCTCCCATCCCTCCGTGGTCACGGCGAACCCCAATCCCTGCCCACCCTTCAAAAGTACATCCATGGGGTGCAGAGAAGCTCATTGACACCCTGCTCTGTCAGCTCGCCATCATCATACCGCTGCACCACCTCTGCCGACAGCTCGCCCAGCTCCGCCCACTCCTGCAAAGACAAAACGAATGCAACCCACCCTGCCTGCCTGTTAGGTGCAGCGGCAATGCTCAGAGCGGGCTGGCAGCCCCGGATGGGCGAGCGACAGGCAGGCTGTGCCCTTTGGGGCCCCACCTTGACCAACACCCGGGGTGAGATGGCCAGCGCCGCCGTCAGCAGGTTTGGGTGGTGCCCCGCCATCTGCTGGGCCAGCTGCTTGCGAACGCTGCAGTGTGGCGGCGCCGGGAGGCAGAAAATCAAGTCGTGAGGCTGAAGTAAGCAGCGCATGCCACCTGCCAGTGTATAGCTGCATGGAGCACCATGTGGCAGGCAGGCAGGCAGGCAGGCAGGCAGGCCGGCCGGCCAGCGTACGTGATGTGCAGCGCAAAGCCGTCGGGCTTGCAGACGCCCTCGCCAATGTGATCGTGCAGGGCCTTGTGCACCGGCTCTGTCTGGCAGAAGATGCGGCAGCACACGTCCACCCGCTGGCGGAACGGCATAGCCCACAGCTGCTCCGCCAAGATGCCGCTGCTGAGCTCGCTGGCGGTGCCCGATAGCTGGACCTGCATCTGTGTCATGGAGAGAGGCAGCGGCACGCTCGCAACGCATAAGCAGCAGGCACTGTAGTGCTCCGGGGCGGCTGGAACCATTGCTAGGGGCGGCTGGAACCATTGCTAGGGGCGGCTGGAACCATTGCTAGGGGCGGCTGGAACCATTGCTAAAAGCGCAGGGCCAACGCCGCCGCCAACCACACCGCTGCGATCTGACTCGCACACATCAGAGCGAGGGTTCCCTGTGGTAGCTCACCTGCTGCTGCTGCTGCCCCTGTGTGGGCCCATCAGCGCCAGCCGCCTGCAGCACCTGCACCGCAACATCCTTTTGCTCTTTCACAGCCTCCAGCGTCGCACATGACACCTTCATGCTGGCGTTCAGCTGCTGCTCGCGCTCCAGGTCTGCTGCCGTAACCTCGTACTGAGCTGCCAGCTGCACCTTGCGCTCCTGCGGTGCACGGCAAGAGAGCGTCGTGCTCAGGGCAACAGTACTGCATCACTCGCTGCCAGTTGGCGCGTTGCCTGCCCCACCTTTTGTCTCTGGCGGAACCGCGTCTGCTTGGCCCTATTCGCTGCCCGAGCTTTCTCCTGCTTCTCTTCCTCCTTGGACAACGATGTGGTGGTGTTGGTGCCGCTGCTGCCGCCACCCGAGCTGGTGAGCTGCAAAGGGGCACCCGTGGTAGCGGCTGTGCCAAACTCAGCGCTGGTCCCCAGCCACTGCGCCACGGCGTCAGGATCCAGCGCTGGCGGCGGCGAGCATGACACCAGCATGTCCAGCTCGGGCAGCTGGAACTCTGGAAACCAGGGCCCTCCGCCCTGGGGTGGCTCTCGCCCCTCCATGGTGCTCGTGCGCGTGCAACTCGGCTAACGGCAGCACAAAACGGCAGGCAGCATGTGGTGACTTCAAGAAGGCCGGCCGAGGGCTCTGCAGACGCGTTTGCCAGCGAAAACGAAGCTGTACTGCAGGGGCCCACGTGTACCGGACTTGCAGCAGAATTGAGTGCCCGAGCAGCCATTTCGCACCGTGTCAACCTTAGTGGGCATGCAACAGGGCCACTGGAGCCCAGAGGGGCTCGAGCAGCTGGGGGTTACCTAAAGAGTTACAGCGGCTGCCGCCGGCCGACGAGGGACAGCCAGCTGGCCCTGGGAGGGGGTGCAAGCAGCGAACTGCAGCTAGCTGGGCACCAGCCTTCCCAGGAACATGATGGAAGTAAGCAGAGACGTGCGGTAGAGGAGCGCAGGCCAGGGAGGAAACGGCGGCAGGCGGTACCAAAGCAAACGGTCACCGCAAGCGTTTTCGGGGGGGCAAGGCAGATCCGGCAGATTGAAACAAGACAGGAGCGAGCCAACATAGCAGTACACAGAGAACAGTTGCGGCAAGAAGGCTGGCGCAGGCCTGCTCAGCAATGCTGCTGGTGCTCAGCCGGGCGAACCGTCGTGGCAAATGCGTGTGCCGACGTCACTGCATCGCCTGCTGCCGTATCCATCCCGCCGCAGCTGCCGGTGGCAGGATCCCCGCCACCTCCGGCACGCAGCAGGCCGAAATGCTCCAGCCCCCCACGCACAACGCAGGCCACGTCGGGGTGCAGGGGGCGGCACTGCGCTATCATTTTGGACTTCTGCAGGGGGGTCACGTGGGCGCCTGCAGAACAGGTGGCAGGCAGGCGCATGGGCAAGCAAACCAAAACTTTGGCACGGCTGATGCCCTCCAGCCAGCTGCGCCTGCCCAGGAGGGGCCAGGCCATGGCTGCCGTCTGCCCCAGCTCAGCAGCACCACCGAGCCGCACCCGACCCAACGCCTGCATTTCTGGTAGGCCCAGCCTGCCATGCCCACCCGCACCCACCTGACGTGCTCATGAACTCCATTGTGATCAGCAGGGCGGCATTGGGCTGGTGGCTCAGCTGGCCGGCAGCCTCAAACACGCGCAGGTACTGCTGCACTCCCGCGCTGCAGGCAGGGACAGGAGCGAGGACGTTTGGAAGAATTGGATGCTAGCAAAAGACATCATTTGTGTGGAGTTTTCCTGTGGGTCAAACGAATGAGATCGTGGCCAGTGTGAACATGCACCACGAGCAACACACCCCAGAAGCACAGCTGCCAGCAGCCTGCCACAAAATGACTGCCTGCCTATTCGTCTCACCTAAGTCCAGACTCGAGTACCTGTGCATTGAGGTTCTGCACATAGGGTGGGGGCGGGAGGAGAGCTCGGCATGCGACTCGCTGCCACGGCTTGTGCCAAGCCAGGTGCTGCTGCCTTTGCAGCCAGCCCAAGCACTGCGCCAGAAGCCTAAGCTGGCCAGTGCCTGGCCAACGCTGGAGGGCAGCATCAGCAGGGAGGCAGCACAGGCAGCGAGCTCGACCCATGTGCGCACCTGCTGCAGCTCTCGCAGCGCTGCGAGGGAGGCGGCTGTGTCGGCGCCCAGCTGCTGCATCCGGTCGCAGTAGGTGCGGTAGGCGGGCAAGAGGAGCTGCGTCTGCTCCCTGGAAACACCCATGCCAACCTGCGGGGGGAGCCACAATGGAACGTGAGGACGGCCCTTCAGCCCAATTGGTCAACACACAGAGGCCCCTCTAGAGGACAGTCCTCTAGAGTTGCAGCTGGCAGCTAGGGTGCCACAAAGCGCACGCAATGATGCTCGGCGCATGGGCGCAGCAGCTCAAGTCACGCCGTCCTGGGCCTGCACCTCTGCAGCGCCAGCATGCTGACTCACCGCCACGTCGCGCCACCGTCTGCTCCTTTGTCTCTCCGGGCAGCGTTGTGTTCTGGAAGAGGTGCAGCAGCACGTCGGGCTTGTGGTTGAGGAGCACCGCGCCCAGGATGGCCTGCAGGTGCAGCAGCAGCAGCAGCAGCATGAGCAGCAGCAGAAGGAGGAGCATGGAGCGCGGAACATGTCGCTGCAGATGACCAGCTCCCGGCACTAGTCAAAAACGCCCAGCGCCTGCCCACGCTCACAAAGTAAGTGACGGCAGGCGACATCCTCTCCTCCACCTCCGCCTCTGTCAGCTCGCCATCATCATACAGCTGCACCACCTCAGCCGCCAGCTCGCCCAGCTGCCCCCACTCCTGCAGGGCGAGATAGCCATGGAGCCACGGACACATTGGTGGGAGAAATTCCATGTCACACCAACACTGCAGGCCATCCGCTGGGCAGCAGCAGCGTGGAACAGCAGCCTGCTGGATGCCACCATGCCCGGCTGTGCCGCTCATCACCTGCAGCAGCAGCTCTGGCGACATCGAGAGAGCAGCCGCCAGCAAATCTGGGTGGTGCGTTGCCATCTGCTGGGCAAGCTGCTTCTTCAAACTGCGGGCGGACAGGAAGGCACTATCAATAAGCAGGCACCATCGATATGCAGGCGCACAATTGGGCAGTTCCTGGCATACTGCAACAGAACGCAGGGTGCAAGATACAGCTGATGCAGGCGCAGCAGGCAGGAGATGCAGCCAACTCACTCCAAGCTCAGTGCACTGCATTCAAAGCCTGGCTTGGCACAGATTTCGCCGGCATCATCCATCAGAGCACCGCGCGTTGGTGCCGCGCAAAAGATGCTCTCGCACACGTCCACCCGCTCCCGGAATGGCAGCGCCCATATCTGCTCCGCCAGGATGCCGCTGGTACCGGCACGCTCAAGCTGCGAGGGCAGGCAGGCAGGAAATGGCGTGCTAGCTTTTGCAGCAGGAGAAACAACTGGCCACTGCTCGGCCATGTGTCCAGCAGCATGCTAACTGACACAAGTTGGCTCCACTTTCAGCAGGGCTTGCATGCCTGCTCACCTGCTGCTGCTGCTGCTGCTGCCCCTGTGCAGGCTGGTCGGTGCCGGCCGCCGCCTGCAGCACCTGCACCACAACATCCTTCTGCTCCTTCACAGCCTCCAGCGTGGCACATGACACCTTCATGCTGGCGTTCAGCTGCTGCTCGCGCTCCAGGTCTGCCGCAGTGGCCTCGTACTGAGCCTCCAGCTGCTCCTTGCGCTCCTGCGGTACAAAATCACGAGGTGTCATGAAAGCTGAAGCAGCACAAGCAGGTGCCCAATGAGGTACAGGTTGAAACTACTGCCGCCCTCCCCACCGAACGCCCAACGCACCTTCTGCCTGGCGCGGTGCCGTGCCTGCTTAGCTCGGTTAGCTGCCCGTGCCTTTTCTTGCTTCTCCTCATCCTTGGATAACGACGCGGTGGTGCCTGTGCCGTTGCTGCCGCCGCTGGAAGTGTGGACAAGCGGCGGCAGCGGGGTTACGTCAGCCGCCGCCGTGGCGCCCAGCCACTGTGCCACCGCTTCGGGGTCCAGCGGCTGGCTACCAGGCTGGTCTGCAAGGAGCATGTCCAGCTCCGGCAGCTGAAACAGGCCCGGCATAGTTGCAGGGTCGTCCGTCATGGGTTCCCCTTCTCCAGCAGGCTCCGAAATTGAGAGCGGCAGTATCTGCGTGTTCAGCGCCGGGCCGTGAACGGCTTTGCGAAGACCCCCCGGGCGAGAACAGTTCTGGACTCGTAGTGCTGCAGCACCGCCCACAGCTGCCCCGCACCTCCCCTCCTGGGAGCAATCTTTTGAACAAACTTCTCAGTTGAATTCGGATTGAACTTTCATGCCACACACATTGAGTGCAAAAGCCAAGAATGGGGACAAGGGAAGGCAGCGGTCCCGTTCAAACTTGTAATACTGGAGGTGACAGCCGGAACATGTTCCACGGGGGCGGAGCGCAGCGCAGCGTGGTAGAGACCTATTTCACGTCTAGGAGATGCGCTGGTGGCTGGGCTTGTGAAGGTGCCTGCAGCCAGGGGTGGGTCGCCCGCAGCGGCCACACCACGGGTCAGCGGCAAGAGCAAATGTGCACAGTGTCGCCCACCGGGCATGCTGTGTGTGTGACTGAGGGCAAGGAGGGCAATGCACCAAGCAGCGACAACGGGGCGAGGTGTCATGTTTTGCGCGTCGGGTTGACGGGAGCACCCCTCCCCAAACCCTGGCAACATATCATTGAATGCAAGGACACGCGCACCGTTCGGTTCACGCTCGTCTGCAGCACAAGGGGGCAGGCCCTGTGGGACTTGGCCGGGGGGGATGTGCGGCGGCAGGTTGGCCGGGCCGTGTGGGAACAAAGAGTGCTCGAATGCGGTGTAGCGAGCTTCTATACTGCCAAAAAAAATCGTCCGACAAACGCTTTGTGAACCGGGCCATCTACCCCATCACCTAACCACGTAGGCGCCCTGCACAGCAGTTGCGCTTGCACACAGCTGAATGGGTCTCGACAAGTGGCTCAGAAAGGTGCATCTGGATCGGAGGTGCACGAGCTCACATGAGCCCGTGTGCCTGCGCCTGCCCACTGTCGGTGGCTGACGGCAACTGGGGTGCCGCAAGTCTTGCACTCATGAGCTGGCCACCCCGTGCCAGCAGTCTACAGAGATTGTGCAAGCCCTGCATGTGCAAGAAACTACTGCCGCTGTGGGCCGTCCCCGCCGCACGACCAGCGCACCTTCTGCCTGGCGCGGTGCCGTGCCTGCTTAGCTCGGTTAGCTGGTGCCTGCTCCTGCTTCTCATCATCCTGGATTGGGACGCGGTGATGCTTGCACCGTTGTTGCCGCCACTGGAAGGGTGGACGAGCGGCGGCAGCGGGGTACGCCAGCTGAAGCCGCGGCGCCCAGCCACTGCGCGTGTCGGAGTCCAGCGGCTGGCTGCCGGGCTGATCCGCAAGGAGCATGTGCAGCTCCGGCAGCTGAAACAGGCCCGGCAAGGCTGAAATTGGCATGGTTGCAGGGGCGTCCGTCATCGGGTGGGTCCCCTGCTCCACCAGGCTCCGAAATTGAGAGCGGCGGCAGTTCTGCGTGTTCATGAAGAAGAAGGGAAGACCCCCAGAATAGTTCAGGAGTTGGTAGTGCTGGAGTGCCGCCCACCCTCGGCGTGGAGCGCTGCCCACCGTCAGCCTTCGACCGCTGCTCCGCACCTCCCAGGAGCAATGTTCAAAGAGTTTAAATGGTTCATCGGATTGTTCATTACACACATTGTGAGTGCAAAAGCCAAGAATGGGGACAAGGGGAGGCAGAGGGCCCCGTTCCAAATTTGTAATAATGTGGTCGTCGCCGGAAAATGTGGCACCGGGGCGGAGGGCAGAGCAGCCAAAGAGAGCATGCTGGTAGGAAATCTATTTCAGGAAGAAGCACAAACTGAACGAGCAGGCAGCAGTAAAAAAGTACATCCATCAAAGGGGTTCGGTAGCGCTACACGCGGTGACAGTGTTGGGCTGGGAGGCGTGCTCCCTCCTTCCTCAAGTTCACACCCGCGCGGGCTCTTCCTCGATCACGCTGACCTGGAACGCGTCGCTGGAGCCCTCCGAGGGCTCGCCTTGTCCCTTCTTGCCGGCGCCGTGCTGCTGCTGCTGCTGCTCGCCCTCCTCCACATCTGCCACCTGGCCCTTCTTGGCGCTGGGCTCGGGGAGCAGGAAGCCGGGGTGCACCAGAATGTAGGTGGCCACGCTGAGCAGGATGGGGAGCGTGTCGAGCGTGTAGAAGAGCACCTGCAGCACAGCAGGGTGCAGGGAGGCCCGGGTGGGCACAGAAAAGGTCAGGCAAAGTGCTGCAAGTGCTCGCTGAGGACGGCAGCGGTGGCCGTCGGCGCTGTGCCAGGCCCCCAAGGCCTGCCACTCCTCACCTGCTGCTCGCTCAGCACGTAGGTGTCGTCGGGCGGGGGCCACTCCAGCACGGTGGCCTGCACAAACTCCACAAAGCGGAACAGGTTGCGGATGTAGAGCATGGCCATGCCAAAGTAGAGGCCGATGAATAGCTTGCGCGTCTCGGCCTTGCCCGTCAGGCCGTTGCTGCAGCAACCAGGGGGAATGAGAGGCAGGCGCATGGCACGTCAGCTTGAGGCAAAGCAGGAAACGGCTGCCACACAGGGCAGCAGGGCAGCGTGCAGGGTGGCAGGTGAGCAGCATCGGGCAGGGGATTGGGTGTGGCAGCAGGCCAGCTGGATCGCGGGCGTGGCAGCAGCGAGCCCCACCTGGGGTGGCGGTGTGTCCAGATCGTGAGCACGGTGAAGGCGATGAAGCAGATGAGCTGGATGGCCAGCCCCGCCAGCGTGATGCCGCACCCTAGCCGGATCTGATCCTGGTCGGGGTTGCCAGAAGACTGGGAGGAGGCCCAGATGGAGATGCCGGCAGCCTGGACGCTGCAGGCGGGGCAAAAAAAATAAAAAAAAGGCCTACGGGGACAACAGTGGCAATCCCATCAGCAATTGGCAGCAAGACAAGGGAGCTCACATGATTGCAAACAGGTCTGCGCCGGCGAACGTGGTGGTGATGACCCAGCCGCGCAGCCTCTTGCGGCCCCCGCAGGAGTCTGGAGAGAAAGACCAGCACCAGGCCGCCTTGCAGGCAGGAGGAGGGAAGGAAGGCGGACAGGGGCTGGTCAGGCCGGCATCTGCTGGCGGAGAGCAGGGACCAGGTGCAGCAGAGAGCAGGCATGGCTTCGGGTGTGCTGACCGGCTGGCCGGCTGGCAGAGCCTGAGGGCAGGCGGGCAGTCGGGGGCTCACCAGCCAGTACATGGCGGCCTGGATGAGGTTGGGTGCCAAAATGATGAGGACCTGCATCGCCACGTAGGCGTTGAACACGCTGGTCTTGCCGCTTTGGTCAATGGCATAGACCAGGGCTGCATAGCCTCCTGCCTCGCAGAGGCACGTGACACTGCACAGGCCGGGGGGCCGGGAAGGGAATGGAGTGGGAGGGAGCGGGAGAGGCGAGGCCGGTCAGCATGTGGCATGTGGGTGAACGATGCAGGTGTCGGCAGGCCCGCACAGGGGGTGGAGCCAGCAGGGCGGGCGGAGGGGCAGAGGAGAGGGCAGGCGGCGGCGCACGTGATGAGGTGCACAAAGCGGTAGCTCCGCCGCTTCTCGGTCATGAGGCCCACCACCAGGGCAATCACCGCATAAAGGGCCAGCGCGGTGGCGGCCAGCCCCATGGTGGGCCAATACTCGAAGAAGTCATACTGCAGGGGTGTGGGGGGGAGGGGAGCTTGTCAGCTCACTACTACGACTTGTGAGGCTCCAAAGCCAGCCACTCCACAAGTCGCAACAGCCTGCCACACACACATGCCTGCCGGACAGAGCCAACTCACGATGGTGAGTTCGTTGACATCATACTGCTGCTCTTCAGACATGGTGGCAGGGGGAGGAGTTTAGGAGATGCGCTGGTGGCTGGGCTTGTGAAGGTGCCTGCAGCCAGGTGCGGGGCGCCGGCGGCGGCCACACCACGGGTTAGCGGCAAGGGCAAATGTGCACAGTGTCGCCCACCGGGCATGCTGTGTGTGTGACTGAGGGCAAGGAGGGCAATGCACCAAGCAGCGACAACGGGGCGAGGTGTCATGTTTTGCGCGTCGGGTTGACGGGAGCACCCCTCCCCAAACCCTGGCAACATATCATTGAATGCAAGGACACGCGCACCGTTCGGTTCACGCTCGTCTGCAGCACAAGGGGGCAGGCCCTGTGGGACTTGGCCGGGGGGGATGTGCGGCGGCAGGTTGGCCGGGCCGTGTGGGAACAAAGAGTGCTCGAATGCGGTGTAGCGAGCTTCTATACTGCCAAAAAAAATCGTCCGACAAACGCTTTGTGAACCGGGCCATCTACCCCATCACCTAACCACGTAGGCGCCCTGCACAGCAGTTGCGCTTGCACACAGCTGAATGGGTCTCGACAAGTGGCTCAGAAAGGTGCATCTGGATCGGAGGTGCACGAGCTCACATGAGCCCGTGTGCCTGCGCCTGCCCACTGTCGGTGGCTGACGGCAACTGGGGTGCCGCAAGTCTTGCACTCATGAGCTGGCCACCCCGTGCCAGCAGTCTACAGATATTGTGCAAGCCCTGCATTTGCTGCTGCAGGTCACCACGATGTGCACTCTGTTGGCCAGATGGTGCTGCTCCATCTGCCACCTGCATCGTCGTCCACGCCCTGCAAACCCCGCTCGCTGATGCCGGCTCGCTGATGCCGGTGCGCTGCGGGCATGCATTTACAGTGAGCGACAGAGAGCGCAAATAAAGTGGTCAACCGCAAATGGCAGGAATTGACGGGCACCGAAGGGGTAGCGGGCTGAGGGGAGCAAAAGGGCGCAAGGCCAGAGCGGTAGGGGGAGAAGATCCAAGGGGAGAGAGATCTGGATCTCTAGCCACCAAATGTAGCGGCTGCGCAGGTGTAGGTACTGATGCGTGGCGGAGCAGAGGCCCATCCCAGCAGGAGCGCTTTCCAGCCTTACTCAATGACCATGGCCTTCTGGATCTCCTGCTCAATCTGCTTCACATACTCGATCGCCTCGTGGATGTTGCCCCGGCTCACCATCAGCTCGCAGATCCAGGTGGGCAGCCCATCCTCCACGCACACCACCTGCACTCAAAGCCACGGCAGGCCAGGTGTACAGGCAGAGGGGCATGTGGAGGATCGGTGGAGGTGGCCAGGTGGGGCAGCCGGGGCACGCGCCACGCCGGGGCAAGCGCCACGGCCGCGGCCGCGCCCCGCCGCTCCCGTGTGCACCGCGGCGCGCACCTTCTCCCCTGCCTCCACCAGTGGGTTGGCGTACAGCACGTCCGGGCGGCCCTGGTAGGGCTTGAGGAAGTCGATGTCGCGCAGGCGACCCGTGCGCAGCGCATTCACGCTGTACTCAGCAATGTTGCGCAGCGGGCGGGCGGCCACGTTGGGGCGCGATGGGATGCCTGCGGAGGGTCGAGCGGGTGTGGTCGGGACGGGGGCCGCGCCAGAAGGGAGGAGTGGAGCGGGGCGGGAAGCGCCCGAAGGAGGTGGGGTGCGGGAGGGAAGGACGGCACGTGCCAGTACCGCCGCCGGCGCCGGCGGAGCGGGGCAGGCTGGCCCCCGCCCCGGGGCGGCCATGCGGTACGCCCATGCGGTACGCCCACACACCACATCCCCGCACCTGCGCTGGCCAGCAGCTGCTCCTCCACTAGGTCCACGCCCCAGGCCAGCAGGTTCATGGTCCGCACGGGACCGCCACCCTGAGGCCAGGCAGGCAGGCAGGCAGGCAGGCAGGGTGTCAAGACGACCTCCCAGCCAGCCACGGAGCCAGGCAGCCGCCGGCAGGCGCTGCACGCGGCGCGGCGGAGCAGGGTCGGGCGCAGCAACAGCGACACCGCCGCCCAGCAGCTGCCGCCGTGCGCCGCTCACCATGCGGCAGTTGACCTCGATCAGGCGCGGCCCCCGGCTCGTGTACTTGCCCTCAACATGGAACACGCCCTGCAGGGCACAGGGACGCACGCAGCAGGAGGTGCGTGAGACTCAGCGGCGTGCCGTCGCTGCCAAGAGCGACCGGGCACAGGAGGCGGCGTCCTGGCTGCCTGGGACGTGTGCATGCAACCAGCACCGCAGCAGCCTCCCAGCCCTCGCCACCAGCGGCAGCGCCACTCACTATCTGCAGCCCCAGCGCCTTGCAGCTCTTGACCGCCAGCTCCAGCAGCTCCCGCTGCTGGTAGGAGGGCAGGATGGAGGGGGAGTTGGAGCCGGTCTCGTTGAAGTAAGGCTCCAAGGTGGGCCAGTTGTCGGTGACTGCGCCATACACGGGCTCGCCCTGCGCAGGAGGGAGGGCGGGGGGGGGAGGGCAGGCGTCGGAGGGAGGAGGGTGGGGTGGAGGGGGTGGGAGTGGAGGGAGGCGCATCGCTGGCGTGTGGGACGCAGGCAACCAGGGGGCCAGCCAGGCACGCCGGCAGGTGGGCACGCCGGCAGGCACACCACTGCCGAGCCTTGCCTGCCACCAGAGGTCGAGCCACGACCCGTGCCCTGCCCCCACCTGCGAGAACACGAGGTCCACGTCCACCTCGGGCCCATCCAGGTACTCCTCCATCAGGCAGTTGGCGGACAGGCCCTTGGACTGCGGTCGGGGGTGGGACAGGGGTGCACGGGAATGGAGATGAGGTGGAGGACAAGGGGAAGCGGCGCCCAGGAAGGCGGCCGGCCGAATGGGAGAAGGAGGTGTTGTGCAGTCCACGGAGGTGTGAGGAGGTGAGCGGGCAGAACCCTCCCAGCTCCAGCCAGCAGACGGAAGGAAAGGAAACAGGGCAGCGGTGAGGGACAGATGCTAGCCACTGATGCGGCCGCACACCTACCTTGGCCTGTGCCAGCTCCTCTGGCGTCGCTTGCCGCACCACGCCGTTCTCGATGATGGTGGCAGCCAGCTCGTGGCACACCTGCGGGGCAGGGCCAGCGGCAGCGGCGCCGGCAGGAGGGTTCGCATGGCGGCCTGCCCCCAGCGCCACACAATCGGGGCCCAACACAAACACACATACACACTCACAAACAACCTCCAACTGCTTGCTTGCTATGTGCAACACACACAGGAGCGCTCCCTGGGCCCTCGCACCTTGTCGTACGCCGCCGCCAACGCCTCCTTGCTGTCCACCCGCAGCACGCCCAGCGAGGCCGCGCCGTGGATGGGCTTGATGACGGCGGGGAACCCCACATGGTCCGCCGCCTGCCCAGAGGGAGCAACCAGGAGAGGGGGAGCCAGGAGCAGGGGGGTGGAGGTTACTGCGCGGCTGGGAGGCCCGACGCGCACCAGCTGCGCCATTCGCCACACGCAGCGCCGCATCATGCGCCACCAATGCCTCCCATCCTCCGCCCGCCATCCACACACACACACGCACGCACGCACGCACGCACGCACGCACGCACACAAGCGCACACACAGATGTACCACAGGCCCCCACCTTGGGCAGGATGTCTGCCGAGGTGATGAGCATGTTGCGAGGCGTGGCCAGCCCCGCCTCCTCCATCAGCGCCCGCGTGGCGTGCTTGTCCCGCGCCGCATCCACAGCCTGCAGCCCAGCGCACCAGCCGCAGCCACGGCGGCGGTCAGCTGGCCGGGACATCCCATAACATCCAGCCGCGCCCGCTGCGCGCGCGCCGCGCTGCCAGCGCGCTGCCAGGGCCCCTGTCCCACCGCCGTACAGCCCAGCCCGCTGCCCCACCACCCACAGCACGCCCACGCGGCACATGCGCCACGCAGCTGCCCGTGCTGCCCACGCTGAGCTCGTGCTGCCCACGCTGAGCCCGTGCCCTTCCTTGCCTGCGGCGAGTTGGTGGCCAGCCCCAGGCGCTCGCAGAGGCGCGAGGCCAGCGGCATGGCCAGCTCGCAGAAGCAGGTCACCCCATCCAGGTCTCCCAGCTCCCGCTTGATCTTGTGGCAGGCGTCCAGGCAGCGGTCAAACACGGTGTCCCCATCCGACATGTCCAGGCCCACAAACTTCTCGATCTGTCCCTCCTCCACCAAGTGCTGCAGGGCAGGGCAGGGCAGGCGGCGCGGTGGTGGGCCGGGAGCGGCGTTGGTGGTGGTGGTGTGCGCACGGTGGTAGCAGGGGCAGCCGCCAGCTCAGGCGTCCCGACGCCTAGCTCTCACGCGCCACTGCCGAAGCTTGCCATTCTCGGCCCTGCCACGCATCATGCGCCACACACACACACACACACCACACCCCAGCCCCCCACCTTGCTCCACGAGTCGGGCCCATCAATCACAACAGACCGCACGCCCAGCTCCTTGGCCCGCTCTGCAGCAGCAGCGGCAGGCAGGCACGTTGATTGATTGTTATATGCAGCAGCCGGCGTGAGCATTGGCGCACGGGCGTGGGCCAGGGGGAGGCCTCTGCACTGAGAGGCCGGCGCCGAGGGCGGAGCCGACTGGCCAGCTCCCGGACGGCAAGGCTGCGCGGGGCTGCCCGAGAGGGCGAAAGAGCCCGAGCCGGCTGCCGCCACGCACCGAAGATGAAGCGCTTGGAGGAGTAGCCGGCTGTGATGAAGACGAGCACGGCGCCGCGCAGCACGTGGCGGCGCAGCCGCGCTCCCTCCATGGAACGGCTGTTCACCTTGTCCTGCTCACAGCAGCCCGGGCGGGGATGGCAGCGGCGAGGCGGGGAGTGAGCGACGCGAGCTTGCCGCCACCGCCGCTGATGCCGAGGAGCAGCCGCAGGCACAAGCGGCCCAGCCACAGCGCGCCACACGCCGCAACCTAGCCTGCCATCTCCGCCCGGCAGCGCTGCACCAGCAGGCGCACCAGCGGCATGGCTCCAAGCAGGTTGAGGGTTGGGGAGAGGGGCGTGGAGGCCAGCACCCGCTCGCGCTCGGTGGCGGTGAGCCCCTTGGGCAGGGACCGCACCACCGCCTCAGACAGGAAGTTGTGGGCTGCCTTGTCACCCTGCGATCATGGCAAGGCAGGCAGGCAGGCGAGGCATGGAGCAATGTGAGCAGGCTCCAGGGAGGAACAGGCAGGCATGCCAGCATGCCATCGACTACAGCCTGGCTGGGCTGTAGCTGGCTGGCAGCTGGCAGAAGAAGTGCAAGCAGCACGAATGGGGCGTGGTTCCATCCAGCTGCCGCCAGCGAGCTGCCGCTCAGCCCGCAGCGGCGCACCAGCGAGGCTGGGAAGATCTCTTTGGCTGACCGCAGGCTGCCGGGGGCAAGCTCATAATCCACCTGCGGATGCAATGCACGATGGCAGGGCCAGTCAGCGCTGCCGGCTGAGCTGCTGCTGGCAGGTAGGGCGGGACGGCGGCGGGGTAGCGGCGGCCGAGGGCAAGGGCAGGCGGCCGACCCCAACCGCACTGGCGCCTCACCGAGCCCTTGTAGCTGCCCATCCGGATCGGCATGCTGCCCGCCAACGTCGAGGTGCTGAGCTTTAGGTCGGCAAAGGTGGCGGCCACATCGTCTGCCATGGGCTTGCCCTCGTCGATGCAGGGGAACGAGCTTGCATCCAGCTTTCCCTCCTGCGGGGGCACGGAGCCCCCCTTGCCTGCTAGTGCCGCTTTCAGCATCCCTGCTCCGCCCTCCTTGCTCGTTTGCAGCTGGCGAGGTGTGGTACAACTGTGCCAGCAGCAGCGAGCTCGAGAGGGCGATAGATCGGCGCTCAGCCGTGGCCGCGCCCTGGAAACCCTGGCCACCTGGCAAGTTCGAGCTCAAGGGCCCACCGAATGAGATGAGCCCAGCTTCAATGCGCCTTGGTGTCACATGCACATCACATGCCATTTGTTGTGATGTCTGCCGCTTGCTACCCCACTGCTAGCTAGCCAGCGCCGGCATGTCTGAGGCATGTGTGGGCAAAACTGCAAGGCAGTCAGACCTCTGGTGCTCAGAAGGCTGCAGGTGAGTTTGCAAGTGAGGCAGGAAGCTGAACTAGATGAAGGGTATGACAGGAGGGTCATGCGGAACGCCATTCTGCTGCAAGCCGCCCCGCGTCCTGGACCCCTGCCCACCCGCCGCTGGCCGCCACTGCGACGCCCACACCTCACGCTGCATGCCATCCTCCCTGCCACTTTGCATTACATCAACAGTGCAGGCAGCAGCGCTAAAATTGGCTCTGCCGCGCCAGGTTGTTGCGGCTTTTGATGGCGCCCGCCCCCGTGCCCATGCTGCTCAGGCTGTGCAGGCAGAGGTAGGGAGACAAGTGGGCGCCCGTCTGCAGCAGGCTGGCCGGAAGCTCCAGCCTGCCCAGCTGCAGCACCGCCACGCTATCAAGCTCTGCCTCCGGCACTGCCGTCAGGATGAGCAGCCGCCGCCGCCTGGCATCCGCCGCACGCACGATGCCCAGCCCCAGGCACGGCAGCGGCGGCGGCGGCGCGCCAGCCGCTGGGCGGGCCGCCTGCTGGGGCGCCGCGCTGCACAGGCCCACCACTGCCCCATTGAGGGCGCAGTACAGCTGGCTGGCTGGCACGCTGGAGTGGAGCACCTGCATGGCACATGGGGGGCCAGAGGCCTGCGATTGGCCATGCGGTAAGGGCAATCATGGGTGCGCTGTGATGATGGGCAGCAGTAGGCAGCTCCCAACGGATGAGAGCTGGCAGCTGCTTCCACACAACATCACCGCCAGGCAGCACAGCCCGGCACAGCGCTTGCCTGCACTTCCAGGCCGTCGGCATCGACCTCAAACGGCACCGCCGCCGCCAGGCAGTCGCCCAGCTCGCCCGCCAGGCCCAGGCTGCCGGCCACCGGCGCTCTCGCTTTGCTGCCGTTCGCAGCCGTGGCTGCCGCGTCCAGCCCGCACTGCTCTATGCACTGCTGCGCCAGTGCCTCCCACTGCAGCGCACGCTGCTCTACCGCATTCAGCCGCCCCTTGCCGCCGCCGCCGCCAGCCAGCGTGGCATCCGATGCTGCCGGGCCCAAGGTCGCGGCGCTCCTGGCAGACGTCTCCGACACCGCCGGCTGTGCTGCTGCCAGGTCCCCTCCCAGCCCCGGCAGCAACCACTGAGCAGGCTGCAGCTGCGCCTGCTGCTGCGGGGCGCCATTCAGCCAGAAGGTGCCGGGGGGCAGGTTCTTCTTGGGGTTGGCCGCAGCAATCTGCACCAGGTGGCTGACTGGCAGGCTCTGCAGCAGCTCAACCAGCACATCAAACCCCATGCCCTTCACCCAGCCGTGCGTGTTGACAACCAGCGGCGGCAGCCGGTGCTGCTGCGCCGGCTGGCCTGCCACCGCCGCTGCTGCTGCGTGCTGGCAGTACCATCTGTACAGTTCCTGAATGTACTGCAGGTACCGCACGGGGTCGCTGGCAGGGGAGGTGTCCCCGGCGAAGAAGGCTGCGACCGGGCGCCGCTGGTGCATGTGTGGCGGGCCTAGCACCGGCTGCCGCACCAGGCTGAGCGACACAAGGCCGGGAGCCGTGAACTCGGGCTGCCCGCAGTCTGCGGCAGCAGCAGCAGGAAGACCATGAGGGATACTGAACTCCCAAAACCTCCTGCACCCGGCCTACCTTCGCTCCACCCCACCCCACCCCACCCGACGCACCTGTGTCCAAGTAAGCCACGCAGGCATGCTTGCCGAGCAGGGAGTTGACCAGGAAGCGAGCAAAGGTGGACTTGCCGACCTTTTTGGCGCCGCAGACGACGATGAGCGGCGGGCCACCGCCCTGCTGCGCCTGCTGTGCCATGCTGTCCTCCACCTCACCCGCCGCCTGCTGCCACAGCGGCGGAAGGGGTGCCACCCCTGCCACTGGCGCGCTAGGGTCGCTGGCCAGCCAGGCTTCAAAGCCTAGGTGGACACCGGCGGTGCTGGCCTCTGCAGCGTCGCCATCCCGGTGCTGCGCCTGCTGCTGCTGCTGCTGCTGGGTGGACTGCCTTGTGAGCGGCGTCCCAGGTGGACCCACCCCAGGGCTGCTTTTCCCTGGGGCTCTGCCCAGCGTGAACACGGCGGTGCTGCTGGCAGCGAGAGGCACCGTGCCCAGCGATGCCCCTGGCTCCAGCACCAGCGCCCCGCCGCATCGCTCATCCGCGCACACCTCCACGCAGCCGCTGGCGGCGGTGAAGGTGCAGCCAAAGGTGGCCACCTCGCCGCTCTGCACCTCCAGGCTGGCCCGCCCCACCAGCAGCAGCGCCTGCAGGGCAGGGGTGAATAACAGCAGGCAGCGCAGCGTGAAAATAGAGCGCAGGGCAGCATGGCACGCAGCTCTGTGTCGGCAGCAATTCAGGAAGGAAAATAGCTCAATCCCGTCGAGGCACGGACCTGGCCCGCAGGCAGGGTGACCGTCCCGCCCTCAGCAGACCAGACCAGGGGTGACGTGCCGCTGCCACTGGTGCCGCCACTCCGGCGGCCCTGCTGGGAGTTGGCACGCTTGGCTGGGGACTCCTCGGCGGCCACCGCCGACTTCCTCTTCTTTTTGGAGCCCATGTGAAGCAAAGGCTGCCGATGGGGAGGGCCTGCGGCCACGCAGTGACGAATGGCAATGCGGCTCTACCGCTGATGGCGATAGAAACCGCCTGGCGCTGAAAAAACTCGAGCACGATCGCCAGGTTCCCACGGCGATATGCATGCATGTGCAGGCGGGCGCCCCGGCAAATGCGGAGGAAGGCTGGAATGCCCAAACTGCACCAAGCTGGCTGCGTTTGCCGCTGGATCATTCGCATCGGGTAATTGGACCTCCAGTGAGTGTGTGGAGCGCAATGCAGCAGGCCAGTGGCACAACGCTGAGCGCTGCCACTGCCCCAGCTCGGGCTGTGCGCAGGCGGGCGTCTGTGGCGGTGCACGCTCGTGCGGTCCAGGTGCGATGTGGGCAGGGGCTTGCTGCTGGGATGGCGGCTGCCGCCTGCATGACCTGGCGACGGGCAGCGCCATGGCGGCAGCGCCCGTCAGGGTCGAGGGCAGGGGCGAGCCCAAGGAACAGTTTTGCTCCATGGCCCACTTCACTTACTTATTTTGCCTGGCCTGGACCTGACCTCCACCTGTGTGCAGTTCCGTCCCTGCATCGATATCCACAAGGTGAGCTGTGCCAATGCCGCTGCCCTGCCGCCACCCCGCCTCCATCCCCGCCCCAGCGAGTGCAGAGGCCTGAGACCGTTTCATGCGCTGTTTGCAGGGCCAAGTGAAACAAATTGTGGGATCCACGCTGCAAGACCTGCAGAGGTAGGCACCAGTTTCCTTGTGATGCATTCATGCCCGATGCCAGGCCGTGCAGCCTTCGCCACAGGTTGGCTGGCCTTTTGTGCCAGGTCGAACCTTGTTTCACGCCATCCACCCCACTCCTTCTTCCCCGCCTGCAGCGGCGGCGAGCAGCAGCTGCAGACGAACTTCGAGTCGGAGCAGCCGTCCAGCTGGTATGCCGAGCTGTACAGGCGCGATGAGCTGGCGGGCGGCCACGTCATCATGCTGGGCGCAGACGACGCCTCCCAGGCTGCCGCCCGCGCCGCGCTGGCGGCCTACCCTGGTGGCCTGCAGCTGGGGGGCGGCGTGACGGCTGAGAATGCTCAGGAGTACCTGGAAGCGGGGGCCAGCCACGTCATCGTCACCTCCTACGTCTTCCGCGAGGGGCGGCTGGAGGAGGAGCGCCTAGCCGACCTGGTGAGCAGGCAGTGTGACTGTTTGTTTGTTTGACTCGAGCCAGCCAGCCTCCTTGGGCGGCGCCTGGCCCTGCATGATTGAGTGCCAGGCTGGTGGTAGCTGGCTGTGCTGGCCGGCTGCTGCCGGGCTGCTGGGTGGGCCGCGTCTCACGCGCCCGCCTCTGCCACCACCAAGCCCACCCGCTTCGTGTTCTGCAGGTCAAGCTGGTGGGCAAGCAGCGGCTGGTGCTGGACCTGAGCTGCCGCAAGAAGGAGGATGGCAGGTACTACGTCGTCACAGACCGCTGGCAGAGGTTCAGCGAGCTGGCGCTCAGGTGCGGGCTGCGGCCACCACGGGCTCAGCCACCCCTGCCTGGTCGTGTTCTCCCGCACGGATCAACCCGCCTTGCGTCTTTGCCGGCACGCCCCCAGCTTCCCACTCCCCCAGCCTGCCTGCCTGCCTGGCATCCGCTCACCCACCCCCTGCCCACCAGCCTGCCTGCCCACCCGCCTTCACCTCGCTCGCAGCATGGAAAGCCTGGCCAAGCTTGCTGAGTCGTGCGACGAGTTCCTGGTGCACGGCGTGGATGTGGAGGGCATGCAGCTGGGCATTGACGACGAGCTGGTGGGGCTGCTGGGGGCCTGGTCCCCCATACCAGTCACATACGCCGGCGGCGCCCGCACCCTGGTGAGGCGATGCTGGCTGGGGCCGGCTGGAGGTGGAGGTGGGGTGGGGTGGCAGGCTGGCGGCAAGGCATGCCCGGCTGTTGCCGCCGCCGCTGCAACTCTGACAGCAGCTGGGGCGTCTGCTGCCGTGCGAGCGGCGCCGGGCCTGGCCCCGCGCCGGCTGCTTCGTAATCATGGGGTGGCGTGCTTGGCTGGCGGGCGCTGCGCAGGAGGACTTGGAGCGGGTGAGGAGGGCGGGCGGCGGGCGTGTGGACATCACCGTGGGCAGCGCCCTGGACATCTTTGGTGGCCAGCTGCCTTACGCAGACGTGGTGGCCTGGCACAAGCGGCAGCAGGCGGCGGCAGGCAGCCCGCCGCAGCCCGGCAGCAGCAACGGCAGCGGCGGCAACGGCAGCGGCAGCGGTGGCGGCGGCAGCGGCAGCAAGCCGCTGGGCGAGCTGCAGGCCGACGGCACGATTCTGTTCCGGGACCTGCACCTCATGGGCACAGCAGAGATGGCCTCTGATGGCACCTACACCTACAGCTTCTGATGACCCCAGCTGCCCCTGCTGGCCAGCTCAGTGACAGCCGCACGACACGCCATTTCATTTGCACTGTTTCTCCCGCAATTCATCTCCAGATTATTTCCATCCCCTGCTGACTAGCAGGCAGTGTGCCCGCTGACCCTCCGTTCCCCGTCGCCCCTGCTGCTTAGCGCTTGCCCCGCACACCATCCTGTGCTGCAGTATTGTTTTTGCTGAATAGGCTGAAGGTTACATTCTGTGACTGCCAGGACAGCAGAAAAGAAATGAATCAAAGTTCTGCGGCTGAGTACATATACTGTTGGAAGGAGTACAGGGCGGCGTGGTCAAAACTGTGGAGGTGGCTGGAAAAGGGGCAGTGCTGTCAGCAGGGTCTGTAAAGATGCAGAGGCGGCCCTCTGCCGGTCAGTCAAACACATCGCCAGGCAGCATGGCGGAGCGCCGCCACATCAGCGCTTGCCCTGGCCACGCAGGCCGCCCATGCCATGCATGCCGCGGTGCTGCTGGTGCTGGTGCTGGTGGTGCAGGTGCCCGGGGCGGGCTCCATGCATCTGGTGAGCCAGGCCGCCCGCAGCGGCGGCAGCCCCGGAGGCGTAGGCAGCCGCCACGGCCGCCGGCGCGGGTTGCGGCGCCGGGTGTGGCTGCCCGTCCTTCCAGACAACGGGCTCCCAGCCAAAGCGCTTGCCCCAGTCGTACATCTCCCGCAGCTTGGCCTCAAAGGCGCCCTCCCTCACCAGCTGCTGGTACACATCGTACAGCCTGTACCGCAGCCGCCGCATCACACAACCATGTGGGTGGTTTTTGGCTGGCAGCTCCTCGCATCACACAACCCTGTGCATTCAGCGCCTCCAGAGCCACGGGTGCGCTCCCAATGCCTCGGGCGATTCATGCAGCCTTCCAGCCGCATCCCCGCCCCTGCATCTCCCCACCACTCACTTGAGCGCGGTGGCCGCATCCTCGATCGAGTCGTGGGTGTGCTCCTGGATGGAGCAGCGCAGCAGGTAGGAGGCCAGGAAGCGCAGCGACAGCTTGCGGGAGCGCTTGGCGTGGAACAGATCCACGGTGTCCACGATCTGGTGAAGGCGGGGTGGCAGGCGGCAGGGGAGGCGCACGGCACGGGTTCAGGCGCCAGGGCCCCAGCGGAGGGAGCAGAGGCTGGTGTCCGGTGGGTGGCTGGTGGGGCAAGGGGCTGTACAGACCTGGAGCTCCCCTCTCTCTCTCTCTGTCCACACCCCCCCCCACACACACACACACCACCACCACCGCTGGCCGCCGCCCGGGTGCCCACCTGGCTGGGCGGCACCACAATGTTGATCATGCGGAAGTCCTTCTTCAGGCCGTGCCCCACAAACACCGCGCCGCAGTCCACCAGGTGGCGCAGCTTGAGGTAGGCGTGCTTGAGGGTGGTGAGGTGGTGCGGGGAGCGGGCCGGGTCCAGGTCGCCAGGCACCAGGCCGCTGCGGGGAGGGCAGGTGGTGGCGCTTTGGCCGCGGAGCTTGCATCATATGCATTCTGACCAGTTCCGGGCTCATCTCATGATCCCCTTTGCGCTGTCCCCTGCTCCTGCCATTTCACACGTACACACACAGCACCACCCCATCCCAACGCCGCGCACCCACGCACACACACAAACATACAAGCACCCCCAAAAAACTCTCTCTCTCTCTCTCTCTCTCTCTCCCCCTCTGCCCGGAGCCCACCTGAACTTGGTGAGGTAGTCGTACACAGGCTCCGCGCACTTGATGTAGTCGTCAATGCAGCAGGCGCCCTTGGCGGCGCCCTGCCCCCGCAGCACGCTCACCCGCGCCAGGCCCAGCCGCGACGGCCGCACCTCCACCTCCACCCCCCTGCACTCGACCAGGCAGGCAGGCAGGCAGGCAGGCCGTCGAGGCAGGGCGGCAATGGACTTGCCACAGCAGCCTGGGACCAGAGAGGCAAGCCAAGCCACACATACAGAGGCGCAAGCGCTGCACACAGCGCCGCCGCGGCAGGCAGACGCACAGCGTCGCCGCACCTCTGCAGCGCCTTTTCGGGCGGCGAGAAGGCCACAAACTCTGCGTCCAGCGCAAACAGCGACCCCGGCTGCGGCAGCTCGCTGGGCAGCAGCGGGGTGAAGGCGGGCTTGTGCAGCCGCACCTTTGGGCCCTGCAGGCAGGGGCCATGAAGGCCGGGCGGGCATGTGTGCGAGTGTGTCTGTGTACTTGAGCAGGCAGGCAAAGGCGGGTCGGCATGGAGCAAGAGAGCAGGGGTGATGAAGTGGCCCACGAATGCTTGAGCCTGCGCGATGCAGGCAGGCCTGGCGCAGCGCTGCTGACACGCACCTGGAGCGGCGGCATGCGGCACAACGACAGGAAGCCTTCCTGGCTCAGCACCGGCACGGGCGGCAGCGGGGGGCACTCCGCGGCCCGCTGCACTGCCTCCGTCTGCACCAGGCGGTGATGCCACGGCAGAGGGAGCACCATAGGAGTGAGGTCAGGGCGGGAGCTGGGCGCCAACGGCTGCACCCCAAATGCAACACCTGCGGCCCGCAATGAAACAGCGTGGTCCGTAACCGGGTGACCTCCTCCCCCTGTGCAGCTGGCGCCCACCTGTGAGTAGTACAGCAGGCAGGGCAGCTTCTGGCCGCCGTACAGCTCCCCCACCTCCTCTGGCATGCTGGCGGTGATGTGGAAGTCGTTGAAAACCATCCAGTTGTAGCGCTGGGGGGACCTGCGGGGGTGGGGTCAGGTGGGGAGGCAGCAGGGGGAGCAGGGGTGGAGTTGTCGGAGAGGAGGCGCTGGTCAGCTGAGGGTGGTGGAGAGTTGCCGAGGCAGCACCGGCTGCAGTTGGCGACGCTTTCTGCCTTGCCAAGCCACAGACGGATGCAGGGAGGTGCCCAGCCCGCGCTCACTTGTAGGGCGGCGTGCTGAGCGGCGTGGCCATGGCGGCAGCCAGGCTGTCGGAGGCGTGGCGAATGACCTCGCTCTCGCTGCTGCTCAGCGGCGGCGGCGACTGCGGCTGCTGCTGCAGCTGGCCAGGCGACGTCGGCAAAGAGACACCGCCCGCTCTGCCTGCTGCTGCCGCTGCGCCTGCGCCTGCCCCCGGCAGCAGCAAAGAGGCTATCTCGTGAGGCGATACAGGTGGCAGCTTCTGGGGCGTGGTGGGCGCGCTGCTGCTGTTGTTCATGCCAGCACCGCCACTGGCGCCGTTGCCGCTGCCGCCCGAGGCCCCCGCTGCTTGCGCGTCGGTGTCTGAGGGCGAGCGAGAGAGGGAGTGCGGCGTGCTGCCTGCTGGCGACTGCTGCTGCGCTTCAAAGTAGGTGGGAGGCACCTGCAGCGGAGGGTTGCAGTGGGCAGCCCAAGGTGAGGATGCTGAGCATGAGCCCCACTGTCCCGCTGGCGCCTGCCAGCATCCACCGGAGCGGCTGCTTACCTTGATGTGTGCTACCAAGTGTCCCTCATAATCCTGCCCCGACTCCTCCACCTCATCCTCATCCCTGCGCGAGGCAAGCCAACAGCATCCATGCGAGCGGAATCAGCAGCAGGATGCAGCAGCCAGGCACCTGCGTCAATGCCACGCAGCATACCCCGAGGTGTCACCACGGCCAATCCCCCTGGCCTCGCCGCCGTGCCTGCCAAGCTGGCAAGCCTGGCAAGCCCGCGCTTGCCTGATGAGCACCACAGCAGCCGTAAGCTCGTATACAGAGCGGCTGCCGCCTGGCGGCACCACCACACCCTCGCTGCCCCCGCCGCCCTTCAGCTCCTCAGCGCTGTCTGCCTCCTGCACCGCCACCGTCCAGCCATCGGGGTCGGCGGTCACGGCTACGGCCATGGGCAGCCAGTGGCGCTGCCGCGTCACCGCCTGGCCCTCCATGTCCACGGCGGCAAAGCTGTAGGGCTGCCACCAGCAGAGGTCCTCACGGTCCTGCACACCGCAGGAGCAAGCTGTCAGCGTGATGGGAACAGATGTGTGTTTGTGTGTGGTGGTGGTGGTGTGGGTCAAGAAGGGAGGGACTGAGTTGGGCAGGTGAGTACCGGCATCAGGGCAGGGAGGCAGAAGGGTGGGACGCAGCGCAGGAAGCAGCGCAGGAAGCTGCCCGCGCCTGAAGGCCGCAGTTGACCACCAGCACTTGGGGCAGGCTCTTGGGCACGCGCGTCTGGCGCACATACTGGTACTTGACCTGCACAGCAGGCTCAGCAGGGATGCGTGGCGTGTGCGCATGTGCTCGCTCCAGCCTAGCGCTCCACTTCCTCGATTACCAGACACGCCAGGTCGCCATCCCCCAGCAGCACATGATCAACCGGTGCCCAACAGCCTCCCCTCGCTCACCTCCTCGTCAAACCAGGCCCGCATCTCACTCTGCACCTTGAGCGACTGCTGCAGCAGCGCCGCAAAGCTGGGCCGCGCCGCGGCGCCCGCGGCCGCGGCCGCCGCCGCCGCCGGCGCGTCGGGGCTGGCGGGCGTGGAGCCGGGCGCGGGCGCCCTGCCCGGCGCCAGCGCGCTGCCGGGCGCGGGGCGCTCCTTGGCTGGCGGGTACCGCAGGTCTGCCTGGAACACACCCGCCTCCTTCACTTGGTCTGGGCGGTTGGGGCGGGACAGGCACTGAGTGCGCTGCAGCTGCACCAGGCCGTACACGGAATCCACCCAGGATCGCCGCCCGCCGCCGCTGCCCTCCTTGTTCAGGGCCTCCAGCAGGAAGCGGGACAGGCTCTGCACGCGGCGGGACAGGCTGCGGTCCTTTTTGGCCTCCACCTGCAGCCGGGGGAGGGGACATGGCACCGCAAGTGCCAAATCAGCAGGCCTCACACCTGGCGGCAGGGCAGCGCCTAGGCGTCCCCGGGCTAGTAGAGGCACGCACACATGCTGGCAAGCAGACGCGGCGACAGGCAGGTGGCCAGCCAGCCCACACCCACAACCTCTCCCTGTGCACCGCCGCCACCACCACCACCAGGCCCGCCGCACCTCGATGTCCGACGCGCCTCGCTCGCCCTTGACGCCCTCCAGCAGGCCCAGGCCCGCGGCCTCCTTGTTCTGCCGCAGCGCGCGCAGCAGGTTGGCGGCCTGACACACCATGCCCGAGGCGGCGGTGGCCAGCATGCGGAACAGGAAGGACATCTCGCACGTCAGGCTGAGCTCGGCGCCCGGGTCGGGCACGTGGCGCAGCAGCACGTCGCGGGTCGCAGGCGTGAAGAAGAGGGCCTGCGGGGCGGGGCAGGGGCGGCGGGGTGGGCAGGCGGGGTGGGCAGGCGGGCGGGACGGATTGGTGCGTGGCGCCCCCCCCAGCGCCACAGCATCTGGACAGCGGGCATGAACAAGGTACACAGCAAAGGGCCACAGAGCAAGCAAGATCCCCACACAGAGCAAGCTCGGCGCCGCCGCCGGTGCGCGGCCGGCTGCGCTGCGCCAGCACCTAGCCGGGGCCGCACCTGGAGCAGGGCGTTGGTGTAGCAGTTGGCCAGGTCGTTTTCCAGTCCGGTGAAGGGGGTGCGGTTGTAGTATGAGAAGTCAAACTCCTCAAACCGCACCCCCGCCTGCTGCTTGATGGCCACGCGCTTGTACCGCCCGGGCAGCATCACGCCGCCCGCCTCGGCGCGGCGGCGCACGCGCTCCGCCCGGGCTGCCTCTGTGGGGGTGGGGGCGCAGGTGGGCGGCACATGTCAGGGAGGGCAGCCAGCGTGAAGAGGGGGATGGGAGAAGGTACAGGATGCTGTGGCGGCAAGTCCCAGAACACCAACGTTCCCTTCCCCGTCATCCTCCAAGCGTCCATCCAGCCACCCAGCCACCACCACCACACCAAGTGGGCTGCGCCCCCTCACCCAGCTCCTCCATGCCCGGCCGGGGCTGCATCCGCTGGTTGCGCTGCGGCGCCGCGGCGCGGGTGGCGGCGCCGTACGGCGCCCCCCGCTGGTAGTGCGGGTTCTGGATGTAGCCCACAAAGTCAGACTGCGGCGGCGGCCGGGACGCAGAGGAGGCAGCAGTGGGAACGGGGACCGCAGCAGCAGCAGCGGTGGCAGTCGCACCAACTGTGGAACGCAGCGGCAGCGGGCTGGGCAAGTGCAGCACCGGCAAAGCCACAGTGGGCAGGCCCTGGCCACGGCGACCACACACCAGTCATCAGCGCACCCCCCCGGCCCACCTGCTTCATGCTTCTGAGCAGCGCGGCGTCCACCACCCGTGGCGGCAGCCCCACGCTCACGGTCTCATACGGATCCACATCGCTCAGCAGCCCGCTGGCGTCCCAAGCAAAGTAGGTGGGCGCCAGCCCAACAGGGTCCTCCTCGCCCAGGCTGACCAGCGCGGTGGGCAGCTCCGGCACCGCCAGCGCCTGCGGCGCGGCGCGAGGCGCGGCGACGTGCGTGAGCGTGTGGCGGGGCTGAGGAGGCGGTGATGGGAAGCTGGGGGCTCAGCTGATGTTCACCGCACCACGCTGCTGGCAGAACCTTGGTTCGAGCAGCAACGGCAGCCACAGGTCAGCCGTCGTGAGGGAGCCAGCACTGGCAGGAGCCTCGCCGGCCCCACAGCGCTGCGCAGCAGCCAGCGGCCCCCACCTGCCGCATCTGGTTGACCGAGGGCTCGGCGGAGGGTGCCCACAGGTGGATGTAGCCGCCGCTGCCGCCAAAGGCCAGGCACTCCCCGGAGCTGCTGATGGCGGCGCAGGCCAGCATGTCGCCCTCAGTCTCCACCTGATACACGCCGGCGGCTGCGGGGAGGAAAGGACGGCGTGGTGTGGCGGGGGAAGCGGGGCCTCCAGTGGATCAGGGGTGGTGTGGAAAAGGCACGGGAAGGGGGGCGGCAGGGCAGGGAGGGAGGCAACGCCGACAGAGAGCACAGGCGAGGTGCAGGCCAGCCCCTCAGAAACGGGCGTGGGGGACTCCCGAGGCGCGGCCTGCGCCCGCCCCCAGCCGCACCCGACATCCCCTGCGCGTCTGCCAGCGTGAAGGTGCCGCCCGCCGAGGCGAGCAGCAGGGTGTTGGAGAAGCGGGGGTGGAAGCGCAGCAGGGAGGGGCCTGCCGCAAAGGGCACGCTGGACAGCATGCGGGGCGACATGCGCACATCAAACACCTGCGGCCATGCGGCAGGCGGCAGGCGAGGGCTCAGCCAGCAGGCCAGTAAGGCAGGCAGCTGCCAGGGCCCACGGGTGGTATCCAGCAGGCATTGTCCAGTGCGGCTACCGTTCGCCTGCTGTGGGTAGCCAACTCCTGCCGGTGCCCCCACCCACCCGCCTTGCAACGACCGCCACCACCACTCTCACGCCCACCCACCTTGGCATATGTGTCCAGCGCCACCCGCCCCATGCGGTTGCTGAAGCCGCTGGTGGCCAGCAGGTCGCCCTGGGCATCCAGCGCTGCAAACCCTCCGCCGTGCGCCACCAGGCTGTGCTCCGGCCGGTAGCCGGCGCGTGGGTCCAGCAGCGAGATGGCGCCTTGGGTGGAAGCCATGATGAGAGCGCCGCGGCCGGTGGGGCCGCACAGGCCCACCACGCCACGCCCGCCGGTATCCGCCTGCGGCACAGGCAGCAGCAGCAGCAGCCGGAGCAGGGAGGGCAGTAGGGGAGCAGTGAGTGGCCCATCAGAGTATCGCAACAGATGGCAACGCAACAGATGGCTGTGGCAGAACAGTAGAGGAGCTGCTCCCCTGCGGGCCTCACCGTGCTGCTGGGCTTGCCCAGGCTGAGGTCGAAGATCACCAGGCCGCCGCCGCCGCCGCGCCCCAGCACCATGCGGCTGCTGCGCGGCTCCAGCGCCAGCGCCGCCAGGTCACCCACCTGAGGCAGCAAGCAGGCAGGGCGGGTGCTGCTGGAGCCCAGCTCCTTGCAGCAAACATGAAACAACGGCTCTGGCACCGCCTGGCACCTCGTGGCGCACAGCAGGGCCCCCGCCGCAGCACCACCCGCAAGCGCAGAGCAGCGGGCGCACCTCATCGGCATATGACAGCCGTGGCGCGCCGCCGCTGCTGTGCACCGTCACTTCCCCGCTGGACAGCGCCACGGCGGCCTCCCCCAGCGATTGCAGCTCCAGCACGGGCCCCTGGTGCGCCGGCAGGCTGCAGTGTCGGGCCAGCGAGGGGACCTGCACCTGCGCAACGATCCCGCCCTCCGTGCCCACCCACAGCGCTTCCTCGAGGAAATCGAAATCGACGGCGCTCACAACCTCCAGCAGCCGGGGGTTCAGCGCTGCGGAGTGCAGCTCGCCCCACAGGCCGCCTCCACCGCCATGCTGATTCCACATCTGGGGGCTCGGGGGCCCCACGGTGCCCGCCACAATCGACAGCGACGATCGTTTGAGCGATATAAGTTTTTCGGTGCCAGGTCATCGGGTGCGTTGCTGGGCAACCATCTCGGCAGCCCAGCGCGCACATTGCTGCATTTTTTTGACACCCACATAAACGGATCTGTCGTTTTGGAGTGCCAGATCGCTGTTTAACCCCATTCTCGACACGGTGTGTTCGCCAGGCCTCGCTCAGTGTTCCTTGTTGTCCTCCAACCTCCCAGCAAGACAGCAGCAGCATTTCCAGCCGCCCCTAGTCGCTGCAGACCAGGGGCCGTGGCCTGCCCCTGCGCCGCTCAGCCCCGCCGGCCAGCAGCGGTAGCCCGCGTGCGCCGGCAATATGGCAGCGACAGCAGGGCTGCCGGCGGGCTCAGGAGGAGACTTTGTGTTCCCAGTCTTCTACAACTACCCTCCCATGTTCACGTGAGTTCAGGGCCATTGCCTGGTTGCCAAGCGCTGCAGGCATCGCAACACCCTGCTGCCGCCTCCCGACCGTGGTGCAGGCTGCAGCCCGTGAAGGAGTCGCAGCAGAAGCAGCGGCTGCTGTGGAAGGACTTGATACTGCGCTACTGTAAGCACAACCGCATACACATGGTGCCGGCGGAGGATGCAGACGACTTCCCGCTGTTCCACAACCGGGCCATCAACCGTGAGCCACCGCTTGCTCGACTGGCAGCCTTGTGCACCTGCTGCGCATGCACGCCTGCCGCTGCCGCCAGCAGGCGCTCCTCCTGCTCATGGCGGTGATGCGAGGCTGCTGCCTGCCCTGACTGGGCTGTGCTCGTGCATCTTGTGCGGCAGGGCGGCTCAGCCGTGAGTTCAAGGTGCTGCTGCTGGATGACTTGGTGCGGCAGGGCGGCGCGCTGTGGTCAGACAAGAGCCAGCGCGCGGCGCTGGTGCTGTGGCGCGGCATCAAGGAGTGGGCGGACGTCATCTACCAATGGGCGCGCGGCTGCGGCTTTGAGGACAGCGTGGTGACGGTGGATGAGATGCAGGTGGGCTGGGGGCGGTGGGGAGGAGGCATGGGAAGGGGCGCCACGGCAGCAGTCGGCAGGCGGGAGAGCAGGCCCTGGTAGCAAGTCGCTGCGGGTGCGTGCTATACAGCAGGGATCTGCCTAGCGCCAGCCCCTGCCGTCCTCCCGCCCATCTTGTCCCCGTCACCCCTGTTGTTGGTGCCGCGCCTGCGGTGCAGACGGGTGTGCTTGTGGAGGGGACGGAGCTGGAGGGGCTGCACCGCGAGGTGCTGGTGCGGGCGGTGAAGCTGCTGGAGCAGCAGGGCAAGGCCAAGCTGTTCAAGGAGGCGGCGGGGGACGACGAGGGCGTGAAGTTCTTCACAGCCGCCTGATGCCTGCGCCACTCCCTGGCGCTCCGCTCCTAGTCGTGTCTAGCCGCAAAACCCTGTTGCCCTCGACTTGTCGCCCTCCCCTGCCCCTCCTGGTTCAATGTACTCTGATTGCTTCAGCTCAATTATTTCTTTCAATTACATCGTGAAATCGGGATCACCCGGTACCGTGTGGTTGGTTGCGCTGCGGGCGAATTCCAGTGCTGCTCCTCGTGCATGGTGGCGCAGGGCAGGTGAAACAACAGGTGAACGTACACAGAGGGGAAGGCGCTAGAAACAGTGCGGCAGGTGCGTGCACGCGGGTGTAGAGGAGAGGAGCGGCGAGCAAGGTATCTATGCATGGGAGCCAAAAAAGCGTGTGCAAGCACAGGTGTTAAAGCAGTCAGTGCTAAGCCGTGCTCAAGATGTGAATATTTCATTTGTTTCGGCATTGGTTTCGCTGCCAGGTTGGGGAGCAGCATGGTAGGGGAGCAGCCATGTCGAGGTGGACGGATCATGTCCGGCAAGCGATGCTCGTAGGCATAGCCGAGAGCGGTGCTCGAGACATAGCCGAGGTTGAGAATCGCGAGGGACCTCAGACCTTGGCATCCACGGTAGCCATGAAGGAGATCAAATCATTCATGCGCATACTGTAGCCGAATTCTGCACCAAACGGGAAGATAGCAGGGTTTCAGCATTCTTTTAGTGACTGCGAGCTGATCGACAGCACCTGGACAACCGGAACCCTGCCTCGCCCACCCACAATGCGCCCACACACCACGCGCCCACCATCTGCCGCCACCCACCATTATGCCGCTGCCGGCAGCTTACCACCCCTTCCTCCCCTGCCTGCCTGCCGGCATACCACTCACCGTTGTCGTACCACGACACCAGCTTGACAAAGGTGGGGGACAGCATGATGCCGGCGCCCGAGTCGACGATGGAGGAGTGGGTGTCGCCCACAAAGTCGGTGGACACGACCGAGTCGCTGGTGAAGCTGCGGGGAAGGAATGGCGGCAGGGCGAGTAGAGGGCGGGGGAGAGGGGTGAGTGTTGTGTGTGTGGTGGCCACGGCTACCCCCCCCACCCCCCACCCCCCTCCCATACACACAAACACACACAGTGGTGCTGAAGAGGCGTCAGCCGTGCAGGCGAGGGAGCGGGCCAGAGGCGCCGGCCTGGCGCCGCACTGCCAGCAGCCTGAGGCTCACCCCAGGATGCCCTTGAGCTCCTCCTCGGAGGCGCGCTTCAGCTCCGCCATAATCTCCTCGTAGCTGGTGGCGGTCTCCAGGTTGACCGTCAGGTCCACCACTGCGGCAGAGCATGTGTACGCACACGCACATGTGCACACACAGCGGTCAGAGGGAGCCATAAAGTGAAGAAGACACGGGAGACCGAGGGGAGCGAGGAACAGATCTGAGTGGGGTGGGAGGAGGCAAGGGGCTGCGGGAGCGCGGCACGCGGCCCAGCAGCCCCAGGCGGCGCCTCACTACTCACCCGACACGTTGGGGGTGGGCACGCGGAAGGCCATGCCCGTCAGGCGGCCGTTGAGCGCGGGCAGCACCTTGCCCACTGCCTTGGCGGCGCCGGTGGAGGAGGGGATGATGTTGGAGGCGGCGGCTCGCCCGCCGCGCCAGTCCTTGCGCGAGGGCCCGTCCACCGTCTTCTGGGTGGCGGTGGTGGCGTGCACCGTGGTCATGAGGCCCTCCTTGATGCCTGCAGGGGGCGGGGCGGAGGGCGCGCCGGAGGAGGAGGGGACGGAGGAGGAACAGTGTGAGAAGCGTCGCTCCACAGCAAAGCATCGTGAGCTTGCGACTCCAAAGACATGAGAGGCTTGGGGAGGCGACCGGGGGTGGTAACTAAGTCAGCGCCGCTCGCTCCCTCTCTTTCCCTCTTCTGCCAGCCTGTCCCGCCCTGCCCCGCTCACCGTACTTGTCGTGCACCACCTTGGCCAGAGGCGCCAGGCAGTTGGTGGTGCAGGAGGCGTTGGAGACGACCTTGAGGGAGGGCTCATACTTCTCGTGGTTGACGCCCTGCGGTACGGGTGGGGCACGGGGGCGGTACGGGTGGGCTCCAGGGTGCGCAAGGCGAGGACCTCGCAGCAACAGCTCAGTGCCGCTGCGCGAGCATGCCACGCAGGGCAGCTGCCACGCCAGCCTGCCAGCCAGCCTGAAGGCCCCCCTCCGCCCCCAAATCAGCTCACCACAACAAACATGGGCGCGTCGGCGGAGGGCGCGGAGATGACGACCTTCTTGGCGCCGCCCTTGAGGTGGCCCGAGGCCTTGTCGATGGTGGTGTACACGCCGGTGGACTCGCACACATAGTCGGCGCCAGAGGTGCCCCACGGAATCTCGCCGGCGTCGCTGCAGGGGTGGCCGGGGGCCGAAGGGAGGGCGGCGGGTGACGAGGGCAGGAGGGCGACAGGAGGCTGCCCCCAGCTGCTCCAGCGTGGCGCATCATCGGATCCCCATCGTCGGTGCAACCCGCCAAGCCCGCACACAAACAGCCAGCCACGCCACGCGGGGAGCCAGGCCCGCTCACAGCTTGGCGTGCACCGAGATCTTCTTGCCGTCGATGTACAGGCCGGTGTCGTCGCCGTGGATGTCGTGCGGGAAGCGGCCGTGCACGGAGTCGTACTTCAGCATGTAGGCCATGTACTCTGCGGTACAGTCGGTCAGGCGGTACATTCAGCACATCAAGCAGAGTCACTTGCAGGCACGGCAAGCAGGGCAGTGGGGTGGTGCAGCAGGCATTTACTGTGCATGGGGAACTGATAAGGGCGCCCCCACAGAAGCGCACAGTGCGTTAAGCTAGGCCCGTGCCAGGCACGCACCAGCATCCACAAAGGGGTCGTTCACGGCCACAATCTCCACGCCGGGGTGCAGCATGGCCGCGCGCATCACAAGCCGGCCTGCACGGGAAGGCAGGGTGCAGAATGGTTGGCTGGTCAAGGTGTAGGACGTCTGGCGGGAGCCGGGTTTGCAGCCTGGCCGGCTGTGGCAGGTATCCCGGATGCGCTGTTGACAGCACTCAGGCACCCTTGGCTGAGCAGGGGAGCAGGTCCAGCGCTGCACAGCAGCAGCAGGAGCAGCAGGAGCAGCAGGCACTGCACGCACCGATGCGACCAAAGCCGTTGATGCCGACCCGCACCGTCTCCTTGCCGCCCTCGCTGGCAACGCTGGGCGGTACCACCACCTGCACGCAGGCAGGTGAAAGCAGGGTCGACGGCAACGTCGCACAATGGCCATGCATGGAGCATCCTGGCCGCCTGACAGTGTGCAGGCTGGAGCGGCGGCAGGCGGCGACCCAAGCTGGCGGCCGTCAAACCCTGGCACCCTCCCCGCCCCGCCCCGCTCCCCACTCGCCTGCTTGTCATCCACGTATGCCTGCACCTTGACTGGTGCCCGCGCAGCTGCAGCCGCCGCACGGCGGGGGCGCGCCGCCAGGGGCTGCCCTACGATGACCCGGCTGCTGGTGGCCTGCATGCTGTTGTGAAGAGCTGCGGGGGACTGAACCCTACAAACTGGAATGCGGCTGGCGAGGCCTGGGGTGGAGATCGGAAAACGGGCGGGTGATCGGGGAGTCAGAGACTTCTGCCAGAGCAAGCAAACTGCTGCAGCAGGATGACCGGGTGCCAGGGCCAGGATGCAAGGTGAGGAAGGAGCGGGGTGGGGCCAGAGGCTTCATGGGGGCACAGCCCTAGTCGCCGTGGCCAGGTGAATCACTGAGAATCGGGTGCAGCCGCCGTTTGAGCGCCTTGCTGGGCTTGAACATGCTGCATGGCCTAATCCAGAAGGGGCGGGCCCAAGAGGGCCTCTGGGCTGTTGGGTCCCTGCCGCCTCTCTTGCACGCCGCCGCGTTGCCGCCGCTGCCGCAAGGCCACCGCAAAGCAGGCAGGTCTGAGCTATTGTTGGGCTCTTGCTACGAAACAATATCAAATAACGTCTCAATTGTCAGTGCGCCAATTTGCTGACAATCAGGTTCAGGATTTTCCCCGGCACGAAGATGACCTTCTTGACGGGCTTGCCGTCCAGCTGCTTGGCCACCGCGGGGATGGCCTGCGCCGCCACCACCGCGCCGTCCTGCCCAAT
This sequence comes from Chlorella variabilis, assembly GCF_000147415.1. NCBI lineage: Eukaryota > Viridiplantae > Chlorophyta > Trebouxiophyceae > Chlorellales > Chlorellaceae > Chlorella > Chlorella variabilis. Next base: position 880,008 of record NW_005435086.1, on the reverse strand, counting down.
ATCAACCTCCACCTCCACCGACCCTCGCATCTTGCCGTTAACCTGCCAGGAGTGGTCAGGCCGCAGGGGCTGGTCAAGGATCAGCTCAGCAGGGATGCAGGGCCAGGACAAAATATCCACCCTGCCGACGCAGGCTGGCAGCACAGCAGCTGGGCGGACACCGCCCGCCCGCCGGCTTCCCCCCGCACTCCCTCACCTGCACCGGCAGGTTGTAGGTGGTCTGCACAAGCAGGCTTTCATCCGCCTCGGGCCAGGGCTCGTATGCCAGGCTGCCGCTGTGGCCCAGCACAGACCACATCTCTTCCGCTGCAGGCAGGGAGGGAGGGGGGGGATGCGTGGATGGCGGCGCAGCAGTACCGCCGGGGCGATGGTGGCAGGACACCACATGCGGCACCCTGCGTGGCTTCCCTGCTGCATGCGCGCACCACCACCACCACCAGTTCCATTTCCCAACCAAACATCCATTCGTGGACCGCCACCACCAGCCGCCGCCGCCGCCTCACCCAGGTGCGGCGCGTAGGGCGCCAGCAGCAGCAGGAAGGGCTCCAGCGCGGCCTTGGGGCGGGCCTCCCACTTGTAGGCGCCGTTGACAAACTCCATCATGGCGGCAAGGCCTGTGTTGAACCGCATCTCCTCGGTCTCCTCGGTGACCTGCGTGGACAGAGGGAAGGAGGAGGCAAGCAGGGGAGTGGAGCGGGCAAAGAAGGGGAGGCAATGAGGCGCGGTGGGCGCGGTGGGCGCCACATTTCGGCAGAGCAAGAGCAGTCGCTGAATGGCACGGCAGCGCGGGCATTCTTTTGAATCCTGCGCTGGCCGGCCCCCACCCTGCCGCCGGCCGCGCCCGCACCTTCTTAATGGTCTGGTGCAGGAGGCGCAGCTGGTCCTGGCTGGGCGGCGCGTCGCTCAGCGGCTGCTCCGTCACCAGGCGGTAAACTCGGGCCAGGAAGCGGTGCACGCCCTCCACGCCCTTGGTGGACCACACCTGCAGCAGGGGAGGGTGAGAGAGAGCGGGTGGCGAGGGAGGGAGGGAGGTGGTGGGGGAGGGAGGGAGGCAGGGAGGCAGGAGGTGGGGGAGGCAGGGAGGCTGGGAGGTGGGTGGGAAGGAGGGATGCATGCCGCGGCAGCAGCAGGCACATTGTGGTGCAGCCCTGGTCACATCTGAGTAGTGGGGTGTGGCCCTGTGGGCGCAGCAGCAGGTCCAGAGCGTGCCCCACGCGATGCAGCCGCCCCTCACCCAGCAAGGCCCAGCCACCAGGCGCCAGCCACCAGGCGCCAGCCACCAGCGCACACCCACCAGCCACCAGGCCGCACCTTGGTGTCCCGCAGCGGGCCCATGAACATCTCGTACAGGCGCAGGCTGTCCGCGCCGTACTGCCACACCACGTCATCAGGGTTGACCACGTTGCCGCGGCTCTTGCTCATCTTGTGGGCGCGGTGCGAGACCTGCGCGCTGGGTGGCGGGGTGGCGCGCGCAAGGGGGAGCGGGCTGGGCGGGGCAGGAGGCGGGGCACAGGGGCCAAAACCCCATACGCACCCGTCCAGAACATGTGGAAAAACACACAACCACACACACACACACACATGCACACACAGCTCCAGGCTGGCCGCAAACCGCACGCCCAGGCTGGCCAACAGCCGCACACACACGGGGTCCGCCCACCCACCTTGACTGAGGGGTCTGCCTTGAGCACATACCCGCCGCCGCCCGCAGCCTCCACCTCCGATGGGTCCAGCCTGCAGCACAAAGGGCAGCGGAGGAGAGCACCGCAGCTCAGCAGCGACGCCTGGATGCTCAGCAGCAGGAGAGGGTCGAAGCGGCGCAGCCCTGGCGTGGCCCCTCAGCCAGCCCCACCGCGCTCACCGAATCGTCTCCGCGCCGGGCGTGCCCTCTGCGCAGTACGCCCCCGCCGCATCCCGGTGCACCGTGTACTCCACCTCCCCCAGGATCATGCCCTGGCTGACCAGGCGCTGGAAGGGCTCCGGCGTGCTCACCGCGCCAATGTCGTACAAAACCTGCAGGGGTGGCGGCGGGTGGTGGTGAGGAGAGCAGGCAGCGGCAGCGGCAGCGGGGGACAGGTGCAAGCTGGTCAGGTGCCGTCCATGCTGGTCAGGTGCGTGCTGCTCCGCCGGGCCCAACCTGCCCTTCCAGCCCGAAGCCCAGCAGCCGGGCTGCTCTGCAGCGCTGCGTGCCTTGTGCCAGAAGCGTGCGTAGAGGAGGTGCAGCACAGCATGCTCAGCACCGCCCACATACAGGTCCACTGGCATCCAGTACTTCTCAGCCTCCTCCCCCACCAGCCTGAGGGCAGGGCACAGGCAGAGAGCGCAGCACAGGAGCGAGGTGGGACGGCCGGGGAGGCGTGCGGCACGTGGGGGAGGCTTGGGGAGGCTAAGGCGGCGAAGCTGACTGGCGCGCACAGCAAGTGTGCTGCGGCAGGTAAGCGTTGCTGCTAGCTCAGCTCACCTGCTGGTGTTATTGGGGTCGATGTATCGAAGGTAGTACCAGCAGCTGCCAGCCCACTGCAGAGTAGGGCGGGGGACGGGTCGGGACAGGCGCCAGGATACCGGTGTGCAGGTTCATGCGGCGGGCCCTTCGGTCCCCCACACGCACGCTCACAGACACAGGCGCACACCCCAGCGCCACCAATCCCATGCCCGACCTGCGGCATGGTGGAGGTTTCCCTGCGCGCGGGCCTTCCCGCGGCATCGGTGGCTGCCACCCAGTCGGCGCACTTGGCCAGGGGCGGGTCTGGCGTGCCGCTGGGCTGGAAGTCGTCTGTGTCTGGCAGCACCAGCGGCAGCTCGGCCTCGCTGATGGCGGCGGGCTCCTGGGGCCAGGGAAGGGAGTTGGGAAGGTCATGGGGCGGAGGAACCGGCGGGGAACAGGGGCAGGCGACAACCGCACGGGTGTCGCCATTGGAAACACACCCCCAACACCCCCACCGACCACCTCCACCCGCCCTCCTCTGTCAACACCCCGCCTGCACACTCCCATGCCTCAATCATATCCAAACATGTCCAGAGCCGCCAGAGTCCCCCACCTCTGAGCCCTCGGGGTAGACAATGGGGAAGGGTTCCCCCCAGTACCGCTGCCGCGCAAACAGCCAGTCCCGCAGCTTGTAGTTGACCTGGCGGTGCCCGAGCCCCTTGCTTTCCAGCCACTCGATCGCCGCCGCCTTGGCCGCGGCGGTGGGCAGCCCGTTCAGGTCCAGCCCGCTCTCCACGCTGGCAGAGTTGACCGCCACGCCGGGCGCCGTGAACGCCTCGGCCGGGGGCTGCCGCTGCTGCTGCTGCTGCTGCTGCGCGGCCTGCCCGCCCGCCGCCGCCGCCGCCACCACCTGCTGCACGGGCAGGCCAAAGGCCTGCGCGAATTCCAGGTCACGCGCGTCGTGGCCCGGCACGGCCATGATGGCGCCGCTGCCGTAGCTGCCCAGCACGTAGTCAGCCACCCAGATGGGGATGCGCTCCCCGCTGGCCGGGTTGACCGCGTAGGAGCCTGCGCGGGGGCGGCGCGGCTGGCGCGTGGATGTGGGCACGGCCGCCCCCCCCAGCATCCACGGCCGCCGTTGCTGCTTCCCCAGCTGGCAGCCACCTCCAGCCTCCACCCTGCCGCCTCAGCCAGACCCACTACCATGCACACACACAAGGCGCACAACATGGAGCAGCCGGCCCGTGACACCGCACCCGTGAACACCCCGCTCTTGTGCTTGGCGCTGAGCTCGGTGCGTTCAAAGTCGCTCTTCTTGGCCGCCGCCTCCACGTACGCCGCCACCGCCGCCGCCTGCTCGCCGCCGGCCAGCTGCGCCAGCAGCGGGTGCTCTGGGGCCACCACCAGGTAGGTGGCGCCAAACAGGGTGTCGGGGCGGGTGGTGTAGACCGCCACCTCGGCACCTGCGCCAGGGTGGCGCCAGGCGGGCGACCGACAGCTCAGCCAGGTTTCGACGTGGCAGGTGTGAGCATGGGCCGCCAGGCAGCGCGACGGCAGCAGGCAGGGGCGCGGGCAGGGGCGAGGCGGCGGCGGCAGCCCGGAGCGCCGGCATGCGTGCAGGCGGCGGCGCGTGCCTGGCGCCACGCTGGCGCCCTGGCCGGGCGCCACGCCGAATCGGATGGTGGCCCCCTCGCTGCGCCCGATCCAGTTTCGCTGCATCTCCTTGATGGAATCCGCCCAGTCCAGGCCCTCCAGGTCTTGCAGAAGCCTGCGGGCAGGGCAGAGGGGGGCGCGGTGGTGCTGTGTGTGTGCCCAAACACACGCGTGGGCGTGGTGGTGTGTGTAGGGCTGCGCCGCCGCCGGGTGCAGCTGTGCGGAAGCGGGCCCGCTGCGTGTGCTGTCGGCGCAGCAGCCCCAGCCCCAGCCCCAGACCCAGACCCAGCCCCCACCTGTCCCCGTAGGCCGTGATCCTCAGCATCCACTGCTTCATGGGCATGCGCACAACCGGGTGCCCCCCCCGCTCGCTCACCCCATCAATCACCTCCTCGTTTGCCAGCACTGCAGGGAGGCGGGGCCCGCAGCAGCAAGCGTGCAGGGGCTCACGCAACACGCGAGGCACCGCAGCGTTTCATTATCTTTTCAGCCCGCCCCCTCGCCCGCCCCACACACCACCGCTGCCGCGGCGGCACCCAGCTTCAGCGCCCGCGCGGCATGCGGCGCGCGGGCATGCTGGGCACCGGCGCCCCTACCCGTGCCGAGGGCGGGGCACCAGTTGACCGGCACCTCGGCCTGGTAGGCCAGCCCCTGGTTGAACAGCTGCAGGAAGATCCACTGAGTCCAACGGTAGTAGCGCGGGTCGCAGGTGGACACCTCCCGCCTCCAGTCGTAGCTGAAGCCCAGGGACTGCAGCTGCTGCCTGCCACAGGGAGCATGGGCGGAGAGCGGGCAGCGGGGGTGGCGTCGGGTCAGGCAACGGCCGGGGAGGGGGTGGGACCTGGCGGCCGGGCCGGAGAGGGAGCAGGGCAGGCGCGGGCGATGGCTGGCGGCAGCACGGCGCGGCAGCCAACCGCTGCCCTGCTGCTCCCGCCGCCGCCACCGCCGCCGCCGCCGCCGCCGCCGCCGCTGCTGCTGCCCCTCCCTGTGCGCACCTGAACCGCGCGATGTTCTTGTCGGTGGTGACGGCCGGGTGGGTGCCCGTCTGGATGGCGTACTGCTCCGCTGGCAGGCCAAAGGCGTCCCACCCCATGGGGTGCAGCACGTTGAACCCGCGCATGCGCTTGTAGCGAGCCATGATGTCGGTGGCGGTGTAGCCCTCGGGGTGGCCCACGTGCAGCCCCGCGCCGCTGCAGGCCAGGCAGGCAGGCAGGCAGGCGGAGGCAGGTGGGTGGCCGCCAAGCGGCGGCAGGCGGCGGCGGCGGCGCAGACGCGCGCAGAGGCCACTGCCCCGCCTGGCAGTCCCGCTGCCCTGCGGTGCAGCACACGGTGCGCCACAGCTGTGCAGCGGGCTGGTGCACAGCCGCCCGCCTCCCACACAGGCCACGTCCAGGCTGGCGGCGGTGCCCCACCTGGGGTACGGGAACATGTCCAGGGCATAGAACTTGGGCTTGCTGGTGTCCAGCTCGTGGAACTCTGGCGTGCGGAAGGTCTGGTGCTCCTCCCAGAAGGCCTGCCACTTGGCCTCTATGTCTGTGAAGGGGTAGGCGGTGCTCTGGTAGCGCCCGCTCTCGCCCGCCGCTGCCGTCGCCGGCTGCGCCTCCACATCCGTCACCGCCGCTGCCGCCTGGCAGGGCGCCCTGCCAGTGCTGAATGCGACGAATGCGCCATGCTGCTGCTGCTGCCTGCCCGGCGGGAGGAGTGCTGGACGCCGCTGGAGGAGACCAGCCAGGTGGGCGCTGCGGGCTCCCGCGCTGCTGCTCCTTGCAAAAAAGCGCAGAGTGCGCGAAATAGCGGTGCGGGCCGGTGCAGCGCTCGCCATTAAAGGGGCACTGCTAGACTGCAGCACCTGCACTCCCATTGCCCACGCTCTGGCGCCCAATTCAGCCGAGCATATGCCAAATTTGCGTATGTGTGATCCGCTCGGCCGCTGGAGAGTGGCTTAGCAGGATGAGGCGTGCTGGCGGCGCCACGTCAGCCCAACAACACATGCATGCGGTGAGACATTGATGCATGAAGCCCACACAATGATGGCACACATTTTGTTATCAGGTGCTGGAGGTCCTGTGAGGCTGAAAATCACACTGGACATGGTCATGTTTACAGCATTGGAATTGGAAAATGGAGCAGCAGTTTGGAGAGGGTCAGCGGGAGCAGGGCAGTGCGCAACAAATCGATGGGAGAGCATGGTGGGACAATGTACAGGGCTGCTTGTGGGCGCCGCAAGCAGCGTCACAAGTTGCGGCGGCTCAGCGCCTGCACCACCGGCTTGAACACGGAATCCACCCCCTGCACCAGGCCGGCCGGGCACAGTTAGCCAACCGCCAAACCCGCAGCAAGCATCCCACTGCCTCCCAGCACAGCAGAACATGGGTGAGCTGAGACCATGCATGAATGGAGGGTTGCCAGGTGTGGTGACGCACCTCGTTCCATCGCCGAACCGCCCATGCCCGCGCCGTCGCTCCAAGCATGGGCTCGGGGGCCTGCAGGCCAGCAGCGCGGTGCCCCACTCAGCTTCTCGATTGGCAGAGAACGCGCTCTTGAACAAGAACCCAGCCAGCATCATGTTGCGGCAAAAATGGGTTCACATGGCCAGCATAGCTAGCCCCCGTCGTGTGAGCAACCACCACCGACCTGCTCCTCTACGGCCACCACCCGAGGCACGCCGCCTGGCAGCTGCTCCAAGGCCTCCTCGGTTGCATGCAAGAGGTGCGTCTGCGATGAAATGCAGAGGAGGCGCTCGTCAGGGATGCTGCCTCTGTACCTCCAGGGGCAAGGCTCCTCCGTCTGCACTAAATATATGACGCCACGCCGCCCACCGCCTCCGCCGCCGCCCCTGGCTGTGCAGCCCGACCCTGCGTGCTGGACGGCGCGATTGCCTGCGCATGTCTCCGAAAACCTATCACTGACCTTGGTGTAAACATACAGCGCCGCTGCCGCTCCCACTCCTCCTGCAAAAGCCGACAGGCGCTGCTGCCGCAGTATGGAGGTCATGGCTGCTGCCTCAGCAGCGTTGTGGATTACAAGGATCGCAAGACCTCTGCAATAGCAGCAACAAGCCAAGTACAGGGCGAGGCCGTACTCTCAACGAGCCATCGCCCACATCCCGCAGTTGAAATTCCACGATTCACGATGCAGGCCCTGCTCCCACGCCATTCACTGGCTGCAGCTGTTTCATTGCGGCCGCTGCCCAGCCCCCTGCGCAGTCTTCCCTTTGCGCAGTCCTCGCAGGCTGTCAAAGCGCATAGGGCACAGCCTGCACATCTGGAATGGCGGCGAAGGGCAGGTGGGCGGAGCATTGACCTGTGTTGCTTTGTGCCCAAGGGCGGCGGCGCTCCGCCGACTAGCTGTGACCGGTTGCCGCAGAGCCTGAGGCGGCGCCCGAACCCTCCAGCACCAGCAGCACAGCGCCGCAGCCAGACCCAGAGCCGGAGGTCACCTTCTACGAGGGCTCGGGCTCAAACGCCGAGCTCGCGCTGTCCCTTCTGCTGGGCGCCACACTCATCTTCCTGCCGCTGACCCTCGCCAGCATCGGGCGGCGCCTCTGGATCCAGTACCGGTTCACAAACAAAAGGCTCATCCTGACCACCAACTCGCCGGTGCTGAAGCGCGAGGTCAGTGGGCCAGCCTGCAGCCACACCTTGTGCTCGCCTGCCAGCACTCCACCTCCCCGCCGCCTGCTGTTGTGCCGTTCTTGCTCCCTGCAGGTGCAGGTGGAGTACAAGAAGATCAAGGAGATACGGTCCGCCCCACGCGCTTTTGGACTTTGGGGGGACATCGTCATATTCCTCAAGGACGGTTCGCGGCTCCCGCTGGCGGGCCTGGAGCGCTACCAGGAGATTGTGGACTATGTGCAGGGCCACATGGACTGAAGCATGCCAATGTCTGATGCTCAATTTGCTTTTGGTGCCATGCTTGGTGCCTGGGCTGCCCCCAGCTACCGCAGCACCCCTGGCATGATCCATGCTGTCATGCCCTCCCATTTTGACCAACACTTGGATTCATCTCAATTATTCAGCCGCTGCGAGAGTTGTAAACACAGCCGGCAACCAGGGCACACGGCTGCGTCAAGGGACTGCAGCGAGGCTCTGGGCACGGCTGTGACAAGCGGATGCCGGTGACAAGCAGCTCGACAATGCTAATGCCCGCCTCCGCTATCCGTCACGATGCTCGTCAGCTCCATGACATGCGGTGTGCTCCTAACGCTGATGCCCACCCGCCCCAAGCTGCTGCCGCCGCTGCCGCTGCTGCTGGGCTTGCCCCGGTCAGCGCCGTTTCGCCGCAGGCTGCTGATGGGGATCTCCTGCATCTCCTTCTGCATGCACATCCACTCCCCCAGCAGTGCCGTGACCGCCAGGTTGGCGCCCTGCAGCGCCCACCTGCAAGCAAGTGGCCAGGCATGCAGGCAGGCTCATGCTTGGGTCCCCAAACAGCGCAGCAGCGTGATGCGTCCGAGGACCAACCTCCTGCCGGCGCTCACCATGTCAGCTGCTTGGGGAACCCGCTGAAGCAGGTCACCGCCACCGCGTGCAGGAACAGGATGGTACCTGCAAAGTCTAAACACTTCTTTGCACGTTGCACCTGTGGGTGGAGGAGCGGGGTCCTTGTTGGGCAGGCAAGGTACTGTTGCTGGCAAGTCACATGCTTGATCCATGCTGATGTTGGTGGCCCGTGGCTGGCAACAGAGTGGGCAGCAGGACTCACTATGACGCGCAGACAGAAGGCCGCAACCACCGCGTTCAACAACCCCGCCACCGTCACCATCCAGCCCTGGAAGCTGCTGAAGCTAACCCAGCGCCAGTCGAAGAAGTGGTACAGCGTCAGGCCATGCACGTAGGGTGCTGCGGGTGCGCAGGTTGGGCAGGAAGGATCAGGCACACTCCGGCCGGCGGGCCAACAACCCAACAGGGTAAAGCGGCGGCGGCGGGCGGGCGCTCTGGAGTGTGCACCCCCCCGGTGCCTTTCAAGCGGTCCTGCCCTGCGCACCAGCACCCACCTACTATCATCTTGTACAACAGGCCCAGGCTGAGGTAGTACAGGCACTGCAGAGCGACTATTTGAGCGATGATTGCCACCGGGTCCCAAGCTGCGGGGCCAAACAAAACGCCCCCCGCCATTGCTGCTGCAGGGTGTTGCAGCTGCCGCAGCTGTTCAGTGCGATCCAGCCAAACTCAGGTGGTTGCAAGAGCCACCGCCTGGTCGTTTGCAGCTGCTGAATGATACGAGGACAACGCAATGATCGATACTAAATATGTATGCGGGCGTTTTCTGGGAGCAGCTCGAGACAGGTCAGCAGTGCTGACCAGGAGCTGGCAAAACGGGTTTCCCATCCATCCCGTGACCGGTTTACAGTTTCAGAACACCTTGCCGAAAAGGTTTAACGCTCTGCATCGTACTCTCCACTTCCGGAACAGACAGCTGCCGTCTCGGGCAGCCAAGAGCCTCTAAGCGCATGGACACGCTGCTGCAGCCAGCCAGGTGACCAGTGGACAAAGGGTCTGCCGCGGGGGCTGCCCCTGAGGGTGGTGCTGGCGCTTCCACCGTGCCGCCCGGATGCGGCTGCTGCATCCCGTCGTTGACACGTCATCCCACTTGCCGTCTGCGCCCCTGCAGGGACCTGCTGGCTGGCGTGACGTTGCGTGACTACCTGTCCACCCGACCTCCGCGCGCCGTCACCAGCGTAGCCACCACCGACCAGCTGGGCGCTGTGCTGCGCCGGTTTGCGGCTGGCGGGCTGGTCGCAGCGCCGCTGTTTGCAGACGAGGCGCGCACCGCCTACCTGGGCTTTATAGACCTGCTGGATGTGGTGGCGGCGGTGGTGGAAGCAGCACGGCTGTCTGCGGGAAGCTCCGGCAGCGGCCACGAGCTGAGGCAGCGCGCAGCGGCAACAGCCAACGCTCTGGCGTCGCAGCCGGTGGGCACCATCCGGGCCGCCACCAACGACGCACAAGTGGTCTACCTTTCTCAGCTGGGCAGCAGCCTGCTGGAGGTGGTGCGCGAGGGCTTTGCGGCCCCGGTCGACAACCTGGCCTGCCACCGCCTGGCAGTCTTCCAGCCCAGCGGCGGCAGCATGAGCAGCGGCAGCAGCAGAAGCAGCAGCAGCCCGGAGCTCGCTGCCATGGATGCAGACGGCAGCGGGAGCAGCAGCCTGCAGTTGACCCACATCGTCAGCCAGAGCGACGTCCTGCGCTTCCTGCATCGCCACCGCCACCAGCTGGGGCAGTGGCTGCTGGACAGCACGCTGGCCCAGGCAGGTGGCTGCTGCCAACCAGCTGACCAGGGCCGTGGCTGCATGCATGCATGGCGCTGCTTCGTGCAGTGCCCCTGGATGTAGCGCTCATGTTGCCACGTGTGGTGAGACCACCTGGGTGCCACCTGCTGCTGCTCTGCAGGTGGGGTTCAGGGAGAAGGCGGTGATGTGTGTGTCTGCTGACATGGCGGTATTTGATGCGCTGGCGGGCATGGTGGACAACAAGGTGCCCGGTGAGCATGCATATGCCACCCTTGCCTGCACCCATGGCTGCCAGGCGAGCTGGCTGGCAAAGGTGGCGGCACGCCAGCCAGCAACACACTGCGGTTGGGCTGCTTGCAGGCTGCCTGGCATGGAGTGGAGCTGTGCAATATTCAGTGCTGGCTGCTGCTGTGCGCATGCATGATGGCACCCTGCAGCTGTGGCTGTGATAGATTCCGAGGAGAGCGGCGTGCTGATCGGCAACATCAGCATCAGCGAGCTGCGCGGCATACTGCCAGAGCACTTTGAGCAGGTGCGTGCTTGTGTTTTGTCTTTGTGGAACACCTCACAACCATGCTCTGAGGCCATGCGGGCGGTGTTTGCTGGCCTGCCCATGCAGCTGGTGGAGCCGGTGGGCGAGTTTCTGGGCGGCGGCTGGCGCGGCAGCCCACACTGGCAGCCCAGAAGCCAGGGTGGAATTGCTCAGGCGTTTGGCATCCGGTCCCCGGAGCAGCTGCCGCACACACCCAGCCTGGCCTCCTGCACCCTGGACAGCCGGTTTGGGGAGGTGCTGGACCTACTGGCCAGCCTCCACCTGCACCGCCTCTTCGTCGTGGACAGCGAGGGGCGGCCGTCAGGGGTGGTGTCGCTCACCGACCTCCTGCGGCTGATTGCGGGCGACTCGGAATGAGGCGGATGGCCACGGCAGACGCGGAGCCGGCATGGAAGGAATGTGATTGGAGGCAGGCAGTGCATGGCAGCATGAGCATAGAATGCACGTTTGCAGTTTCTCAGCGGAGGTGTGTTACGGCTCGACAACACATAAAGCCAGAAATAATGAGACATGGGAGAGAGACATGCGTGGGGTGAATCAAAGCAGCAGCGACGCTGGGTGCACAGGAGGAGGAGGCCGTCACACCAGCTTCTGGGGAGCCGCCCACAACCGCACCCTGCCGTCAAGGCCGCCGGTTGCCAGCACATGCGTCGGCCCGTGCAGGCTGCGCAGCTTGCTTGAGGACCAAGCCAGGCAGGTAATCTGCGTGCGGCGGGGAAGCAGGGGGCAGCGGCGCGTGAGCGGCAAGGTGTGAATGCAGGCAAGGCATGGGCAGATGATCTTGCTGCTGCCACCATCTCAAGCACAGCATCACAGCACAGCACAGCACAGGACAGCACATCACAGCACAGCAGCCACAGCTCACCGCCGCGTCGTGCGCATCTTCCACCCGGTCCACCACCTCCCCGCTGCGGCTGTCGATGAAGTGTAGGGTGGTCCCGCACACGCCGGCCACCAGGCCCTCGGGGCCCCACGCCAGCCGGCTGTAGCACTTGCCGGGCAGCAGGCTGAGGCCGGTGGAGAGGATGCACTTGGGGTCTTCGTCCATGTGGTACCGCACATTGATGTTCCACACCTTGAGCAGCCCGTCCCCGCTGGCAGTCACCATCTTGGTGAGGTCGGGGCTGAAGGCCACGCAGAAGACCTGCAGCGCAGCGCGGCGTACCGCAACACAGGCAGGCAGGCAGGCAGCAGGTGTCGACAACTGGCTGGGAGGCAGGCTGGTGCGGAGGGCGGGCACACGGGCGGGAAGGTGAGCGATGTTGAGAGCAGGACAGGTAGGAGCGGGCTCGGAGCCCGCTCTCATTTGCCCACGCTCGCCTTGGACTTGTGCCCCTTCAGCGCCATGGCCAGCTTGATGCCTGTGAAGGCGCCCAGCCGGTCAAACGCCACCTCATACACCTTGACGTCGCTGGTAAAGGTGCCCGCCGCCACCCAGCGCCCATCGGGGCTGATTGTGGCCATGTAATTGCTCAAACCGCCCGTGTCCATGTGTCCCAGCAGCCTGCAGCAGGGGTGGTGGAAAGTCAGGGCGAGCAGCAAAGCCATGGGCCGCGAGCGGTGTAGGCAGCACCAGCAGCCATTGCAGCTGCCAAAAGCCCGGCCTGGTCCACACGCAGCAACGCAAGCGCCTGCCTGCCCGCCCTTTCACTTGCAGCCACCCCCCAGGCGCCGCACTCCCACCTGCCGGAGCTGCTGTACACCCGCAGGTCGGTCTTGGTGCTGCAGCTGGCCAGCACGCTATAGCCGGCCTTGGAGGAGGAGGAGGAGGCCAGACACAGGCCCAGCAGCTTGTTGTGCACATTCCGCTCGTGCCACTCCTCCACCGGTTCCTTGGGGCCAAAGTCGAGCATCATCAGCCCCGCAGCGTTCACCAGGCCCTTGGTCTGCAGCAGCACAGGAGGTGCGGTAGGAGCAGCGAGGGTGAGGTGTGCGGTGCTTGCGCGTGTGTGTGTGTGTCAGCCTGTTGACTCACGCACGTCCCCGCGCCGCCGCACCTGCACCGCCACGTGCTGCTCGTCGTCGGCGAAGGCCACGTCCTGCACCCCCACCCGCAGCTCCTTCTTGCGGAACGGAATGCTCTTGGCGGTTGGATCGGCGAGGTTGAAGATTCGCACTGTGCGGTCGTCGCAGGCGGTGGCCAGCGCTGTGCCGTCTGGGGACCACGACAGGCCCGTCACCTCCGCGGTGTGCCCCTTGAGCCCCATGATGGCCAGCTTGCTGGTGGCGTGCTTGTCGGCGTGGGTGCTGCAGCGGGCGTGGCGGCGCGGCGGCAGCGTTGAGCGGCATGCAGCTGGTTGGAAGCAGGCAAGCGGCTGGCTGTGGACTGACCCGAGTTTGCTCTTCTGCGCGCTCTTCATCAGCTGCTTGATGGAGACGCCCTGGGGCTGCTGCTCCTTGCGCGGCCGAGGTGGGGTGCTGCAGGCAGGCGGGCGGCAGGCGGCAGGCGGCGCCAGGTGATGGCGGTGCCCAGCCCCCGCTCGGCGCACCCGCTGTGACCGTGCTCACCTGATTTCGCTGTCAACATCTGTCTTCTTTGCGCTCCGCCTGGGCAGCAGCCACAGAGCGACGGTTCCGGCAAAGGCCGCCACAGCTCGCAGCAGCCGCAGCGTGATCCAGAGTGCCGAGGCGCATACCGTCACAGCCACGGCTTGGCTGGCAACAGAGAGCTGCGAAAACTCGTCCATGAAACTCATTGTTGGGCTTGATCACTATTTTGTGTGTGCCCCAGCCCTCTGCCAAGATGCAAACCAAGTTGATTGTGACGAATGACTGAGGAGCCATCGGCAGAACACGTTGCAGCATCTACTGTACAGGCAGGCGGGCGACTGTACTGGTGCGGCGGGCCTGGACCTGTTGCAGTCCATGTTTCTGTTTACACCGCAGGGAATCATGCCCATTCCTCCAGCACCTCACCATCAACACCAACTCAGCAGCACGTTTCAGCTGCAAAAGGGCGCCGCAACTCGCAGCGCATTGCGGCGCCCGCTCAAAGCACCGCCGCCACCTGACTGGCCAGCCTCCAGCGAGCCCCGTCACTCCAGCGCATACTCTTCCAGCGCCGGCAGCTCAAAGCGCTCCGCCGCCTGCAGCAGCCACTCCTCCTTCACGCACAGCGCCTTCTTGGGGATGTGGGGCGGGCGGGCGCCGCCGCCCACCACGATGCACAGGTTGCACGACTTTGGCGGGGCAACCTGGCAGCAGGCAGGGTAGAGGGTAAGGCGAGGGGCCAGGTAAGGGTTGTCAGCACCAACGCCAACGGCACGCTGAGGAACAAATTCTGCGCTTTGCACTCGGCAGCCCTGCCAAGGACTCCACCCAGCGCAGCTGCCGACGCCGAGGCCTCCTCCACCGCGAGCGAGCCGCCTCACCTTGGCGCCCAGCACCGCCAGCACCCGCTTGAGGGCCGCCACGTTGGCCGCCATCAGCTTGCGCGCCTTCTCGGGCAGGTGCACATACACGGCGCGGTCGTGCAGCAGCGGCTGCGCATCCAGCACCTCCAGCAGGCTGCGCGCCCGCTCCGCCGCCGCCTCGAAACGCACCTGCAGCGGGGAGGGGCAAAGGTGCAGCAGGGAGGGCGCAGCAGCTCAGCGGGAAGTGTGGCAGGTGCCGGGATGCTGCCGCTGCTGCTGCCGGCATGCCCGGCGCCTTGCCTCGACTCCCTGCTCCACTGAAGGGGGCAGGCAGCGATCGCCACCTACAGGTACCCCCACCTGCAGCCCACCCACCCCACCTTTGCCGGGAACTGGCTCTCCGGCAGCCACCTGCCCGCCTCCAGCGACGCCGTGACCCACTGCGGGCTGAGCAGCCAGGCGCCGTTGGCCACAGCCAGCATCAGCTTCAGCGTGCGCCGCTCGCCGCCGATCACCAGGTGCGTCACCTGCCCCTCCTCGCGCCCCTCGGGGCACACGCGCAGGCCCCGCAGACGCCGGGTGGCGGAGCGGGCCAGGTCCACGACAGCGGCGTCCACAGATGTGAGGGCGATACAGCCATGGGTGGGCCCGGGGCCAGTGGAACCGGCTGGTGGCGCCGCACGCTGCTGCTGAGGCAGCCGGTCGCCAGAGAGCTGCGCCTCTTCCTGCTGCGGGCCCGGCCCCACACCGGGCCCAGCCTGCTGCGGCTGCTGCTGCTGCTGGGGTTCACAAGAGCCCCCCTGGTTCTCATCCCCGCTGGCCGCCGCTGCTGCTGCCTCATGCGCTGCGGCCTTGCCGTCCCAGGGTCGCAGCGTGGACCAGGGAGTGGGCAGCTTGCCCTCCCCTCCCGGCGGCGGACGAACCGCGCTGGAGGGCGTGGCCCCGCTGCCGCCGATGCTCCGCATGTTGCTCACACCCAGCAGGCTGCGGCGCCCGCCTGCCTTGGGCCGGCCCAGGCTCGCCCTGCCAGAGGCCTCTGGCTTGCCTGCCGTCCCATCTGGCTGCGAGGCGGGGCTCTGCGTGGGCCCCTGCTCAGCCAGGGCCCAGGGACTGGCCACACGCTCCACCACCGGGATGGGGATAGGGTCAGCAGGCCTGCAAACACACAAGGTAACCCGTTGCAGACACCCAGGCATTGGGGCCCAGCTCTTGCGTGCTCTGGCTTGCGGCAACTGTTGTCAGGCGCAGGGCAGTGAGGTGCATCCCACTAGTTGGCTGGCTGGTCAAAAAAACAACGCAGCACAGCAACCATCCCACTCACTTGGTTTCCGCTGGCGAGGGAGGGAGGGAAGCGGCCAGGGGCGTCCCCTTGTGCACAAGCACTGGCCGCTCGGGGTGCCGCACCAGCTGGCGCACGCTGAAGCGCTCGGCCACACCCTTGACCGCTGCCGCCGCCCTGACGGCCCCCGTCGCCTGCTGCTCTGCAGCCTGCTGCTCCCGTGGCGCCCCATCGGGCAGGTGCTGGGGGGAAGCTTCATCCAGGTGCTGCTCATCCTGGTGGGCCGCCTGCTCATCCACCTGCATGCCCTCTGCCTCCCCGGCATCATCCACTGCTGCCTGCTCCTCTGCCTGCTCGCAAGGCCCAGAAGCCAGGGCCAGCCTGCTGCGCTTGTCGGCGGCGGCGCCGCCGTCGGCTGCACCAGCAGCAGGCGCCGGAGCGCCGAGCCGCCCGCCGCCGCTACTGCCGCCAGAGGCCCACCCCCGGGCCCGCTCCGCGCTGCTTCTCGCTATGCGCAGGGCTAGAGGCGTATCCAGATCATCCTCCTCGTCCTCCGCGGCGCCGCCAGTGCCAGCGCTGCCGCCGCCCGGCGTGCGGCCCAGGTGGCAGTCGTCTGGCAGGTCGATTGTGAGGATGTTGGCCACCTGCTGGCAGGCACAAGCCACGGTGCAAGGCCCAATACCGAACAGGGATTCGGTGAATGCATGCCAACACACCCGTGTGCAGGGCTGGCGAGGAGCACGAATGCACGGGCAGCATGGCAAGAACGAGCCAGCCGCTCACCGCTTGCGTTTCGGTGCCGATTTTGCCAGCTTGCTGCAGCGGCGGCGGCGCCCCCTGCTGCGGTTCCTCCTGCTGCCAGCCTTCCTCCTCATCATCACTCAGCAGCTCCACCACAGTCGGCATGCCCCTGGCCTGCTGCTTCTTGGCGCCCCTGCCGGCGGCGCCGCGTTGCTGCTTGGCGGGGGCACCGCCGCGCGGGCTAGTCACCTCGCCATCCCCGACCGCAGTGCCGCTGGGGACCACGGCTGCCTCATCCTGCCCTCCCTGTCCCTGTATCTGCTGCGTGCTGCTGAAGTTAAGGTCGTCGATGTCGTAAGCTTCTGCCGGCTTTGGCAGCGGGGCCGCCGCGGGGCGCTTGCGCTTCTTAGCGGCGCCGGCGGTGCCGGGAGTGCGTCCCAGCAGCGACTCAGTCGGCTTCTTCACCAGGTACTTGCGCTCCACCAGGCGGCGCCCCGCCTTGATAGACTCCTCCACCCACAGCGGCGACACCACCACCGGTGGGTAGTCCATCTGCGAGGGTACAGTGCGGCGCAGGGCAGCTCAGCACAGGCGGCTGTCGCTGGCTGGTGGCTGGACGTGGTGCCTAGCGACTGCACGTCTGCCAGCGGCGCAGCGCTTCCCACCTTCTCCAGCTTGTGGAACAGCTCAAGCAGCTCGGCCTCATCGGCGGCCTTATCCGAGGGGCGGCGAGAGTGCCGCCGCTCCCACACAATGTGGCTCACGTCCTTGCCGAGCCGTGCTGCCACCCGGCCGCCGTGCTTGTCGATGCGGGCCGTGATGGCGGCCTTGGCATTTGAAACGCCCAGAATGCATGCAACCACATCCTCCAGCACCCGTGGCACCGCAGCGCCCTTGCCCTCGCTCATCTATTCATTCAAGCGCCAAACGGGCAGCTGCTCTGAGGGGGCCAGGGGTGAGCGTGTCTGCAAGACTGGGACTTGTGGAGGCTTCTCTGACCGGCAGCTGCCGACAGGGATAGTTGAAAATTTTGCTGGCTGTACAGTACTGCAAGCTTGGCTATTCCCCAAAGCACAGAGCCGCCTGCCGCCCTTATCAATCGCAGCCGACTGTGGCCGGCGATGCCAGAGCCCTCTGTCGACGCTTGAGCAGACTTAGACTCACCGATGCCGCGCCGTGCCTGCGCTGTAGGTGGCTGGCCGGCAGTGTGCGGGCGGGGGTGGCGGAGGTGCTGGCGCGCCAGCTGCCTGGTGCCTCCACCCCCCTCTCCACCATGCACTCTTGGTGCCCCCCGCCACACCCACCACCCCCGGCCCCCGCCTGGCCCACCCGCCGCTGCAGGCGCCGCGTGCGTCGCCAAGCAGGCGGGCATCCACGCCCCCGGTTCCGATGCCAGGCAGAGGGGCGGTGAGTTGGGCTGGGGGGCTGGGCTGGGCGCCGCCTGCCGGCTTGCCCCGCCACCCCTCCCTCCCCACTGCTGCCCTGAGCCCAGCAGCCACCAGCCTGCCACCCAGCCTGCCTGCCAGCCAGCCCGCCATGCCTGCGTGGCGGGAGGCGGGTGCGGGGGTTGAGTTGGCGTGCGCGCCCGCGTTGGGGCGTGTGCGCCTGCGCTGCGGGCTGCGGTGTGCGGGCGGGGGTGGCGGAGGTGCTGGCGCGCCTGCTGCCGGGTGCCTCCACCCCCCCCTCTCCACCATGCACTCTTGGTGCCCCTGTGTGCAGGTGCAACCGACTCGTCCGCCGCATACAAGCAGGAGCACAGCTGGGCCAGCGGGAAGAACAAGTGGCAGGTGGCAGGTGCGCCACCGCCGCGCACCTCCGCGCGCCGCCCCGCCGGCCCCTCCCACCCCCTGCCGCCTGCCGCCACCTGCGCCCCGCATGCCGCACCGCGCCTGCCCGCCTGCCTGCCCGCCCGCCTGCCATGCCCGCGTACGTGGGAGGCGGGTGCAGGGGTTGATTTGGCGCGTGAGCCTGCGCTGTGGGTGGCGGGTGTGGGTGTGGGTGCTGGAAGTGGCGGCCCCTGCGCTTGATTGAGTGACGCCGCTTGTTGTGTGTGCAGCCGAGGCCAGGCATGCATATGGGGCGGCCCGGCTGGCGCGCCCCAATGAGTCAATGCAATTCCATTTGCGGAGTGAGGGCGGCAGCGAGGAGCTGGGCAAGATCCTGGGGTCCGCCATGCTATTGGAAGACCGGAAGACCATGGCCTGCCAAGCCCCCGCCGATGCCAGGAAGTACGCCCGCGAGCAGGCTGCAGTCAAGGGCCTGCCCAAGGGCCCCGACCGCATCACCTGCTGCATCGCAGGAATCCCGGAGACAGACCTGTACAAGGTCATTAGCCCCGCATGGTCAGCACAGGTGTTTGAGAAGGTGGTACTGGTCCGCAGCTGAGCCCTGCCACGTTGTATAATTCTTGTAATATTACGCCGGTCACATCTGACTGCGCCCCAGGTCACCCTCCAGCTGGGGCCAAATGTGCCCCCCTACATCCGCCCTCTTCCATCCGTTGCTCGATAGAATCCATCAGTGCACGTGTCAATGGACCTCACCTATGGCATTATGGCTCAACCGCTATAGCGAATTTGTAAAGACGCAATCGAGACGCCATCGAGTTCGTGCCCAGCGCAGCTAGACCCAGTCTCAGCATGGGCGCAGCATGCACGACTATTTTCGGCATTCCGGGCCACGCATTGCGCTCAGGGCTCCAAGACAAAGCGGGAGGCGACTAGATCGGGAGGTCTAATCAATCGGGAGATGCGAGGGGCTGTTTTGGGCCTCAGACCAGGGGGGCGTCTTCACTAGTGGCCAAGGGTCAAAATCCACAATTTTCTCCCCCGGCCAAAATTGGGTTTGCACAATTTAATTTTGCACCATAATAAATAGTGGAAGATGACACCAAAAAGGTGCAAAAAACGTACAAACTCATATTTATGTAGTGCTTTTTTTGGTGCAAAATGACGGCGCCACCAAATCAGAAAAGCACACTATTCCCTCCTTGATATATAGCTTTTAAATGTGTACATATAAACCTCATATAAATGCCACATTTAGTATTCCTCACATAAAAAAACACGTTATCTTAGAAAAAGGTGGATTCAGGTAGGAGGCCTACCTGCAGGATTGTGGATTCCTAGCGATTCCTGGTAAAGGATGCTTTTATGCGTGCATTTCACTCGGCTCAGACTCGGATCACTCGGATCACTCCGATCACCACATTAAAAAGCACTTAATGTACAGCGTGCACACGCCAAGCACGGGTGCGCAGCGTCCGGCTTTCAAGGGCAGCACCCCGATCGATGTGGCGGCCCTTAAATGAACGGTGGCTGTAAGTAAATCCAGATGCATATGGATGCGGGGCAGAGCGAAGGGGCGCGTGAATTCAATACTGAAGTACAAGCTTGTCCTGAAGACCGGAAGGGGTCTCTCTCGTCTCCCTTCTCCTCTGCAGGTCATTGCATTTCCCACCATTTGTTGGGGTGGCAGCACGACGCAACTCCCAAGTCGATCTTCGATACAGTCTGAAGCGTCCCAGCCCGAGCCCAGCAGACTGCCCTGCTGGTTGAGGAGCGAAGCGAAGAACGGCAAAAGCTGGCGGCCCCGGCTCGCGGGTTGGCCCCCGCGCGGGCGGCCAGAGCACTGGGGATCCGCCGGGCATGTCCCGCCGTGTCGCACCGCCCTGTAGGCGCCGCCCCCCTTTGGGCGGGCGGGCGGGCCCGACGCCGGGGCAGGGCTGCGCGGGCAGCGCCGCCGCCCGAGGACCCTGGTGCCATGCTTGATGATGCCAATGCCAGCGACCGTGACGAGGAGGAGTTTGATACGGTGTGCATGGTGTTGGCTGGCCAAACTTTGATGCCACCTGAACGCCAGCGCCTCCGCTCGCCACTCCCGCCTCGGCATCTCACCCGCCCTGCCCCTGTTGCTCTCCCCCTTCTTCTGCCTATCCAAAAACAGATTGCAGGCGCGGTGGAGGTGGTCGATGAGGAGGAGGCCGAGGTGCGCTGAACAGCCGGCCGCCTGCCTGACGTGCTGCCGTGCCTGTGCCCCTCGCCTTCGCCTCCCTCCCCTCCACATGGGCTCCCCGCTCCAATCCCCCGCCCCGCCCCGCCCACCCCGCCCGCCAGATCGACCTGTTTGGCGAGTCGACCCGCGGCAACCTGCACTTTGCGGACGAGGACGACGCGGAGCCGCGGCGGCGGCGCATCGACGACGTGCTGGGCCTGCGCAACGCCGAGGACATCCTGGCCATGCCCTGGGCCCAGCTGCGCTCGCGCTCGCAGGCGCTGCTGGGCGAGCTGGGCATCCCGCCCTCCACCTACCCCAACTCCCAGCCCCAGCGCGCGCTCTTCACAAACCGCACCCTCAACCTGCGCAGCATACAGGCGGTCGGATACGATATGGACTACAGTGAGCGGGGGGTGGTGCTGGGGGAGGAGGCGCGGGCCCGGGGGTGTGCATGGCAGCAAGGATGGCACGGCGCCCCTCCCTGCCAGCTTTCTACCTCCCTTAAGGGCCCGCTGCGCACCTCCCTGCACCCTGCACCCTGCCACCTGTCTCTCACCCGCCAGCTCCCCTGCCCTCCCCTCCTCCCCTGCCCGCAGCCCTGATCCACTACGATGTGGAGGCCTGGGAGGGCAAGGCGTATGCGTACGGGCTGCAGAGCCTGCACGAGATGGGGTGCCCGGTGGAGGGGCTGCGCTTTGACCGCAGTCTCGTCATCCGCGGGCTCATCATGGACACGGGTGCGGCGCTGAGCTGGCGCCGAGGTGGCGGGCAGATGGCGGGCTGGTGGGCGGCAGGGAAAACAGCTTGGTTTGGCGCTTGGTTTGGGGGCAGGGGAGGGTGCTGATCTGTGTGCCTGCGGGCATGCCAGCTGAGCTACCCACTCTGCCCCTACCTGTGCCATCCGCTGCCGCAGAGCTGGGCAACCTAGTGAAGGCCGACCGCTTTGGGTGAGGCCTGCCAACAGCACATGCTCCCGGCAGCTCTGCCTCCTGCTCAGCCCCAGCAGGTTGCATGCCCTTCCATGTCCAGCGCCACATCACGCCCCCCCAAACCCCTCCCCTTCCCGCCCCCTGGCCCTCCCTGCAGCTTTGTCAAGCGCGCCATGCACGGCACCCGCATGATGACCCCCGCCGAGGTGCGGGAGAGCTACGGGCGCGAGCTGGTCAACCTGCGCAACGAGTCGCGCTACGTCTTCCTCAACACCCTCTTCTCCGTGTCGGAGGCGGTGCTGTACATGCAGGTGGGGCTGGGGTGGCGCGCCTTGGTGTGGTGTGCCGACACAAGGAGACGCGGGGACGAAGGCTGGCTGTGCCCGCCTGCTGCATGCTGGGCGGCTGGGGGCAGCCTCTACTCCCAGCACGACTCTTCTGCCTGTGTGGTTCCCCACCACACTGGGCCACGGTATCGTACTGTACCGCTGCCGCTGTGCCACCGCCGCTGTACCGCTGTACCGCAGATGGTGGACCGCCTGGATGCCGACGCCATCCCGCAGCAGGTCTGCTCCAACTCCTACCACCAGCTGCACAAGATGGTGGCCAAGGCGCTGTTCAGGTGGGGACCTGCCTGGGGGCTGGCTGGCATGCCGTGTGGGCACGCCGGGGGCACCGAGGCGGCACTGCCTGGCAGACGTGCCTGCATTTCTCCACCTTGGAACCCACCCAACACTTTGCCCGTCCCATGCCGGCAGGGCTCACGTGGAGGGCAAGCTGAAGGCTGAGATCATCCAGGACCCGGCCGCCTATGTGTCACGCGACCCCGAGATGGCGCAGACGCTGCTGGACCAGAGG
The DNA here is from genome assembly GCF_000147415.1 of Chlorella variabilis. Classification (NCBI taxonomy): domain Eukaryota; kingdom Viridiplantae; phylum Chlorophyta; class Trebouxiophyceae; order Chlorellales; family Chlorellaceae; genus Chlorella; species Chlorella variabilis. The sequence goes on along the minus strand of NW_005435086.1, from coordinate 857,989 downwards.
CAGTCAGGCAAGCCATCTCTGCCCAGCCGTGCTCACTCCGCCGCCTCGCTGTCCGCGCTTCTGCGCTCGTCTTCATGCATGCTGTTCCTGATGTGCCGCCCGTCATCGCGCCTGCCAATCTCTCGCTTTTCAGCAGCGGCCTCTGCCACCACCATCAGCACCGCACGGCTGCCTTGTCGTCCCCTTGTCCGCAGGCAAGACGCTGCTGCTGATCACCAACTCTGACTACCACTACACCAACCGCATGATGAGCTTCGCCTACGACCACTTCCTGCCGCAAGGCCAGACCTGGCGCGACCTGTTTGATATGGTGCGCTGGCAGGATGGTGGTGTGGGTGGGTGGGTGGCGGGGCGGCCTAGTGGTGTGAGGGAGAGCAATGGCGAAGAGCTGCACTCGTGAGCATGCCACCTGCGTGTCCTGGCCTTCCCTACTGAAAACTGAACCTGATGATGCCAATGCGTCCACGCTGTGCGCTGCATGCCTGCAGGTGATTGTGAATGCTCGCAAGCCCGACTTCTTCACCTCCTCCCTCTCCCTGTACGAGATTGTGACCGAGGACGGCCTCATGCGCCCCTCCTACTCCCTCAAACGCGGCGGCGTCTACTGCGGCGGCTCGGGTGGGCACGAGCAATACCCGCTTTTGTGTGTGCCGGGGGCTGATCAGGCTGTGGCCCTGCTTGCATCCCTGTCTTGTTGATGTGCGCCTCCCTCTTCGCTGTCCTTCTCATTCGCCCGCGCCTGCCTGCAGCTGCGCTGGTGGAGAAGGCGCTGGGTGTGACCGGGGACTCCATCCTCTATGTTGGAGACCACATCTGTGAGGCTGCTGCTGTGCACAGCATGCACACCGTCAGCGGTCGCCGTGATTCGCAGCGCAAAGCATGCACTCGAGCGCGCTCCTGGCCTGCGCATGCCCCGTGCCTGCCGCTCCTGGCAGCATTGCCAGCCAGCTCACCGCCCCTGGAACTCGTCCTTGCGCCCCCATGCCCCCGCAGACACGGATGCCGCCCTGGCCAAGATGAAGCTCAACTGGCGCACCGCGCTGGTCATTGCTGAGCTGGAGCTGGAGATCGAGGCTCTGGCGCAGGGGCGCACGCACCGCCAGCAGCTCAAGGTGGGTGATTGCGTGGATGTGTGTGCCTGCATTTGGTGGTGGCGCACGCCCGGCAGTGTGTTCCAGCCTCAGAGCCTCCTTGGCTCGCCGCTCGTGTCGGCAGCATTCCATGCATGCCTGCGCACCTACCTGCTGCCCGCGCGTTGACCCTTCCCCTGCCCCTGCCTCCGCAGGAGCTGCTGAACAAGAAGGACATGGTAGGCGACTGCTTCAACCAGCTGCGCCTCGCCCGCCAGCGCACGCTCAACGAGAATGCTGTGGTGAGTCGCGGCCCTCGCCCTCTGTGCTTGTGCTGGCCAGACCATCTGGGCGTCTCCGACGGGCACCTCTGCACGCTTGAGACTGCCTGCCCTGACGTCGCCCGCCCCTGCTGCTTCCGTGCTGCGCAGGTGAAGCCGGGCCGGGGCGGCCGCCCGCTGGGTCCCACCGCCTGCGCCTCCATGGACGATGAGCAGGACATGAACGACACGCTGGGCCAGCTGCTGATGGTGATGCAGCTGCTGGATGAGGAGATTGGTGAGCTGGTGGGGCTGTCAGGACATTTGGAATTCGTGGGGCGGGGCTGGTTTTGCACTTTTGAGGGGTGGTGGTGGACGGGATCCCCAGAGGTGGACCACGGCGTAGCCAGCAGGCAGCTCTCCGCCCAGGCCAGCTAGCTGACGTCAGTTTTCGGCCGCTGCGCTGCTGGCTGCCTGCTGCTGCGCAGGCCCCATGATTGAGGCCGACGGCATGCACTTCAACAAGCGCTGGGGCTACCTGTCGCGGGCGGGTGTGAACGACAAGAGCCAGCTCATGAGGCAGATCGAGAAGTATGCGGGTGCGTGCACACACACACACACGCGCATGCTGGCAGCCGCGGAACCGCAGCACTCTACTGGTTACTGGCCGCCCGCTGTGGCCGCCCGCTGTGCCTGTGCTGCCTCTGTGTCTTTGTGTCTCTCCTCTCAACGTGTGGCTTTGGCACTGTGCTGTGCTGTGTTGCGCTGTGCAGACATCTTCACCAGCCGTGTGTCCAACTTCCTGCGCTACACGCCCTTTGAGGTGGGCTGGGCCAGGGGTAGCTGCCACCGTGGGCCAGCAGGGCAGGGCAGTGAGCCGCCAGAGGGCAGATGCGTTTGCAGATCTTCATGCTCCTGATACCCCACTACCTTCCTGGCCCGCGCCGCTGCAATGTCGCTGTTTGCCAGCCAACCTGGCTGTGCTGAGCGAACTCAGTTGCCTTCATCTTTTTGCTCCGCCGCCTGCAGTACTTCCGCTCACCGGCGCAGCTGCTGGTGCATGACCGCCCCACGGCAGACAACCTGGTGCTGGCCAGCTGCGCTCTTTCGTCTGCTGAGGCAGAGATGGGGCGCGCGTACAGCAGCGGAAATGGCTATAAGAAAGAGAGCAGCACCAGCAACGGGCGCAGCACCAATGGCAGTACCAACAGCGCCAACAGAGGTGCATTCGCCGCCTCTGCCGCCAGCAGGACCGCACCCACTAGCGGCAGCCAGCCCGCAGCGCCTGTGGCAGGCCCTCCGGCCTGACACGGCCTATCCACTCACCAAAAGGCACCTTCGTACAACCCACCCGAAGCACTTCTTGTATCACCAGCCACCCCGCGTGAATTTCTTGACCTATCCTCTCATGTACCCTTCGCACTTCTCTAATGCCACTCACACTTGCCTTGCCTTGTGATACTTTCATTTTGTGCCCGTTGGGCCTTTGTTCTGCCAAACCCACCCACTCGTCAACCCATTCTTCTGTTGCACACTTGCCTCTACTTTTGTCGCACCCCTCCTTTGTTCTATGCCGATGCAGTATGCTGTCGCGCCCCAGGGTTTGAAAGTTGGCCCGAACACAGATGATGCGGTGCAGTTTCTGACAGACACATGTGTGCAGGTGGCGGTGGCTCAGAACCGACGCTTACTGTGTGGCAGGCAGTGTGAGCTGGGCGGCAAGCTGGGCCTGGGTGTACACGCTGTGGATGGGCATCCGCGTGTCATGCGTTAACATGGGAAGGAATGTACCAGAGGCTGTGAAAACACATCTAGCGCATGCTAGGGTGGCAGGTACGAATGGAACGAGGAACCACGGTGATCAGCACTCTTTGGGGGAGGGTGGAGCATACAATTGATAGAGGCGGGCTGGCAACAGATGTCAGCATAGCACACTCAGCACAGCGACGTGTATGCAATACATGTACCGCATTCACACAAGAAGAATTGCAGCGTTGGTGACAATAGGCAAAGCGGGAGGAGACCCAACATTTTGCCAAGTTATGCATGGATGCAGCATAGAGCGCTGCGTAGCATGTGAAAGAGCGACGGCCCAAAACGGGTGCACCATGGCACAGGCCTGGTCACAACTGTGTGCTGGTATTCATGTTGCGCCGCACATGGTTGCGCGGCGGCTCTGGCAGATCCGCTGGCCAGACGTCTTCCCCCTCGCCTGCAGCCAGGCAGCCAGGACGCATGAATGGCATCGAGCCAAGCCAAGCCACGCAGCAACGCAGCCATCCCACACGCCAGCGTCGTCAACCCGAAGGTCCCAGCAGCGCGTGCCCACCTGAGTAGCGTGGTGAGGCGGGCGGCGAGCTGCGAGGGGAGTGCCGTGGCGAGCCAGCATGTGGGGAGCCCATGCGTGGCGAACGGGAGCCATCCAAGCCATTGCTAGCATGCAGGTGGTGCGGACTGCAGGGAAGCAAAGAGGCAGGCTGAAGTTTGGGATCGAGGCGGGATCAGCAGTGCTAAAGTAGCTGCTTGCTACACCATCCTTGGTCCCAGGCTGCGCAGCATGGCTGGGTTTGCCTGAGCCGCAGGTGCCCCGTCTGTATCCGCAGGCCGCACTCGTGCTTGTATGCGTCTGCGGAGGAAGGGCACACACAAGCAGCTAGGAGGCAGGATGCGTCGACAGAGCGACACTCGGTGGTGGTCCACTGCCTGCCCTCGCAGCCGCAGCACCGTCGCAAGCGGGCCCACAGCCGTTTGGCGTCCACCACCCCAAAGCCACAGCCCACAGCCAGCCCTGGCGCTCACACTCATCGCTGGCCAGGCTGCCCTCCAGGTTGAGCTGCACCCAGATTCCGTCGTCCCGCTGCTCCACATTGTGCATGCGCTGCCGCTGGCCCACGCTGCAGTCAGGAGAAGCGGGAAGATGTTTCAAGCTGAGGCAAGCCCAAGCGACAGCGTGCAGCAGGCAGGCAGCCTCATCGGCGAGCAGCCAGGCGCGCCTTGGCTGGCCGAGGCGCCGCTCGGCTCACCTCTTCCAGGGCCCGGGCAGCAGTTTGCCGTCGGGGCCCTGCACCGTCCCCTGGTAGAACTTCTCCCCGCTTCCAAGTGCGACGTAGTAATAATGCCAGGGGCACCGCAGGCAGGGCTCCCCGCTGGGCAGCTCCTCGACGTCTCCCAGCGCAAGAGGGCCGCCGGCGTGGAAGCACACGCTGTCCAGGCAGTGCAGCTTGCCCTCGTGCTTCAGCACCGTCACGTAGCGGCCCTGCATGTGTGTGCCCACGCGCAAAGTGGGAGTGCAGCCGCGGTGTGTAGAGCAAGCGAGCGCACGTGCGGGATGGCGGCGCCACGGCAGCCATTGACTCAAAACAGGCACGGCGTCCTCCACCATTGCTCTCCGCGATACGCTTGTCCAATGAGCACCTTACCTCGACCTGCGCGTGAAGCCTGCCACCCGAGGTGCTCTCCTCGAGTCGGCCCAGATAAACCCAGGGCCAGGCTGCCGGGGCCTCCTCCTCAGTCTCCATTGCCACGATGTACGCGCAGGGTTGGAGGAGCCCCGGGACGGTTTGAGCACTTCAGCAGGCTTTCGGGCTCCTTCAACGGGGTTTCGGGGTTCGCCTATACGGTTTTTGGGATCACGGTCGGCTTCAAACGTCGATAGTCGCAGTCGCAGGCTGCAAGTTCTCGATGAGTGGGAGCTGGCGGTACACCCGCCAGGCGGAGGCGTACTAGCACTGCTGCCCTCTCATCTCACAGCCTATTAGCACATGATTCCAGCTTGCCAGACACCATCCACAGTTTCTACATTTGACAGCGGTGGGATTGCGCCGCCAGCCGCGCGGAGTCGCACCGCTGCCGCCTGGTGAAGCAGCAGGGCCACGGAGCAGCGCAGCAGCGAGGGAAAGGGCAGCCGCAGCGAGGGCCTTGCACGTGATGCGGTAATGCCTCTTTTGGCCCAGTGCAGCTGCAGAAGACTCCCCTGAAATGATTGAATGCTCGCTGCTGTGCCCTCCTGCAAGCGGGGTGCCGCCTGCACCAGTTGGCGCCGCTCTGTCGGCCAGCGCCAGCTGCACTGGACTGCAAGCGGGCGCACACATCATGGCGCCAGATGCCATGCCTGCCGACACCGTAAAGGCGCCGCCTTGAGCCGCAGACCGGCCAGGATGGGGGACACACATGTGTCCTGGTGTGGTGGTGGCGCACACACCAGCCAGCCATGGTTGTGCCGATGATGCCCTGCGATCATGCAGGTTGCAGCCGGGCTTTCTGCTGCAGCCTGCCGTTATTACCCAGAGACACAGCACGCAGCAGGCAAGGATCATCTGGGTGAGGCCCGGCGGTGTGTTTGCATTTGCCCAAACCGCTCCCTCCCTAGCCCACCATGGCGTCAGCAATTGCTCAGCAGGCGGTGGCCGTGTGCAGCGCCCCGGCCCAGCGCCAGGCGCCCAGGGCATCTGCTAAGGCCTTTGTTGGCGCCTCCGTGCAGCGCAAGCACGCCTTCCTGGGCCGCAGCATTGTTCAGAGCAGCAGCAAGCAGCAGCAGGGCGCCTCCCGCTCTGCTGCCCTCAAGGTGTTCGCTGTGCGCGATGGAACACCGCTGGACCGGCCCCTGCGCGTCGCCGTGATCGGCGGCGGCCCCTCGGGCGCCTGCTGCGCGGAGGTAGGGGGAGATGGAAGCAGGCTGGCGGGGCGCAGAAAATATCGCACCCGCCGCCGCCGCCAGGCAAGGGCAGCCCTGCGAGCCCCAGCGCTGACTGGAAATCCACCCCACTGTCTGATGCAGTCCCTGGCCAAGGGCGGCGTGGAGGCCTTCCTGATTGAGCGCAAGATGGACAACTGCAAGGTGGGTTTGCGAAAGGGCTGGTTTTGTGGCGCCCAGCGTCGGCAAGCCATCACCGCGGCTGGCCTCTGCCATTGAGACCAGCCCCAGCCTGAGCACTCCTGGCAGCCACGGCAATTACAAACAATGGCCGCAGAGGCCAACCAAGCAGTGCCAAGCCGCGCCTGCCCCCTCCGACCTCCCGCCCACCTCCCTCCCCAACGCCTCCCCCCCCATGTGCTGCAGCCGTGCGGCGGCGCCATCCCCATCTGCATGGTGGAGGAGTTTGACCTGCCCATGGAGATCATCGACCGCCGCGTGACCAAGATGAAGATGATCTCCCCCTCCAACCGCGAAGTGGATGTGGGCAAGACGCTCAACGACAAGGAGTGGATCGGCATGTGCCGCCGCGAGGTGCGGCCCCGCCCGGGGCGTGGCGCTACGCCGCCTGCCCCCTCCCGGCTCTGCTCCTGATCCTTTGGCCCCCGCTCAGCGCTCCCTCCTCCTTTCCGCTCAGCTCCCGTCACTCCCTCCCGCCCTGCCCTTGCCCCCCGCAGGTGTTTGACGACTTCCTGCGCAAGCGTGCCGCCAAGCTGGGCGCCAACGTGATCAACGGTCTGTACATGGGCATGGAGCAGCAGGGCGACGGCCCCATCACCCTGCGGTACAACAAGTACAACGAGGGTGAGCACCTACAAGTGCGCGGGGTCCTGCTCCTGCCATGGGCGGTGCTGTGCTGCGCTGCCTGCGCTGCTCTCCGCTGCCGCATGCGCCGCCCCGCCTTGCGATGCCCGCGCTGCCGCCCGGGCCTGGCCGCTGCGGCAGCAGCCAGCTGTGAGCCAGCAGCGCGCCACCGCGCCCGGCAGCACCAGCCGGCCAGCAGCGCAGCCGGGCCCCTGGCCCGCCTGCCGCGCGTGGATCGCAGCAGCTGCCGCCGATCGCTGCCTGGCGCGGCAGCAGTGCATGCGCCCACCCTGCGTGCGTGCCGCCGCCCTCCCGCTCTCCCCCGCAGGCGACAAGGTGGGCACCCCCAGCACGCTGGAGGTGGATGTGGTGATTGGCGCCGACGGCGCCAACAGCCGCGTGGCCAAGGACATTGATGCGGGAGAGTACGACTACGCCATCGCCTTCCAGGTGGGGGCCCTGGGGGGCTTGGAGGAAAGCATGGCATCGCCACATGTCGGCAACGGAGAGCGGGTGCTGTTTTGTCGCATAGGCTGGCCCCGGCCGGGCAGGGGCCCGGTGCCCCGCGCGAGCATCGCTCTCGCCCTGCCAGCCCTCCAGCCAGCCTGCCTCGACCCCTGCCTGTTTGCTGCCGCCCCGCAGGAGCGCATCCGCATCCCCGAGGACAAGATGGAGTACTACAAGGACCTGGCCGAGATGTGAGGCTGCCTTCCTTTCTTTTCCTGCTTTCTTTTCCTGCTTTCTTTCTTTGCGTTGCCGCCGCTGAGCTGGTGCAGGCGCTGAGCTGGCCTCCGAGCTCAAAAGCGAGCAAGTAGCCGCTTCGGCGTGGGCCCCCCGGCCCCTGCACCATCCTGTGCCTCGCTCGCTGCCCCCTGATCTCCCGCTTCGTCCGCTCCCCCCAAACCCCCTCACCCCACCCCACCCATCCGCGCAGGTATGTGGGCGACGACGTGTCCCCAGACTTCTACGGCTGGGTGTTCCCCAAGTACGACCACGTGGCGGTGGGTACCGGCACCGTGGTCAACAAGACCGCGATCAAGCAGTACCAGCAGGCCACGCGGGACCGCGCCAAGGTCAAGACCGAGGGCGGCCAGATCATCCGCGTGGAGGCGCACCCCATCCCCGGTGAGCACGCGGGGCAGGCTCGGGGCTGGCAGCGCGAGGGCGCGGCCGAGCGCTGGAGGCGGAGCCCTGCGGCCGCCGCCGGCTTGCCTACACGCCTCTTATCCGCAGCCACCACCTGTTTGTTCGCCCGCCCTTCCCTGCTCTATCCTGCCCTGCCCTGCCCTGCCCTGCCCCTCACCCCACCCCGCCCCATGTCCCCGCACTCCTGCAGAGCACCCCCGCCCGCGCCGCGTCAAGGGCCGCGTGACCCTGGTCGGCGACGCCGCCGGCTACGTGACCAAGTGCTCGGGCGAGGGCATTTACTTTGCGGCCAAGAGCGGGCGCATGGCGGGCGAGGCGCTGGTGAAGGCGTCGGAGGGCGGCAAGAAGATGGCGGGTGCGTGGGCGGGCGCTTGGGTTGGCTGCGCAGGCTGCCGCCACCTGCGCATGCGGGGCGGGGCGGGGCGGGGCTGCTGCCGGCAGCAGCTGCCGGATGGGGGCGCGGCGTCCAGCCCAGCGCCGCTGCCGCCGCTCTCCCTGCTGCCATCCCCGCCGGCGGCCGCCCGCTGCACCTGCCCCCATCCCTCTCCCTCACCGTGTGTGCCTTCCTTGCTGTCCTCCCCGCAGGCGAGCGCGCGCTGCGCAACTACCTGGACGAGTTTGACCGCAAGTACTGGTGGGTGCCGGCTCGCTTTCTTAATGACAATGCACACCGCCACGCGTCTGCCTCGTTATGTGCACTATGTGAATGCCTTCCTTGCCTCCCGCGCAGCGCAGCACGCCCAGGCCTCTTCCCCGCGCCGCGCCTGCTGCCAACTCAACGCCTCCTTCCTTCTTCCACCCACGCCCCTGCTTTCCTGTCCTTTCCTCCCCGCAGGGCCACCTACAAGGTGCTGGACATCCTGCAGAAGGTGTTCTACCGCTCCAACCCGGCCCGCGAGGCGTTTGTGGAGATGTGTGAGTCCAACTACGTGCAGAAGATGACCTTCGACTCGTACCTGTACAAGACGGGTGAGCCTGGGGGGGCGAGTCGGGGCTGTGTGGTGTGTATGGAGGGTGCGTGTCAGCGCAGGCTGGCGAGGGCCTGTGCGTTTGAGAGTGCGTCAGGCCGGCCCGATACCCCGGTGGTGGCGCTGTGGGTCTGCGCGCATGCGCGCGTGTGGGCTTGGGGGCAAGCGCCATTGTTGCAGCCCAGGCCCCGCGGCGCTGTGCCCTGCTCCCCACCCGGCTCCCCACCCCCACCCCGCCCTCCTCCCCCTCCCCCCTCGCTCTCCCGCCCGCAGTCGTGCCCGGCAACCCGCTGGATGACGTCAAGCTGCTGGTGGACACGGTGGGCTCGCTGCTGCGCTCCAACGCGCTGCGCGCCAAGGACTCCAAGTCCGTCAACGTCAGCTTTGGCAGCAAGAGCAACGAGGAGAAGGTGACGGCGGCCGCGTGAGCGGCGCCCCTAGTGCCCCTAGACGCCAGGGCGCAGGGGAGAGGCCCGCTCCCCTCCCCTCTGCTCCGCCCCTCAATTCCTTTGCTGCCCCCGCGCTCGCTCCGGCCGGCGGCCCGGGCCCCTGTTTATTTTTTGTTTGCTCCAGGCGGCCCGCCTTCCCCTAACGCCTCAGCTCCCCCGAGCGCGCAGCAGCAATTTCATTTGCTGCGCCCTTTTTCCCGTTCAGCTCCTTCTGTCTTTTGCTTTAGCTCTCGTGCGGCCTCACCGCCGCGCCCGTGTCCCGCTCCCGTGGGTGCGGTGGCAGCACATACACTCTGTGCCGCCGCGCTCCACATTGACCTATTATTGCCCCATGGTGCCTACCGGGCTGTTTTCCCCTGCCTTGATGCAAAATGCAAAGGCATGAGATCCCCACCCCCACTCCACTACCGCGCTGCCCCTGTCTGCGCGTCATGTAGCACTGTCTGCACTGCGCTCACACTTGCAGCGCACTGTGACCACACACTGTCACGCTAGCTATTGAACAGGTCTTGAGGAGGGCCCAGGGAGGTAGTATGAACAGTGTGACGGCATGCGCGAGGTGGTGGCAGCGGCATGGATGAACAGGTGGCTGGCACATTGAGAGCGCAATGTGCCTCAATCAGACAGGGAGGACGGAAGGAGGAGAATGGTGCCGTCCACCAGGTTGGGCCGTGCACCAGGTTGGGCCGAGCGGCAGCAGCTGTGGAGCAGAACAGCACCCGTCCATCCCTTTGGCGGCAGGCGCTCAGCAGAAGCACACAGACCCTGGCAGCGCCTGGCCATTCAGGCCGCGGACGCCGTAGGACAGGGGGCTGCTGGAGGCCTGCGGGCGGTGTGGGGCAGGCGCACAGGAAAGCGCATCAGCCTTGTGGTGCCAGCGAGCGGTCGCCCTGTGCTCACCTGAGGCGCTGGGCAGCAGCTGCATGTAGGCAGCTGCATGCCACCAAGCGGAGGCCCCTTCTCGCCCGTTCCTCACCTTGACATAGCTGCAGAAGTTGCCGGCCAGGCCGCAGACGCACTGCTGGGGGGCGCTGCCGGAGCAGCACTGCTGGCGCACGAAGCCAAAGCAGCTGGGGCCGCCAGACGGGGCGGGGCCGGGGGCGGGTGCCGGGGCCGGGGCCGGGGCGGGAGGTGCGGCCTGGCAGGCCTGGAGGTTAGAGAACACTTGGGCATAAGTGAAGGACGCAGCATCAGCCTGCACAGCAAGCCAGGGATTGAGCAGAAGTCGGTATTGTCGGCGTGCCCGCTGCCGTTCCTGGCCATGCCACACGCGCTGCGACATGCTCTCACCACGGCAGTGGCCTGCGAACTGCCAGACGCCGAGGCCGTGGCAGAGCTGCCATCAGCGGCGCATGCCGTGGCGGTGACTGCACGGCAGGGTGCCAGGCGGCCCTCTCAGGCAGCCTAGTGGGCGGCACAGCGTGTGAGCAGCTCCAATACCAGCGCATAGTGCCTGCGACCTCCGCACAGAGGCGCAGAGCTCACCCGTAACGGAAGCCACGGCGATGTTCTGCTCAATGGCGGATGCTGTGGCCGAGGAGACTGCCTGGGAGCAGGCACAGGAGACGCTGGCGATGGCGGAGCTGGCCGCCTGCGGGAGAGGGTGGAGGGGCAGGCGAGGGTCAGTAGCGTCCAAGCTTTGGGGGCTGCCCCTTCCCACCATGGCCCCGACTGCTGCCTCACCTGAGCCCCCGCAGAGGCCACCGCGGTTGCTGCACAAGGGAGGGATGCAGGCAATCAATGCCGGCCTATGGCAAGAGGCCTCAGCGCACCTGCATGCATTCCCATCTCACCTGTGGAGCTCGCGGTGCCGCAGCCGGAGGCCTGGCCGGTGGTCACCACCGTCACCGTGGCATTCGCCACCGCCGTCGCTGTGGCAGACGCTGTGGCAGTGGCTGCGAGCAGCAGCAGCAGCAGCAGAAGAAGAAGAAGCATGATAAGCATGGGCAATGAACAAGGGAAGGAAACAAGATGCAGGCGCTGGAGAACGCTTCCCTACCTGCAGCCTGGGCAGCCGCCTCCACCGACCCGCCCGCGCACACTTGGTTGGCGGCGTCGGCCACCGCCTGCGCCGTGGCCGTGCTGGCAGCGTTGATGGCGGTGGCGGAGGTCTGCACGATGACCGTCACGGTGTCTTGGATGCCCTGGTCCACCGCGCTGGAGGCGGCGGCGGCATTGCCGCTGGACAGGGAGGCGGGGTCGACGGTACCGCCAGAGCCCTGCAGGGAGGCAGCCAGGCAGGGATGGCGCCAGGAAGGGCAGCGCCAGAAAGGAAGCTTGTGTGTTGCTGGCCGCATGCACCGGCTGCCGCTGTGCATGGCGCGTGGTGCTGAGATGCATATCCGCCAGGGCTGCGCGGGCGGGCGCCAGCGGCGCGTACCTGAGACATGGCGGCAGCCACAGCGCTAGCAGAGGCGCCATACATGGTGACCGCCAGCGAGGCGGCCTGGGCAAACTCGGAGGTGGTGCCGGCGGTGGCGGCCAGGGCGGTGGCGGCGGCCACCACGTCGGCGTTGCCGCTGTTCACGCTGTCAGCGATCTGCTGGGCGGCGCCGTCGGTGTTGCCGGCAGCCACATCGGCCTGGATGCCCTGCGCGCTGGCCACTGCGCGGTGCAGGAGGTGGGCAGGGCAGCAAGTGATTCACGGCCAGGCAAACAGAGCGGCGGCTCAAGGAAAAGGAGCCAGCTGCCGGTGCCAGCAGCCTGGACGTTTTGCAGCCATGCCTGTGGGGTTGGAGCTGGTAGGTGGGACGTAGGGCTGGATGGGCTCAATCTCGGCAGCAGGAGCGGGTGGCAGGGGCGGGGCGCCGCTGCCGCCCTGCTCCGCGCTTGGGGCAAAGGCGGAAGGCGGCAGGGCGCCTGCGGGAGGGGCGCGCTCTGGGGAAGGGGGGAGGGCTGCAGCAGGCGGGTGCAACCAGCGGCGGGATGTGATGCGGGCAGACTCATCAGCGCAAGGAAGGCGAGCCATGGCAGCACAGGGCACCAGTCAGGGGCCGCACGCAGTGGGCCAACTTGCCTGTGATGCGCTGGCCTGCTGGAGGCTCGGCCACGGGAGCGGCAGCCACGCGAGCGGGCTGCTGTGGAGCCGATTCGGGCGTGGGAGCAGGGGCGGCCTGGCCAGCGCCGCCATCGGTCGCGATGGTGCCCTGCCGCTGCTCGGGGCGTGGAGCGGGGGCGGGGGCGCCGCCGGCATTGGTGAATTGCTGCAGGCGGCGGCTTTCCCTGGGCGCGGCTGTGCCTGCAAGGAGAAGCTTACGCAGGCCTGCTTGCTTGGCTGGTCCAAGGAATAAGCCAAGAGGCCAGGCGGCGGGAGGGCTGCCGCCGGCGTCTCCTCATGCCCAGTTCTGAGGCAGCACACGACCTTGCAGCACGAACAGCAGGTGCAGAGGTGCCCAGGGAGGCAGGATTAGCTCACCTTGGTGGAGGGCGCCCATCAACAGCCCCAGCAGCAGCACCAGACGGGCGTTGGCCTTCATGGCTGCTACAGCAACGAACCACAGCAACAGCCAGGCAGCCAGGCAAACAGCCATTCTCACAGCTGCATGCACGTTCCTCCACTTTCTTCCCGCCAACGCCGTCCAAGACTTCTGGTTTTGGGCGTTCTTACATTGAGGCATATGTTCCGAGGCATGCATGGGCATAGAAGATGCAGAGCAATGTGCTACTGGCCACTCTGATGGGTGCGCTGAGAAAAAGAAGAGGATAGACGGTGGGACGGAAACAAAAAGCGGGGAGCGGGAGCGGGAAGCTGGTGGTTTTGAGTTTGGGCACCGGGCGGGCGGCAGACATGCACGCTTCATGGTCGTCGGTCACAGGTCACAGGCAAAGGCAAGGAAAACGGTCGGCGCTTGGTCGGCATAAGTCATGGGGTGCGAATGGGAGCAACTAGCTGCAGAATGGTAAGCTGGAAGGAGAGGGCGCAAGCAGTTCGAGCAGCGGTGCTGTGGCGGGAAAGGTGTGGGCCAGAGGACGGGTCTGCTGAATACACGGTGGATGGCGGGTACACGGGCGCCGGGTGGGCGGTTGGTGCGCCCCAAAAAGTGCCGTTGCGGCTTTCTGTCGCTAAGACCGGTGGAAAAGAGTCGAGGGGGCAGCTGGCAGGTAGCTGGGCGATCAGCACCAGGGCGAGCTGCCACAGTTGCCCGCATCAGCTGCTGCTCCGCCTCAGTCCCTGTTGATGCCGAAGATCCGCACTTTGTGCATGCCGCTCATCTTGGCTATCGTCAGCACCACCACCACCAGCAGGTTGAGGCCCAGCGGCTGGCGACGGAAGTCGGCGCCGTGCGAGGCCAGCAGGAAGAGCACCACGGGCACCACGGTGAAGAACTTGCGGGTGGCGGTGCCCTGCACGCCGTCGTCAATCTGCTCCCAGAACGTGAGGCTGCGGAAGCGCCAGACAGGGCAAGAGGGGTGGGTGGCCAGCGTGAGTTGACGAGCGGTTGGGTTGAGTGCGGAGATGGCGAGCGATCAGCAGCAGCGCAGTGGCTCGGTTGCATGGCAGCAGCACGGCGGTTGGGTCCACAGCAAGGCGGAGCAGCATGCAGAGCAAACTGGCGGCACAAGTGTGGCAGTACACCGCTAGCGAAGGCGGCGGGAGGCATGCGACAGGTTGACTGCCCAGTGGTGCAGCGTCGCGGCACAACGCCCAGGCATCCCCCCAGCTCACTTGTCGTAGATGCCCTGGTCGTCCTGGATGGGGGAGCCCTTGTTCCAGTGCAGCAGGAAGTAGGTGATGGCGCCGTGGCCCAGGTGCACATAGGTCCAGGCCATGCCGGGGTCGGTCCAGGAGGCCAGCACCAGCCAGCACAACACTATGAGGATGATGTAGAAGCACCAGGCGGCCTTCTGGTTGAGCCACTCGGTGTTCTTGTTAGTTGGCACGCTCCTGAGCCGCACGCCCGTGCGGGGGCTGGTAACCACGGGCGCCGTGGTGGTGGTCATGGCTGCCTGCCAGCAAGTGGGTGCCAGGCGGCCGGGGTTCTCGAGGGAGCGCAGGGCGCTGGGCGCGTTGGAGCCACGCAGGGGCGATGGCGGGCGACTGGAAGTTGCGGCACGAGGGTGGGAGCGCGTGAGCAAGGCTGCCCGGCTCTCGGGAGCCCTCAGGGTGGCATGGGTTCCATGTACAGGCGTACTTCAATGGGCCGCCGCTGAGGCTGCCTGGCGACTCCAGCAAGTGATCCGGCATCTCATAGCGCCCTGCAGCCTTGTACCCAGGTGCCCCTTCGCCCGATCACGTCGCCCCCAACTCAAGCACACAAATCGCCCATTCCTGCTGCACTTGCCAGGCTACACGGCGGCCACTGGCCCTGCAGCCCGCAAAAGAGCCAGGCTAGCCACCGCGGTGCACACCCGGACTGGCGGCGCCAGCAACGCGGCGGGCGGAGCGGCGCGGCAGCTGGCGACAGGCAGCTGGGTGTGCTCAGGGCTGAGACAGCATGCACGCTGCCATGAATGGCACAGCGGCAGGGGTGCAGCAGGGCGAGGACAAGGTGGTGCTCAACGTGGAGGTGCTGCTCACCCAGGACAGCCAGGCAGAGCTGCCAGCAGTCAAGGCCGCCGCGCTGGCCTTCCTCTCCAGCCTGTCGTCCATCCGCTACTCAGAGGCGCAGCTGGCGCCGCCCCCCGGCCAGCACCCGCTGCTGGATGCGCACGTGGAGTCGATGCGGGTGGTGGATGTTGGGGACAAGCTGCCGCCCGGCAAGCTGCTGCTGCAGTGGGACGTGGCGTGGAATGTGAGTGCTGGGGGGCGCTGTGTGCTGGGGTTGATTCAGGGGAGCGGGCCCCCACATCGTCCTCCGTGCTGCTGTGCTGGGGCGCCGGCAGCAGCGGGTCGGCGCAGCTGCTGCGTGCGCCAGCAGATGGCGGGGCAGTTCGCGTCTCCCATACCGAGGCGCAGCGACGGAATGCAACAGCAGAAGGCAACCCTCCCGCTGCACCTCGCCCGCCTGCTCGCCTGCCTTGCCCTCCCTGCCTCCCTGCCTATGCCCCTGCTTGCCCACCCTGCTTTCCACTCTTCTCTCCTCCCCGCAGGTGCTTGTCTACCAGCTGGATGCCGAGGGACCCGCAGACGACGACGAGTGCGACGATGCCGCCCCCTCGCACCGCGAGTGGGCGCTGCCCGCGGCAGAGTTCCAGGGCCAGTGGGAGGCGCTCTACTACGAGGCAGAGATCAAGCAGCGCCTGCTGCGCTACGCCACCTCGGCGCTGCTGTTTGCGGAGAGCAGGGTCAACCCGCAGCTCATCAGCTGGAACCGCGTCGTGCTGCTGCACGGCCCGCCCGGCACCGGCAAGACGAGCCTGTGCCAGGCGCTGGCACAGAAGCTGACCATTCGCCTGGGGGGCCGGTGGGTGGGGGCGGGAGGGCGGGCCAGCATGCGACGCAGGGGACGCAGCGAGTAGCGACACGTATGATCGGATGGATTCATGTTCTGAGAGCTGCGCAAGTACAGCAGATGTACCTGAGCTGCGCTGTGCGCTGTGCAGGTACACCCACGGCGTGCTCATTGAGGTCAACGCCCACAGCCTGTTCAGCAAGTGGTTCAGCGAGAGCGGCAAGCTGGTGTCCCGCCTGTTTGCCAAGATCCAGGTGCGCAGCAGGGCCGTGCCAGCCTGTCTCCAGCCACAGCCCATCCGTCTTCGTGGATTGATTTGTCGCAGCATGCATGCGTGCAGCAGCGCTTGGTGCCCCTCCCCAGCTGGCCAGCGAGGCAGCTGCTCCCTGAAACGTTGCTGCGCCATGTGCGTGCTGCGACGCGCCGCGCTGCGCTGTGCTGCAGGAGGTGGTGGATGAGCCTGATGCGCTGGTGTTTGTGCTGATAGACGAGGTGGAAAGCTTGACGGCGGCCAGGTGCATAACGGCGCCCTGCCACCTGCCCGGCCTCGCGCTGCTCTCATCAACTCGCCGCCAGTCTCTTCATCTCCCTGCCCGCCTGCCTGCCTATCTACTTCTCCACCTACCGTGCTGCTCGGCCCGTGGTGCAGGAAGGCGGCGGTGAGCGGGTCGGAGCCCGCAGACGCCATCCGCGCTGTCAATGCGCTGCTCACGCGCCTGGACCAGCTCAAGGCAGCGCCCAACGTCATGGTGGGGTGGGAGGAGGGTGTGTGTGAATGTGTTTGCCTGTCTGGCATGTGCGCATCTGTGTGTTTTGGGTTGCGATGCTGCAGACAGGAGGGCAGGCTCTTGTCCCGGCAGCCGCACGTGACCAATGATCTGCCTGCCAATGCATGCGCTCTACCCTCCTTCCTGCCTGCCTGCCGCCCTGCCCCTCTTCCTTTCATCCTGCCCAGGTTCTGACCACCAGCAACATCACAGAGGCCATTGACCTGGCCTTTGTGGACCGAGCCGACATCAAGGCGTACATAGGCAACCCCAACCTGCAGGCCAGGTGAGGCGAAGCGGCGTGGGAGAGCGTGTTCGGTGGGTGGGACAGTGTAGGACGGGCAGGCTGGCACGCAGGCAGGCACACGTAGGTGGCGCCGGTGAACCCGTCCTGCTCCAGGGCCTGCAATCACCCCTTGGGTGCGGCCCTCGGCCGGAGGCGCTCCTCCAGACAGCCCAGTTGGCCCCATACAGCGCCGCACATGCTGCCGCCTTGCGCAGGTACGAGATACTGCGCACCTGCATCGCGGAGCTGCAGCAGGCGGGCATCATCACAGACGGCACGCCGCTGCAGCCCTTCTCCGACGCCTGCTGCCAGGCGGAGGCGCCGGAGGGCGGCCATGGCGCAGCTGCGGCCGCCAATGGGATCGCCAATGGGTCCAACGGCGCCTGCGGCCAGGGCGGCAGCTGCTGCAGCATGGACGAGGAGACGGAGCAGCCGCAGGCCAGCCACCTGAGGTGAGGTTGGCCCGGGCAGCTGTCACCGGGTGCTTGCTTTCAAGGGCAACTCCCATGAAAACGTGGGGCGGGATCGGTCGGCAGGTCGGGCAGGTTACAGGCAGCAGCTTGCCAGGCAGGCACCGTCAGCAGCACGTAATGTCTGCTGCTGATTTGTGCATGCTTTCTCTGGTCCGGCTTCCTGCCCCTGCAGCTGCCGCCTGCTGGAGGCGGCACGAGCGGCCGACGGCTTCAGCGGGCGTACGCTGCGCAAGCTGCCGTTCCTGGCACACGCGGCGCAAGACTTTCCGGGCGGCCGCTGCAGCTGCGTGCAGTACCTGGGCGCACTGCTGGCTGCAGTGGAGCGGGAGCGAACAGACCGGGCCAGCCTGACTGAGGGAGGGTGAGCTGGGCGCTCAGCGCATGACACGTGAGATGCAGCCTGATCGGAGATGCACATCTCACCTGTGGAGACTCTCCACATGTTCATATGACTCTCTTCGCCTGTGATTGTCTCATTTTTAATGTGACACAGAAATGTTTCAAAACAGGGCTGTGGAATGTAAACGGCAGGCTGGGATTGGGTATGGAAGTTCCAGGCTCACGGGTAGTAGTGCAAAGTGCTGGGCAAAAAACAGTCCAATATCTTTTTGCCAACTTATTGTTATGGGCGTGAATAGGTAGTGAGTGAGGGCACACGGAGGCAGGGCATGGTGACAGGAGGGAAGGTAGGAGGCCGCAAGTCTGCCAGCAGCGCCGCCCATCCAATCTGAAGTTGAGTTGGCCGGCGGAAAACGGCTGCCACAGATGCCGGAGGGAAGAAACCCCTCACAGCATACTGCGAGACTTGGGCCTGACACACACGGGCTGGCCCTTCCTGCTCACGATGCAGCGCGGCTTGCGCTTGCTGAGGCACTTCACGCCCACGCACTTGCTGACGCACTTGGCCTTCTTCCCCTGCAGGTTGCGGATGGGCCAAAGAGCACAGCTAGGAGGCATGCACGCTAGTAGAGGCGAGAGCAGGCAGATGGCCGAGAGAGACGGAATGCAGCAGTCCAGTGCTGCCTTGTGTCACCCGCACCTTGGCGATGCACTTGAAGGCCTTCCTGCACTTCTTTCCCTTGCAGGGGTTGACGGGCTTAGGCCGCCGGGTACACTTGGCGCGGCCCCTCTGCATATTATCATTGTGGAAGGAGCACATGCTGTGAATGCAAGGCTTTCCAAAGGGTGGCACAACACGACCACAAAATCGATAACGGGAAGGGCGGGCGCATCGAAGAAAACAGCCAACAAATACAGCAGAACCCTGGCGGATCAGCGGGAATCTCACCGAGCTCAGTACACACTTGAAGCCGGAGCGGCACCTGACGGCAGCACATGCACTAATGCACTTGCCGACATCGCCCTGCAGGGCCAGCGCACGAAACACCACGATCAATGGGCGAAGGGAGACAAACTTTGAATGCATGTGCTGGTGGGCATGAAGGCTGCCGCTGGCAGAGCATGTGGCACCTTGGCAGCGCCAGCTGCCCAGGGCAGGGAAAGCAGCACCCGTGCTCTCCGCTCTCACCTCAGGCACACACGTGTAGCCGATCAAGCAGGTGGTTGCCGCGCAAGGATTGTAGGTCTTATCCTTCACACACTTGCCCTTGCCGCCCTGCACCTTGCAAAGATGCACGAGGCAATGGGTTGGTCCACGTCTCCGATTCTGAGCATCTGGGCTGCAGCTTTCCCCCCGGCCATGCAGATGCCCCTGCTACTCACCTTTGGCACACACTTGTAGCCGATCAGGCAGGTGGTGGCTGCGCATGGGTTGTACTTTTCTTTGATGCACATGCCCTTGCCGTCCTGCAGCTTGGCAAGGGACTCTGACTCAATGGCTGAACTACAGTCCCCTGGCAATGACAGGCACCGCCGTGAACATCTCTAGGCGCCAATACCAGGGCAGGTGGCCCCTGCCGCACCCCAGACTCACCACTGGCACGCAGCTCCAGCCCCGCATGCACGTGGTGGCCGCGCACGGGTTGTAAGCCTCGTTCTCGGGGATGGGCCCGACCATTGTCTCCACATCCATGCACACGCCCTCGCCGGCCTGCATGCACAAACAAGAAGCGCTATGGAACACCCGAGGAGATTGGGCACGCTAAGCTCCCACACAGGCAGTGGGAACACTCTGCAGCAGCAATGAGCGCAAGCCAGCAGCCGCAGCCGCGGCAGCGCACGCCTTGGCTCACCTCGTTCATAGCGCAGACCTGGTTGTCCTGGCAGAGAATAGCGGCGCAGGGGTTGGGCAGACACTCCGCACCGTTCTGCAGCAACAGGCCAACAACCAGGGTGCGACGCACAGAGGGCAAATGCCTGGCAGCAGCCTTGTTGGCTCAGTCGCAGCCTGCTCCCCGCATCCAGGCCATCCTGCCACTGGCAGCCATGTAGCTGAGCAGGCACGGCAGGGAAGGACACAGGAGCAGGGCCTCTCACCCGGGTCGCCACACATTCGGTGCCCTCGGCACACTTCACGAGGGCACAGTCGGTGAGGCAAAGCGGCTCATCATTCTGCGCCAGAGAAGGTGCACGAGACCAAGTTTATGTTGGTTGGAGAATGTGCGTTGGGGGTGGCGCGTACAGGCTGCACTGCAGTAGCAGGGCTGTTGCTGCTCGCCTCCCTGGCGGGATCACCCTCGGCCTCGCACCTCGACGACGCAAAACTCGTCGTCGCCGCAGGCATGCTTGTAGCAGGGTGTGGGCTTGCACACGGCTTCATTATTCTGCAGGTTGGGAAAGGAAAGGGGAGGGAGCGCCACGTAAAAGGGCAGTCAGGGCCTAGAGTGAGAGGGCCTTCCCGCCAGCGCAGTGCAGACTGCATGTCGCCGGAGGCTGCTCCCACCTCCACTTCGCAGATGGTGTATGGCATGCAGTCGGCAAGATTGCAGGGATTTTCAGGATCTCCAGTGCCTACATTCAAGCAAGGAGGCAGCTTGGCAGCCGTCAAGGGGGCGGAGGCAGGGCGAGAGTCCCGATGGACCAGGCTGGCGCAGCGGTCAAGCTAGCGGCGGCGGTGGTGGCGGGGCAAGGCCGGCCGCGCAGGGGCGGTTATGTACAGGCTCCAGACAGCCTCACCTTCGTTCCCCTCGGTGCTGCCCTCCTCTGCGTTCACCCTGCACGACGGGAAGGAGGGGAACGACGGTGGGCGCGAGCCCAGCGCCGGCTTGCAGCTGTCGCAGAAGCCTCTGCTATCATCAGACCCACCTGGCGAGCAGCGCCAGGCCGCAGACGAGCCAGACCAGGCGGGGCATGGTGTGGCGGGAGACCTCGCAAGCCTTGCACAAGGCGGGAGCCTGTGGTTTGTTTGATGGCAAAGCGCCGTTTAATAAAACCGGGGAGGCTTCAGGTAGGAGGTGGAAACTTTTCTACCCCTTGGGAGGTGTGGTGAAGCTGCGCTAGGCGGCAGCCACCAGGAAGTCGCTCCGTGGTCCACACAACATGGGATGGAGCACCAGCACAGATTGCAGTGAGTCTTCGGGGTTGGGCACCAGCATCACACATTAATTTGCAAAGCACAGGTCAAGAAGAGGGCCCAAGGGCACAGGCGGCGTGGCGGACCCGTCAGACGGACAGGTCGCGACCCTGGTGCCAGACAAGTGCCAGGCCGCGCCGCTGCACGCTGAGCTCAGCGCCGCCCCTGCTGCAGCCACAGCTCGTTGAGCATCTGCGTGACGCGGTGGCCCATGGCCTGCCGGTTCTCATCTGCCGAAGCCAGCTTGTCTGGGTGGAACTGCCTCACAGCCGCAACATAGGCCGCCTTGCATGTGGCCCGCCGGCCGCCGCCCGACTGGAACTGCACGCCCAGCTCTCGCACAAAGCGCACCAGGTCGTGGCCAGCGCGCTGCAGCTGCGCCTGCAGCCGCGCCTCCAGCTCCTGGTGCAGCCGGCTGCTGGCGCTGCCGCTGCTGCGGCTCTCGTGCTCGGGGGGGCGTGTTGGGGCCGGGCTGCGACTGCGGCTGGCGCGGGGAGCGGCGCTGGCGCTTGCTGCTGCCGTCGCTGTGGCCGCCGCCAGGCTGCTGCGAGGGGCCTGCGCTGGCGGCAGGGGCGGACCAGGGCATGGTGCGGGCAATGCGCCTGCCTGCAGTGCCGTCGGCCCAAATGAAGGAGGAGCGTGCGCCTGTGGAGAAGTTGCTGAAGAACTGGCGGCCCAGGTTCTGGCGCTGACCGCCCTCGCCCACGGTGTTGGGCCCCTGCAGCGGCACCCCGCTGCCCTCCTCCCGCGGGCGGAAGCGATGCGGCACCGGGCCTGCGTGGCAGGCAAGACAGCACAAGGGGCAGGTCAGCAAGCGCACACACCGCCAAGCAATGACCGTGGCATGGAGACTCTGTGGCGGCCCTGTTGCCAGCCAGCAGACCCTCTATGCACACCTGTTGGCAGCGGCTCCCTGTCGTTTCCAAAGAAGGACCCGTGCAGCTTGGGACCCCGGTGCTGCAGCACACGGCCCACAAAGTCACGCTCGCCAACGGTCGGCGGCCAGCCGGAGCGCCAGACATGCTGCTGGCCTGCCGCTGCAGGCAGGCGCTGGAAGTGCAGGATGTACAGGAGCTGCTCCCTGCAGCGCACGCGAGCAAATGCCAGCAGGAGTGACCAGCAGGCATGGCGCGTGGTGCTCCTAATGGCATCAAAAGCGCGGCAAGAGACACGCATTTGCATGCTCTCCGCTGCCATGTGCTGAGGTTGGAGTGGTGCACAACGCTGCCCCCGAGCCCCGTGTCCACCTTGCCGCCGCCCACCACCACCACTCCTGCCCTGTCATTTCTCCTTCCCGTCGTTGTTTCTCTCTTCCCTTCCGCACCGAATGTTCATCAAGGCGTTGCCAGTCAGCAGCACGTGGCCAGATGGATCACTTGACATGCTCACTAGCCCATCATGAAACCTGACCGTCTCTTCCTCCTCCTCCTCCTCCTCCTCCTCCTCCTCCTCCTCCTCCTCTTCCTCGCTGCTATCTGCAGCCAGGGACATGCCGGCATGCCACAGGACACATAAATGGGTGGGCAACACAGCAATGGAACGCGCAAACCACGTGTTGCATTGGTGATGCCGAGGGACAGCCGAGCGGTGATGGGAACAGCCAAGTACACAAGGCGGCTCACAGCAAGCAGCGGTAAGGACCAGTGCAGCGAGCGGGCATCGCACCGTCAAAGCCAGGCTGAGACCGTTTGCGCTGTCGCTGCGCCTTGGGGGTCGGAGGCAGATCATCGCTCAACAGCAGGAAGCGCAGTGCCGCCTCCGTCTCTTCGCTATACAGCGCTGGAGGCAGAGCCCACAGCCTCTCGTCATAATGACAGCGGAAGCCAAGCTTCTTCAGGCCATCCCTGCACGGGGGGTGACAGCAGACGCAAAAATGAGGTCAAGTGGAGGGCGCCACCGACCGGGTGTTTTCGTGCCGGGCGGCATGTCCACATGTCGCCCGCTCAGAACCTGGCGCGCACTTGATGTGATACGTATGACATCGGGCTGGAAGGGGACGAAAATGGCGGTGCCCTCCGCGCTCACAGAGCGCAGATAGGCCCTGCCGCCCGCGCCCGGCACCTCCACCCGCTCGGGGGAGCTTGCTGGGCCATCACCATCCTGGTACGTGCGATTAAAGCCGCAGGGGCACAAAGTAGGCCCGCTTCCTGCCGCGGCCCATTGTTCGTGCTGTGGGCGAGCACAGCACGATGTGGTGCATCCTTCAAGGCATGCGTTACAAACAGTGTAATGGTAGCGGATGATGGCAGAGGGGTGCATGCATGCAATACGAAGCTTAGCCGCGGCCTTAACCAGGCCCCCAGCGGCCGCCGCCGGGTCACCGCCGCCGTGCAATGGCCGACAGCCTGCAAAGCGCGACGGCAGGCAACAGGAAATTCTTGTGCTGATCGCTCCGCAAGGATATCCAAGGCGAAATGGATCAATTGTGGAGCCTTGACCTCTAGGTCCAACACTCCTGCCCTGCCCCGCTCACCTGCCGGGCTTGCTGAGGCCCTCGGTGGAGGTGCCCGCCAGCACCAGCGCCGCCGTCAGCTTGACCTTGTGCCCCGCCGCCTTGCCCTTGCCGCTGCTCTCATCCAGCACCGTCAGCTTGATGCGGCACTTGGGGTGCTCCGTCACCTGCGGGGCGTCCCCGGACAGGCAGCCAGGCTCAGTGTGCTGACACTGGAACGCAGCAGGTGGCGCCACAACGCCCTCGTGCTACAGGGCCAGCCCTGCGGCACCCCGGAGGCTCTCACCATGACGGTGTGCATGACCTGCAGCGACGCATGCCGCTCCCACCACCCATCCAGCACCGTCGTCTCGCACTCGCACCCGCTGATGCACTCCACTTCCGCCTTGCCCATGCCCTGCAGACCAGGAGAGGCGCAGGTCTGAGTGGATGAATGCAACGTGGTTTGAAACCAAGCAGCCCAGCCGGCAGCGCGCATGTTGTTGTGGCCGGCACCAACAGCGGCCAGCTGCCGCGCTTGCCTCGTAGCTTGCCAGGTGCCCTATGAGGACCTGGCTCATGGCCCCCTGCTGCTTCTCCTCCTCCTCCTCCTCGCTTGCCGCCTCTGCACAGCATGTGGGCGCACAGCCGGTGTGATGCCACCACGCGCCAAGCGGCACAACAGTGCCTGCATGCCAGCCGCAAGCCTGACAAGCTGCCCGGAAGGCTGCTGTGCTGCGGCCTCCCACCAGCATCGGGGATGCCTCTCATGACGGCGCTAGTGTTGAGCGGCGTGGTGACGGGGCCGCGCAGGTGGTTGTACGAATCCAGGATCACATGGGCCCGCTGGTTGAGCACCGGCAGCAGCACGTCCGCTGCAGGCGGTCACACGGCAGAGTCAGCCGGCAACATATCCCTCAGCTCACCCCTCCCTGCGGCCCTCTGGGCTGAGCCAGGTTGCTGATGCATGCATGCATCAGCATCCAAAGACTCCGGCAGCTGCCACGCTGCTGCTTAGGAAGGCCACCAGGCACCCCGCCCTCGCAGCGCAGGAGCGGCAGAAGTTCTGAACTCCTCCGCACCTACGCTCGCGCCCTCCCCCGCGCCGTCGCCGCTGCTGCGCGAGTCCACCCCCAGCACGACAAAGTCGCCCGGCTTGCCGCCGATCCAACCCCACTTCTCGTCGTTCTCACTCTTGGCGTCGGGCCGCTCGTTCACCCACTTGAACCCCTTCTTCTCCACCACCACATCCTCAAAGTTGCGCTGCAAGGAAAGCCGCGTGGGTGGGGTGATGGAAGGGAGGCCACGCATTGCAGCATTGCACCGAAACGCACGCCACAAGCAAGGACGGGTGGGCTAGGCACGTCACGGCAGCCTGTCGCTTCCCCCTACCACCCAGGCCCCCCAGCTCACGCTCATCAGGCAGGAGGCCGCCTTCTTGTCGTAGTTGCCTGGGATGATGGGCGGCGGCAGCACCTCCTGCGCCACCTCGTGCTCCGCCTCCTGCAGCGGCCGCGCCTGCAGCGACCCCGCGGTTAGCTGCGCCAGCCCGATGAGCAGCTCGGCCATGTACCTGCGGCGGTACAGGAGGGCAGTGCAGGCAGTCCATGAGGCAGTGCGGTACAGGAAGTGGGGGATGCATTCAGGCATAGGGAGCCCCTGCAAGAAGCTCCCAACACGCATTTGCAGCGGTGCTGCCCCTGCTTGTGGGCCCCCAGTCAGCACCCTCCCTGCCGGCCCTGCCCGCCAGCGCGCCCTGCCGTGCCCCTCACCTGTGGCCGGTGGGGCCGTAAGGATGGGAGATGTCGAAGAGGAAGAGCTCGTTGGGCTTGCTGCTCTCCAGGTTTTCGGTCCGCACGCGGTCCACCTGCGCCCAGCCAGCCACCCGCTCCCGGCCGCTGGTGAGCTGCCGCGCTTGCCAAGCCGTGCGCCAGCAGGAAGGCCAACAGCCCACCGCCACCCCACCCCACCCCACCAGGCACACCCACACCGCGCCACCCACCCACCCGGTACCCATACTGGTTGCGCAGCATCTGGTGGAACACGGCAGCGCGCATGGACAGCGTGGGCAGGCCGTAGTAGGCGGCGATGATGGACATCTCGTTCTCCGCATTCTGCAGCCACGTCAGCAGGACGGTGAAGCAGAGGGAGCGTGGCGCGGCGCCGGCCATCGGCGGCAGGAAGCGCCACGTGACGGCTCGCAACATCAGGAGGCAGCGGCATGCGGCACGCCAGCGGGGCGCAGCTGCCGGCTGACCAGCCCTTTGTGTTGGTGATTCGCAGCCTCCTTATCCCTCTGGCCCAGCCTCAGTCCACAGGCCAGCCTCAAGCCCACCCACACCTTGAGGTAGGATCCCACCGAGCCGCGGATGAAGCTGTATGCGTTGAGCACCACCACCGCGGGGCGGTTGGGCAGCGCCTGCAGCTTGCGCAGCAGGCGCTCAAAGGAGCCACGGGCGGGGACGGTGCCGGAGCCGTCGCGCGCGCAGTCCACCTGCGGCGCAGCGCGGCACGGGGGGGGTCATACGCTTGTGCTGCCGCCCCTGGCCATGTGGCGGCGCCCTTGCGGGAACTGTTTGTGTGGGCGCCGTGCGCGCGCCGCAGCTGCCGCACCTGCGTGCCGTCGTTCATGGCAAACTCCACCACCACGATGTCGGCATCCTGTGCAGGCAGGGCAGGCGGGCAGGCAGGTGTGTGTGTTTTGTGTGTGTATGTGTGTGAAGGGTGCGCATCATGTGGCAGCAGCCTGCCCGCCCACCTCCCGCACAATGCTGCCATCTGGCGGCCCTGTTTGGCCCCACCGGGCTTGCTCCGGCTGCCTGCCCACCCGCCACCTGCCCCCACAGCACGCACCTCAGGCACCATGACCTCGGCGCAGGCATCAAAGATGTTGCTGGTGCTGCCGCTCTGCGCCTTGTTCACCAGCTCGGGTTTGGAGGCGGGGAAGGCGGCCCGCAGCCAGGCGTGGAACTGGTCCAGGTAGGAGGGCCAGGCGGTGTCGATGTCAGTGCCCTGCGGGAGCAAACGGGGGAACAGGCCAGGGCGCCGCGCCAAGGCAGGGCCACAGGGGAGCGTGAGCTTCAGGGTCTCAGCAGGAAGGAGAGCTGCCAGCAGCACAGCATGTGCCAACACGCCGCGGCTGCCGAAGCGGCAGCAGCGCCAGCCTGACGAGACGTGGTGGGCGCAGCAGGCAGCAGCATGGCCCAGCCGGGACAGCTGCACTGGGTGCGCCCGCCCCGCCCTCCCATGGTTTGCCGTGCGCGCACCTGTGTGGCCGAGCCGCGCCCCACGCTGATGCTGCCCCCCACCGCCGCCACCACCGTCTTCTGGCCGCTCATCAGCTTGTGCAGGGCGCGGCGCAGGCGTGCGGGGTCGCCGTGGTGCAGCAGGCCGCGCTGGAGGCCGCGCGGGTCCAGCGCCGGCACATACCCCCACAGCACCTCCTCATCCACAGCCCGCTTCTTGGACTTGGGGGCTGGAGGGATGAAGTCCTGCACCCAGGCCAGGCTGGAGCGGGCAGGTGGGCAGGCGGGCAGCCAGGCAGGCGGGCGAGCAGCAAGTGTGCCGCGTGCGGAACGATGCCAGAACAGGGACGCAATGTGCCGCCCCCTGAGCGGCCTGGCCGCCGCCCGGCTGCCGGCCCTGCCTGCTGCGCACCGCGGGGCTGAGCTCGGTGGAGGGCCAGGTGGGGTAGATGAAGGAGGAGAAGGGGCCGGCCTCGCCGCCAGCCGCGCTCTGCGCCGCGGCTGTCAGGTTGCGGGGGCTGTTGGGGCACAGCGAGACGCAGGTGCAGCTGAAGAGCTGGGCGCCAAAGAGCGACTTGAGCACCGGCAGCAGGCTGAGGCCGATCAGCACGCCCAGCACCAGCGCGATCCCGGGGGGCAGGCGGTAGCCCTTGGGGCAGACGCTCGGCGCCACCATGGCGCGATGCCTGCAGGGCAGGCGGCAGCGGCAGGCGGCGGGTCGGTTGCCGCCAGCGGCGCGGCGCCAGTCCCGCGCAGCGCGTCGCGCTTACTTTACTGCTGCAATTCCTTTTGGAGCGGATGCTCGGCGCAGGACCCACGGGGCCAACAGCGCAGCAGCGAGAGGGCTGCTGCAAGGTTGGTTGCTGGCGCTGGGGCAAAGGCTGCCAGAGTTCTACCTGTTGTAACCAGCAGGTTGCAGTGGCGCCACCCCAGCCAACAGCAGCGCCAGGCAGCCCTGTTCTCAGATGAAGCAAGCTTGGGAGATGCCACAACGGGCTGGGCTGCTGTTCACTGCAGACACAGCGTGAAAGCCGGGCGGAAAACAGAACCGGCTGCACTGCATGCTGAGCCCACCGTCACCATGGGCGCGCCAGCGCCGCCACCTGCCATCCACGCCGCAGCACCGCGGCCAAACCTCCAATCCAATATGTACAAAGAGCCTGGGCCAAGTGCTGGAGATATAATACACGGCGCTGATGCAGAGTGAATGAAAGCGCTGAAAAATGATTTTCAGACATGAGTCTGGACAGGCAGGCTTGCCGCAGCCTCTTCGGTCCAGTTGGCGCCCGGTGCCAATCCGCACGGAGCCCGGCCTACTGCAGGCCCGCCGCAGCGGGCCCCGCCTCCTGGGCCGTCTGCCACACGTGGATGCTCTTGTCGTCGCTGGCGCTGGCAAACATGTGTGGGTCTGTGGGGTTCCACGCCACAGAGTTGACGGTGCCGCTGTGGCCCTCCAGAGACAGCAGCCGCTCGCCTGTAGGTGGCGGGAGCAGGGCAGGACAGGGCAGGGCGGGGCGGGGAGTTGGAAGGATGGAGGGCCCAGCATCCAGTTAGCACAGCCGCAAAAATCACGCAGCGCCACGAGCAAAGCGGGCAAGCGAGGTGCTGCCGGAGGCTGGGAGCAGGCAAGCAGCCGGGCTGCATCCAAGCCTGTTCCCCGCCCCGCCCCACAGCAGGCTGCAGGCAACCTCCACGCACCCGTTGCGCGGTGGTAGACATACACGCGGCACTCCTCGCTGCCCGTCAGCACAAAGCGGTCGTCCAGCCCCCCCAGGCACGAGCGCACCACAAACCGGCTCTGCTTGTCCTGCGGGTCGGGCGCCGGGTATGCGGGCACGGCACAGGGCACCGCCTCGGCACACAAAACCCATCCACCCACGCACACACACACGTGCAGAGCCCACAGACGGCAGGGCTGTGAGCTCCCACTGCTGCCCCGCACTGCCACTGCTCTGCCCCCCGGCTCCCCGCCCAAGCATCCTCCGCCCAAGCATCCTCCGCCCCCGCTCACGTTGGCTCCCTGGTAGCTGGCGCAGGGCATGGCGGGCAGGTGCATCTCCCGCGGCGCGTCCCCGAGGTCCCACAGGTGCATCGAGTTGCTGGTCAGGTTGACCAGCAGGTAGCGGCCGTCGCGCGAAAGGCTCATGGAGATGAGCGTCTCCGCCTCGGGTATGTAGCTCTCGCTGTCGCCTTCGAGGTCATACACGCGCACCTTGCGCTCGCACGTGGTGGCCTGCAGGGGCAGAGCAGTGCATGGGTAAGCATCATGACAGGGGAGGAGGCGAGGCTCAGTCCAGCAAAGGAGCAGAGACGGGGCGCTCGCTGCAGCCAAAGCGCACTGGCGGGCGCACAACGCAGCACATTGAATCCCAGCTCGGCGGACAGGGGCAGCAAGGCAGGGAGGCGGCGGCGGCGGCGGTGGGCCGCCTACCAGGATGTAGCGCCCGCCCTTGGCCACCACCACCTCCTGGATCCGCTGGATGCGCCACTGCCGCTCCACGCTGCCATCCAGCCCCACCACGCACAGCTGCTTGTCGTGGCTGCCCGTCACCAGGCGGCGGCCGTCTGGGAACCAGGCGGCGCAGGTCACGGGGTCTTTGTGGTGGCGCAGCACCCCCAGGCACTCCCCGCTGGCCACATCCCACAGCCGCAGCGCATCCTGGCCTGCAGGGTGGTAGGGCCCGGGGGGGAGGAGGAGCTCAGCAAAGCGACCGTTGCTCCCAGTGTCCACAGCGAAGTGGGAGGCGTGCCCGCGCTGGGCAGCGAAAGCCAGGCTGCACTGCACTGCGCCTGGCAGCAGTGCACCGAGGGCCGCCTCACCGCAGGTGGCCAGCTTGCTGTCGTCGGGGCTCCAGCACAGGAAGGCGATGGGCCCGCTGTGACCGCGCAGCACGTGCCGCTTGCTGACGGTGCTGCCGCGCGCGCCACCGCCTGCCTTGCTGCCAGGGCCGCCGCCGCCGCTGCTGTCGCTGCGTTGCACGTCCCAGATGATGGCGGTCTGGTCCTTTCCGCACGAGGCCAGCATCTCGCCGTCGTGCGAGAACTGCAGGTGCCACACCTCATCGCTGTGGTTCAGAAGTACCTGCGGGGGCACAGGGTCCAGGAGAGAGTGTCGACGGACAGCGCCGGGATGAGCGGGAGGAAAGGCTGGATGCAGTGCGGGATGACTGGGAGGAGCAGCGCTGCTGCGCTGCAACCCCTGTGTGAGCCCAGCCCAGCGGGCGCACCTGTGTGGTGCAGGTGGGGATCTGCTCTGTGCCGCAGGTGTAGTCGCTCAACAGGGAGGGGCGGGCGGCTGGGGTGTTGTGGAAGCAGCAGGCATCGATCTGCGCCACCAGCGCCTGCTCCACAAGCTCCTCCAGCCGCCGCTCGGGCAGCATGACCTCCGGCGGGATGACCACCTGCAGGCGGCGCAGCACCTGGTGCCGCGCGTCGCAGGGCGGCTCGCCCTGCCAGCCGCTGGGCTGGGGCAGGGCTGCAGGTCCCGCGCCACACATGAGGCAGGCCGCGAGCTGGTGCAGGCGCTCGGGGTTGACGCCCAGCGGCGCCAGCTGCTCCCGCAGGCAGGCCAGCGCTGCCGCGGAGTCGCCCGCATGCAGCGCCTCCAGGAACGCCTGCTCTAGGATGATGAACTTGGCCTCCTGCACATCGCCGCAGGGGAGCAGCGCAGCGGCAGCCGTGCGTGCGGTGGAGAGAGCAAGCGAGCGTACGGGCGGGCAAACGGGGCCAGCCCCAGGCTTCACCGCAGGCGTTGACGCAGCCCAAAAAACAGTCCCTGGCCTGTCCCCACCGTTTTCAGTTGGCGGCTCTCACCTGAAGGGCCTGCGTGCCCTGCAGGTCCAGGCGGCACACGTGCTTGGTGGCGGCCGCCCAGTCGCCAGCCAGGATGGCCTGCTGCAACTGGTTGACCTGCAGGCAGGCGGGTTAGCGGGCAGGCAGGCAGGCAGGCAGGCAGGCAGGCAGGCAGGCTGGCAGGCAGGCATCATCTTCGGCAGCAGCAGTGGGGGCCTAGTATTATGGCAACCACAGCACGGCGCAGGAGCAGATTTCCCTCGGATGGCACAGGCGCGAGCGCAAGCAAGAGCCGGGGCGGCGCACCTGCGGCGGCTGGCTGGCGATGCCAGAGGCGGCCTCCAGCTGCTCCGCTACCTCTGCAAACCCCAGGCTGCTAAGTGCCTGCTCAAGCAGGCGGATGTACTGGCAGCGGTCCACCATGCCGCAGCGCCCCAAGTGCCCAAGGGCCGCGGCGGCGTCAAGCAGGGGCGGCGCGGCCGGGGAGCTGGGCTTCCGCCCGGCCAGCTCGCTGCACGGGGAGCGCCCGTTGGCTGCCACCGTGGGACTGCTGCTGTTCGTCATGTCCTGCAGTCGAGGTCTCTTGGTTCTTGGGCCCACGTCCTCTTCTTCAGAGTGCAGCGCTGAGCGTGTGGTCATCGCCGGGGGCCTCCCAGCGTCATCCAAAGCATGCACTCCTCTGCCGAGCGAGGGTCTGGGTGGCAAGCCAAGCCGCTCTGACCGGCTACTTGAGCTAAAGCAGCGCAAACTCTCTCCCAGCTGCCCTGTTCCTGCCAGGGGGAGAGCCGGCGAGGCGCGCCATGCCCACCTCTCCTCCTGACCGCTCAGCTGGCGCACGGCAGTCACAGCGCGGCCCACTATGTGGGATCCAAAGCTGTGAGAGGCCTGGCCCCCAATATCTTACAACGGAATAATTGGGTCCAAAAAAGTGGTTTATTGTTCTCACCGGGGGTCACAAGACACCGCAGTGCTGGCAAGCAACAGGCTGTTCGAGACAGTTGCGGCGGGGGCCAGAGGGCGGCGGAATATCTGCACCAGAGTAGTTCAACAACACTGCAAGTAGAACGAGTGCATGTCTACGACTTTGACTGGGAAGACGACTGAAGGAAGATGAAATTTGGGGAGAGCTGCTTCTTGAGTTTCTGGTTGGGTACCGGCTAGTTGACCTCCTTGAGCGGCACATGCTTGCGGGCCTTCCACCTGTACAATATGTCCACAACCTGGGGCAGGCCCATGACCACCAGGCTGGCGGCGCCAGTGACGAGCCAAACAAAACCCCAGGAGTCATGTGCGATAAGGGACACGATGGACACGACCGCCAGCACGACCTGCAAAGCAAGGAAAGGAAGGGGGAGGTGAGGAGGGTGAGGACTGTAGCGCTGGCCTTTCTTGCCTCGTGCCTGCTCTGGCACCCCAGATGCCGCACTCAGTGCTTTGTGGGCACACGGCCGGCAGCGGGCCGGCGGCCTCAGGTACAGGCTGTACCTGCATGGGCGTGCCGAACTTGAGGAAGTCGCGGCTGGAGTGGCCCCCTGCGGCCAGCGCCATCAGGTTGGTCTGGTACCCAAAGCTGGACATGAAAACGGAGCTGGCTCCCAGCATGATGGCGTAAGAGAGGAGGTAGATGTCGACATTGTCGTTCTTGGAGATGGTGGCGGCGATGGGGAACCTGCACGGTAGGGGAGGCGGGGACAGGCGGGCAGGTGGGCTTTTGCCAGCGCGGCAAACATGGAGGCGTGCAAGGGCTAAGTAGGCAGTGGCGACTCCCTCAGTCGCGGCAAGGACATAGTCCAGGGCAGGCCGGCCAGAGAGGCACCAGTGAGGGGCTCACATGAGCGCGGCAGCGCTGTTGTTGGCGATGATCTGGCTGATGAGGGTGGTCGCCACGTAGACGGCGGCGATGGTGAAGTTGCCGCCGCCCGCGTTCTTGCCAATGTCCACAATCAGGTTTGCAATGGCGGCGGCGCCGCCCGACTGCTCCAGCGCGGCAGACACGCCAAAGGAGCCGGCAATCATCAGGTACACGTCCTGCAGCAGCCAGCAGGAGGCAGCCAGTGTGGGGGAAACACACCTGAATATGGCGATCGAGGGCCCAGGCTGGCAGCGGGCAACCAGCAGGCGCACAGGCGGCTGCCCTCCAACCAGCTGCAGCCGCTCACCCAGCGGATGGAGCGGCGGGCCTGGTCGGGCGACATGCAGCCGGTGAGCAGCATGATGGCGACCACGATGGTGGCTGCGGGCAGGATGTCGATGATGGAGGTGGCGTAGAGGGTGAAGGCGGTGGCGATGGATGCGATGGCGATGGCGGTGTGCAGGTAGCGCGGCGGGTTGGTGTCCGGCATCTCGATGATCAGCTGGAAGTGCTTGGAGTCCTGCAGGCGGGCAGCAGGAGCGGGCCAGAACAAGCTTGAGGGTGGGAAGTGGAACTGGTGGTGGGGACGACAGGCATCAGACCCTCGAGGTTGAGCTTAGCCAGCGCTGCCAGCTACTACACGTGTGCCTGCCCCAGGCTGGCTCCGCATGCACAAGCCGCTTCCTCAAACACACAAGGCGCCCGCAGGCAGCCCACTCGCCTTGTGCTGCTCAGCAAAGGCGGAGCCGGTGTCCAGCAGCAGGATGTCGCCCGACCGCAGCTCAATGTCGCCCGGCTTGGCGCGGATGCGCTCGCCCTTCCGCGCCACGGCCACCACGGCGGCGTTGAACTGCTCGCGGAAGCGCGACTCGCGGATGGTGGTGCCTGCCGGCATGGACAACATCAGGGAAGGGTTCAGGACAGAGAAATTAGAGATCTGCACAAACCCTCAAGAAGCAGAACTCAAGAGGCAGTAAGTGGCAGGGGACTGCGTGCGCCACGCCGAGGCGATGCCGCTCTGGCGGCAGACCCACAACTCACCAACCAGGGGAGACTCGGGCGCCACAATGGCCTGCACCAGGCGGCGCTCCACGACGGCGGTGTGCAGCAGCTTCGACGCGTGCTTCTCGGCCAGCGGCACCAGGCCGGGGGTGTTGCGGATGAAGCGCACAGAGGCGGCGTTGCCTGCGCGGCAGGAGGCAGAGGCGGCAAGGAGGACTGATCAGCGCCTGCCACTCGCCTTGGGCCACAGCACCCAGGGCCTCGGGTTCTGCGACAGGACGTGAAGCAGCCAAGCCATGCCGCCTGCCCGGCGCCACCCACCCGCAAACCACAGGATGTCGTCAACCTCCAGCTCCTCGTCGGGGGACACGGCGTGCAGGGTGGCGCCGGCGCGGTCAATGGCCACCAGGAAGGCGTTGGGTAGCTGGCGCATGCCCGACTTCTGCACCGTCTTGCCCGCCATCGCCTTGGTCACGCGCATGCCCATCAGGAACTCGTTGTGGCTGCGCACCTGCAGGGCGGAGCGGGGGAGCAAGCGGGGGGTTAGCAGGCAGCAATGACAAGGAGGGCAGCGGGGGCGGCTGAGCCAGTAGCCTTGGACAGCAGCATAGCGCCCCTGGCCAGGTGCACGCATGCATACTGCGATCTTGGCGCATGAGCGCCGCCTGGCGAGTCCCTCTCCCTGCCCACCTGGCCGCCCTTGTGGAGGTCGGTGAAGGCCTCGTTGACCGCGGGGGAGGTCCAGAACTGAGGCGCCACATCCAGCAGCAGGGTATCGCCGGCCTGCATGGGCATTCAAGCAGCGGGCAGCCTCGAAGCTCCTTGTCAGCATCAACCAGCCCCAAAGGCTGGCGTGCAGACTCGCAGGTGGCAGCGGGCACGCCGCACCCACCTTGAGCACTTCGTCGCCGATCTGGGTGCCGGTCCACTTGAGGGGCATGCCGTTGCGCTTGATGGCGACCACGGCGGCATGGAAGCGGCTGCGGAAGGCAGAGCCGCGGATGGTCTGGCCCACGATGTCGGAGTCTGCAGCCAGGGGTGAGGGCGCTCGAGTCGAGCATGATCAGCATGGGCAGCCCAGGCATGTCGAGGTGTTGGCACCGCAGGTGGCAGGCTGCTCAGAGCCGCAGGGGGCAAACGCGCATAGCGGGGCAGGGGCGGGTGCACCTCACACCTTTCCGGATCGTCGCCTCCACCAGCTCAGGCGGGGAGAAGGACACGTCGCCCTGGCTGTCCACAGTCTTCAGGTGGCCCACCTTGGGCACTGCAGGGAGAGCAGCGAAGGCAGGATGTGAGCAGGCCGCAAGGGAGCAGACGCTTACTTCAACAAAGGCGAGGCAGCTGGCAATCCAGCACGCCCGCGCAGCCGCAGCTTGTGCTGTGTGCTTCGCACCGGAGATGGTGGAGACGCCAAAGGTGCCGGAGAGGCCGGGCAGCTCGGTCTCGTTAATCTCCTCCAATGCATCGCTGAAGGGAACCAGCCCCAGCTCCGTCAGCTTGTCGGTGCCGTCGGGGAGGCCTGCAGCCAGACAGCAAGGCAGCTCTCTTCAAGGGATGAAGGGAAATCGAAAAAAGCTGAACAGCACCACAGCGCTGGTGCAGGCGCTGCCGCTCACCCGACAGGTACAGCACGTCTCCGGTGGCCAGCATGAACTCGGGGCCCACGGCATGCACCAGCTCGCTGCCGCGACGAACAGAGGTCACATACTGGCCATCCAGGTTGCGCAGGCCTGCAGCACCGTGTGGGGCGGGCGGGGTTGAAAGAGCGATAATGTGTGGAAAAGGGGGGTGGGCCAAAGGGGGTTGGGTCAAGATGATCAAAAGGCAGACGAGCTGGGCGGGTGGGCACAGCTGCGTGTGCAGCCCACCTGCAGCCTGGATGCTGTGCCCCACCACGGGGGAGCCCTCAGTGACGAGCACGCCGAAGAAGAAATCTGCGCCAGACTCCTCCACCAGGCCGCCCTGGGCCTTGCGGGACAGCGCGCGGCCCATCTGTGGCGGGGATGACCAGCGCCGGGGTGAGCCAGGCAGCCATGAGCAAGGATGCCTGTGCCAAAACACTCTGGAAAGCAGGCAGCTGCTCCATCCAGGTGCACGAGCTCACCCGCTTGTAGACCTTCATGCCGGCGCCGCCGGTCAGCAGGAAGGGCGCTGCCAGGACAATGTAGATGATGCCCTGAGGGGGGCCATCAGAGAGGTGCAAGGCACATCAGTTCAACGTGCGTGGCGAGCTGCGCTGCACTTTTGAGCTGCGGGCCTATTGGCAGCCTCGCCCAGCCTGGCTGCCTGCTCTCACCCAGAATGTGTTGGGGATGCCGTAGGGGGCAATGCCAAATAGCTCAATCGGCTTCAAGCCCTCCTGGTAGTACTCACTGCAGGTCGAGCAGGCGGGAGAAGGAAACTGTTGGGGGCAGCACCGCAAGGGAAAGGCTGGGTGGTGGCAGCAGCAGCAGGGGAGCAGCAAGCACTGCCAGCGCACCTCTCGGGGTCGAGCACACGGGAGTCAAAGGCGCCTGCAGAACGGGGAGAAGGCAGCGGGGCACAGCAGGTTGAGCAGAGAGCTCGCTGCGCGCTACAGTGTGCATAGAACTCTGGCTGCCATCACCATGCTGTGGTTCACATCACCATGCATCCATTCCGCGGTTGTTTGCCTCACCGGTGACCACCAGGTTGGTGCTGGTGCCGATGGTGGTGTTGAGGCCGCCCAGCAGGCAGCAGTAGGACAGGGGGATGAGCAGCTGGCGGATCGACAGGCGTGCCTTGGCGGCCCACGTGAGCACTGCAAGGGGCACAGGCAGCGGGCGTGTCAGCTGGGGGCAGTCGCAGGATTGCGTGCACGTGCCGCGCTCAGCACAGCATGCCAGACGCGGCGGCATATCCCTCGAGGTGCTGCTGCCAGCCTGGGCGGGGCGCACCAATGGGGAGCATGATGCAGAACACGGGGGTGTCGTTGACGAAGGAGGAGAAGAGGGCGGTGACGAGGCACATGCGGACTTGGGCCAGCATGGTGTCCTTGGGGGTTCCCAGCAGCTTGGTGATGATGAAGTCGGCGCCGCCGGTGGAGGTGATGCCCTGAGCAACCATGAACAGAGTGACGACAGCTGCGCGGGGGCAGGGCAGGGCGGGGGCGCGGCATAGCGTCAGAATGGGAGGCAATCTGTGTTGCAGTCACCCCGTTGTGATAGGCCGCATGAGCTGGGGCAGGGGACGAACGCGTCGAGGGGCATTGGGAGGCAAGGCACTTCCAGTTGTCCCCCATCCCCAGGTCAGCCGCCGACATCTCCCCATCCACCGTCACTCACTCATCAAGCCCGAGTTTCCGTAGCCCACAAGAGCAGACTTGATGGTGATGATCTGCAGGCAAGAGAGGTGCGCGACAGGTGGGAAGGCGGCGTGCGCGTGGTGTGTGGCGTGCAAGTCATGGCAGGTTCAGCAGACAAAAGGCAGAAACACGGCCCTCACTTTGAATATGACCATAAGGGCCAAAACCATGTTCATCACCAGGTCGGCTGCAGGTGTAGAGGGAGTTGCTTTGGTGTTTGAGCGGCATTGTGGCGTGCCACCTGGGCAGAGCAGGCGCCAGCACAGCCCCCCCCCAACAGAAGTCCTCCAATCGTTCGATTCCCCACGCACCCCCAACAACGTCGAACACCATGAGAATGAAGCCCATTGCGATGAAGGCGAGCGACAGCCAGCCCTGAGAGCTCAAATCGGAGAACGTGGTCTCCAGGTTTAACTCAGCTGCAGCGCAAAGGGGCGCAGGCGTCGTCAGGAGGATGCAAATGCATTTGTGAGGCAGAACACGACCCCTCCAGCACCACGCGTGGTAGGTTGCCTTGCTTGTGTGGGCTTAAAGTCTGGTAAAGCAAGAACTAGCTTGCAACATAGACTCCCCGCCGAAACGGGACGGGAACCGGGCGAAAGCAGAGAAAGCAATAAAACAGGGGTGGAGCAAGGCGACATGCAACGCAAGCAGCTGACAGGGCACGCATCGAAACGTGTGTATGACTGGCAAAGTGGCATGGCGCATTGGGGAGAAACGCAACGGTACGGGAGCATGGGCTGGCCAAACGGCAGTGCGGAACGCTAGGTCACTAGAAAAGCAGGGAAAGGCGCACTATGTATGCAATGAGGGCAGCCCCGGCTCGGGGCCGTTGAGAAAGCAGTGGGCGGGAGGGGGGAGGCCCCGGTGTGGGCGGGCCCCATCGAGGGGGGATGGGGCGCGCAAGCGGCCAGATGGGGCGGGGCGCGGGCGGCAGTGGAGTCCTGCGGCTGGGTGGGATATAGGGCAATGAGCGTTGAGCAGTGTGCGATGAGCAATGAGCAATGAGCAGTGAGCAGCCCCTCCCTAAACAAAGTGAAGCGCANGACGGGGTCCGGTGGATG
>NW_005435086.1:714056-820511 GCF_000147415.1 Chlorella variabilis | reverse complement strand
GCAAGCCGTGGACCCAAACGCCGTGCCGCCGCCGCCGCAGGCAGCACCCCTGCGACGGCGGCGGCAGCAAGCCGTGGACCCAAACGCCGTGCCGCCGAGTCCCGTGGCTGTGGCCGTGGGCTTCTGGCAGGAAACTACGGCCGCAACTCGGCAGCACGGGGGCGTCGCAGCGTGCCCCCGCCGCCGCCGCGCTGCCCCCCGGGCACGGCGGCGGCGGCAGCAAGCTTGGGCCCAAACGCCGTGCCGCCGAGTCCCGTGGCTGCGACCGTAGACCGTGGGCCGGAAACTGCGGCCGCAGCTCGGCGGCACGTGGTTCTGTTCAAATCGCCAAGCGTGCAGCAGCGCCGAACCACGCTTCCCGGCCTCGGCGCATGCCTTCAGGGGCCCCCTATCGCTGGGCACACCCCTCCAACACCGAACATGCGCCCGGGGGGGAGGGCGGCCCGGGCTGCCCAGGCCAAAGTGGGCCGCCCTCGAGCAAGAGGCGGCCGGTCTGTGTGCTGAATGAATGAATGGATGCGTACTACTGCAACGGCGGCGAGATCGAGAGGTGCGTCACCAATTGCAAAAGCCTCAACCACTCTCACCCTTCTCGGGTGCCTTGAACGTCAGTAGCTCAGCGGGCAGCACCATGAGCAGCACGCCGCCGCCGAAGATTGACAGCACGAATAGGTTGTACACGAGGGGATTGGCGGCCCATCGTTTGAGCGGGCCTGCCAGGCCTCGCCGCGAGGCAGGAGTCGCCATGGCTGTTGCGGGAGCAATGCGCAGCTAACGAACTGATAGGACAATTACACAAGCTACACAGGCGCTGTGTTTTGTGGTCCTTGCACTGCCTGCTCCAGCAAAACCTGTGCCTGCAAGTTGCCGCAGTTGCCGATCGTTTGCGCAGCTGCGCTTTTGCTAGAACACTTGCCATTGCAAAGGCTGTTCAACCCAATCCGATGGTTCGGCCGCTGGCCGCAGCTCTTCGGCAAGTCGCTCCATGTTGGGCGCCGCCTGCGGGGGCGCCGACGAGGCTGTGCCAGCGAGGTGGCCAAGGCTGGACGAGACACCGTGGAATACTCTGCGAGAGCTCTCCCAGATGTGTCAGGTCTCTTTATTTAGAACATGGGCTGAACAACCCGTCTGGCCAATAAATTAGAATGCAATCACTGTGGCGCGCCGCCTGCCTGGTACTGGCCCCCGCCGAGACGCCTCGCGCCTGCCTGAAAATCGCCTATCACCAGTCCTGATCCCACGACGAGTCACGCTGCACCTGGCGCTGCTGCTGCTGCTGGCCCGTGCCCCAGCTGTCGTCGGAGGCAGGCGGGCGGGAGGGCATGGGTGCATACTTTGTGTGCTGCGCCATCTCCAGCCCTCCAGCGCCGCCGCCGTGGCGCGCCGCAGCCTGCCGCCTGCGGCGCCAATACCAGAATGCCGCGGCACCAGCCACCGCCGCACCCAGCACCACCAGCGCTGTCTGGCCAGGGATAAAGCTTCCAAAAGCGGCGCTGCAGCGGCGGGCAGGGGGTGCAACGGTGGGGCACGGTCGCCGCTCAGCAAGGGGCTCCCCGTGCATGCGTAGGCGGCTCAGCACAGTGCAGCTATGGCTGAGCTGCGGCTGAGTCACACGACGGCAACACAGCAGCGGCGCACCTGGCTTCCTGCTGCTCCTTCACCACCGCCGACTCCACATCCTCGTCCTCGGCAGCCTGGGTGCCTGCTGCCTTCTCCTGCTGCTCCTCCCCCTCCTGCTGCTGCTTCTCCGTGGCTGCTGCCTTCTCCTGGCCGCCGGTCGCCGCAGCATCTGCCTCGTCCTCCCCTCCCTCGAGACCCTCCTGCTCTGCCTCGGGCTTGGAGTCTGGCCCAGATGCACCCTCGCCAAAGGCCTCCTCCTCAGGTGGCGGCGGTGTCGGTGTGCCGCTCTCAACATCGCCCGCCAGCTCTGATGCCTCCTCCCCCTTGCTGCTGCTGCCTGATGCCTTGGTTGCCTTTTCCCCCTCCTCCTTCCCATGCTGGTGCTTCGCAGCTGGAGCAGGAGCAGGCGCCGCCTCGCCGCTCTGCTCCTTCACACCTGCCTTGCCGCCGCCTTGCTTGCCGCTGCTCTCCTCTTCCCCTGCTGCGGGTGCTGGGGCGGCAGCTGGAACGGCTGCTTTGCTGCCCGCCTTCTTCTCGTCTGCCTTGGCGCCAGTCTTCTTAGTCTTCCCTGTCTCCTTCTCTTCCTCCGGGGCCTGCCAAGGAGCAGGCCCAGGAGCCGGCGCGACTGCCGTCGCTGCTGCTTTGCTGCCTGTCTTCTTCGGGGTGTATGGCTTGGTGCCCTTGTTCTTCTTGGCGGGTGCCTCCTCTGCCTCCTCCTCCTCCCGGCTGCTGGGCAAAGGTGCAGAAGCTGCTGTGGGGCTGCCCTCCTCCTCCTCCTCCTCCTCCTCCTCCTCTTCTGCCTCTGCCTCGGCAGGTTTGCTGGTTTTGGAGCTGGCCTTGCTGCCCTTGCTTTTGCTGGAGCCACCTCCTTCTGCTGCTGGAGCCTCTGCCTCCTTGTCTGACGCTGCCATCTCCTCCTTGCCTGCACCAGCAGGCGGCAGGCACACCAGCAGGCACACTCAATCAGCGTGGCACAGCAGCCCGCTGCCTGCAGAACAAGCCAGCCATTGGCCCAGCTGGGTGGCATGGGGTGCCTCCATGCAGTGTCTGCCCAGCCGCGCAGCCCACTTGCAACAATCCCTGCACATGTGCAACAGTAGCGGCATGGCTGCCAGCCAGCTGCGATGTGCAAGCCAGGAGCTTCCAGCCAGCTCACCCACCCTCTTTGCCCTTGGCGGGTGCCTTGCCGGCAGCGGCGGTGGCGTTGGCGGCAGCCTTTGTGCTCACGCCGGTGGAGGATGCTGCTGTTGCTGAGCCCTTCTTCTCTTCCGCCTCCTCCTCCTTCGGTTCCTGCCCATAGTCACCGTAGTCATAATCCTCCTCTGCAGGCCGGACAGGAGAGGAGGCAGGCAGGAGAGCACACAACAACAGGCAGGCTGATTGTGAGCCAACGTGCATGCAACCGCAGCGAGCTAGCTGAAGGGGGGCGGCTGCAAGCATGGATCTAGAGTAGGCTGTGTGCAATTCGACCATCACCTCCCGCTGCCTGGACAAGCACCTGTCTCCTTGTCACCGCTGTTGCTGCTGTCCTCGTCGGCGGGCGTGGGCGGCACTGGCACCTTCTTCTCCTCGCCCTCGTCGCTGGCAGCGGCGCCCTTTCCGGCCGCCTTGGCGCTGTCCTCGCTGTCCTCCTTCTCGTCAGTCTCTTCAGGTCCCTCCTTTCCCTTGGTGCCAGCGCCTTGCTTGGCGTCGGTGCTAGCGCTGCTGGCTTTTTGCGTCGCACCAAGCAGGCTGGCCTCCTCCTCCTCGGCTGCTGCCAGTGTGGCGGCATCCGTGCCAACCTCCTCCTCGCCAACGCCCTTGGTGGCTGCTGGGGGCGAGACTTCATCGCCACCAACGGTATCTTCATCCCACTCGTCTCCTGCAAGCAAAACGCGCACGTTCAGCACAGGGAGTTGCCGCAATTCAGTGCGGCAGGCGGCGGCACCCGGCATATGTGGTGGCAGGGGCTCCAGGCGCCCCCTCTATTGCCACTATGCTGCGCGGCTGGGGCGCTCCTGGCCGGTGCCCAGCTCCGCTGCTGCGAGGCAGGGGAGGGCCAGGTGGCCCTTTAACATGCGCACCTTGATGCAGCCGGCGGGCCGCTGCTGTCCCCACAGCCATCAGATACAGCAGGAACAGCGCGGTCGCGGTTGATCGGCGCATGGCTGGCTGCCGCCCAGCCAGCGCAAAGAGCAGTGCTTGCAGGGCACGGGAGACCCCCAATTAGGGTACTTGGGATGGCCGGATGGCGATGAATGCGCATCTGGCGCGAATGACGCAGCATTCGCGGCAAAATGCTGCGTGGCCTGGGTACAGAGAAAGCACGCCGCAGGATAGCATGCATCATCCGCAGCAGCAAGCGCAGTGCGTTCGATTACCCGGCTGTGCACGACAAGCAATGAGCGACGCCGAGTACTCTGAGGAGGAGACAGCACCGGCACCTCTGGAGGATGTTGTGATGGCGCCCTCAAAGAGCAGCGCAGCCCCCGTCGCCTCATCCAGCGGCGGCTCCGGCGTGATTATTGGAGTGGGACTCGCGGCGGCCGTGGCTGTCGCGGGCGCGGCGGCCTACCTTGTGCTGGGCAAGAGCAAACCTAAGCAGGGCAGCGGGGCAGCCCGCAGCAGCAACAGCAGCAGCCCCGCGAAGAAGCGTGTGTCGCCCGCCAAGAAGTCGGTGCAGCGCCGCCCGCCGCCAGCCAGCCCCCCTGCCGCCGCCTCCGCTGAGGCCTCCACCTCCGCTGCCGCCGCTGCTGCCAGGCAAGTTCACAGCCCCTGCCTTTTTGCGATGCACCAACAGCGTCGAGGCAGGGGCGAGGAATCAGGGCCCATGCCTCCCGTCTGCCCCTCCGGCGGAAGCTTGGATTCGGCACCATGCACCGCTGCACCGCCTGCTGCTCCACCGCCTGCATTGCTGCTGCTGAAGCTGCAGTGTGGCGGTCAGCATGCCGCTGCAGCCATTTCACTCGTGCTGCCACTCCCGTTCTCTGCAGTGTTGCCCCCATGGCCCAGGCAGCCACGCCCGCGCCGCAGCGCTCGGCCGCCCCCGTGTTGCCCAAGTGTCCTGTCCCCAAGGCCAAGCCCGCGGCACCAGCACCAGCGCCGGCTGCTCAAGCGGAGGCTGCCGCTGCCGCTGCTGCTGCTGCAGCAGCAGGAAATGCGGCAGCTGAGGCTGAGGCTGCCAAGCAGGCGGCTGCACAGCAGAAGGCAGCTGCCGAGGCAGCAGCCAAGGAGCAGGCGGCTGCTGAGGCAGCAGCAAAGGAGAAGGCGGCTGCCGAGGTAGCAGCAAAGGAGAAGGCGGCAGCGGCAGCGGCAGCGGCAGCGGCAGCAGCAGCAGTCGCCATGCCCGCGCCAGCTGAGCAGCTGGCTGCAGCGGCCGAGGAGGAGCCGGCTGCTGCGGGCGAGGGCGAGGAGGGGCCGCCCGTCGCCGTGAACGTGTTGCCGACGAGCTCCGAGATCGCCGCGCTGGTGCAGCCGGTGGAGGCCTCGGGCGACGAGGAGGCGGCGGCGGAGGTGCTGGAGCGCCTGGCAGACATGCCCGCCCCGGAGCTGAGCTTTGAGGGGGTGGAGACGGAGGGGGAGATGAATGAGCTGGAGCAGAAGGCGCGGCAGCTCAGCCTGCACGCCCACAAGCTGGTGAAGGAGAACAAGTGAGCGGGCGCGCGGAATGCAGCGCCCCTGCTGGTCCCATTGTTTGGCCGGTTCAACACAGCTGGTTGGAGATGCGGCCCGGCAGACTGCGCGCCTTGGCTGGGACGCTGGCCGGATGGCTGGCGTGCCCCCCTGCCTTGCCCTGGTGCGACCGCCTACGCGCCGCACCGCGCCCCCTCCCGCTGCAGCAACCTGGTGCAGGGCTGCCGCGAGCAGAAGGCGGCGCTGGATCTGCTGCTGCTGCCCGAGAATGCGGGCAAGGCGCGGCCGCACCTGGTGGCGGCCTGCGCCTTTGCGCTGGGGTGCGCCCTCCGTCGCTGCCGCCGCCCCAGCGGGCCGCTCCTCCCATGCGCCGCCCGCGCCGTCGCTGCTGCCGCCGGCGGCGGGGCGCCCTGTCATTTTTGCTGCCTTCCTGACCTTGCTGCGCCGCATGCCCACGCCTCCTCCTTGCCCAACAACCCTGCCCCGCCCCGCCCCGCCTCACTCTCCGCACACCGCCCGCCCGCCCTGGTGTCTGCAGCGACATGCTGCTGGCTCAGCAGAAGGTGGATGAGACCAAGGCTGCCCTGGCCATCGCCTACCGCACCTCGCTGCACATTGAGGACAAGGGGCCGCAGGTGCGGGCGCTGATGAATTACGCGTACGTGCTCAAGGCGGAGAAGAAGCGGGCGTCGGCGCGGGTGGGTGCGGCGCGGGGGGCCTGCTGCGCGTGCCGGGGGGGGGTGGGCGGGGCAGGCGGGGCGGCCAGGGGAGGCAGCATGGGGTCCCACCACGGCAGCCAGCAGCCAGCCGCGCACCTGTGGCATGCCCCCTGGGCCCCCTTGTCACGCATCCCCACAGCCACACCTGGACCCCCACCCCGCCCTCCCCACACAGCCACACCCTTACCCCCACCCACCCACCCACACGCACGCACGCTCTCCCCCTGCAGGCTGCGTACGAGGAGGCCTTGGCTGTGGCGCGCCGCCAGCACGGCCCGCTGCACGGAATGGTGGAGAAGATCAAGTATGAGCTCACCGCCTTCCTTGGGGGCACGCAACGGGAGGTGGGTGGCTGCCCCGCTTTCTCGGGGAGCCAGGCCATGCATGCTAGTGTGGGTGGGTGTGGGTGGGGGGGTGGGGGGCGTGTGGGGGTGGTGTGCAGAGGCCGGCGTGCGCACGT
Organism: Chlorella variabilis; assembly: GCF_000147415.1. Classification (NCBI taxonomy): domain Eukaryota; kingdom Viridiplantae; phylum Chlorophyta; class Trebouxiophyceae; order Chlorellales; family Chlorellaceae; genus Chlorella; species Chlorella variabilis. The sequence goes on along the minus strand of NW_005435086.1, from coordinate 814,100 downwards.
GGCAGCAGGATGAGGGCAGCGCAGGCTCTGGGCGCAGGCTCAGGGCGCATGTGCGTACTGCGGATCCTCCTTCTCCTTGTGGGCTGCCTTCAAGCAGACGGGCTGGGCTCCTGGCTGGCTGCCTGGCTGCTGCAGGCGGAGGCTGCCAACATGCTGGTGGAGTCGGCGGCGGAGCTGCTGGGCGAGGCGGAGCGGCTGGCTGCAGAGGGCGCCGACAAGACGGCGGCTGGCGACAAGGAGGGCGAGGAGGCTGGCGCCGGCAAGGGACCTGCAGCCGCCAACGGCGCAGCTGCCGAGGCCGAGGGCGAGGCTGAGGCTGACCCGGGGAGCGGGCTGGAGCATATCGAGGCAGAGCAGGCGGCTGCGGCGGCGGCTGGGGGCGAGGAGGGCGAGGAGGAGCTGTCCCCGGTGCACAAGGCCCAGAATTATGCCATGCGCAACCTGATGAATGCGGGTGGGTGCCACGCGGGCGCCTGCTGCCGCTGCTAGCTGCTGGCTAGCTGTGGGGAGCGGCGGGCCTTGCACCCCGCGGCGGGGCTGCAGCAGCGGCCGCTGCCGGCCCGACGAGGTGCTGGCATGGCCATGCCAGCCAGCCGCCACACCTGCCGCCGACCTTGCTGCCCGCCGTGTGCCCGCAACCCTGCCCCTGCTCCCCCCGCCCCGCAGCCGGCGTGCTGGACGGGCAGCAGCAGTACGAGCGCAGCGAGGTGCTGCTGGGCAAGGCGCTGGACATTGCGGTGGCGGTGTGGGGTGCCGGCTCCATGCAGCAGCTCAACGTCATGTATGCCCTCGCCCAGCACTTCAGGTGGGTGGCGAGTGGCGGGGTGGCGGCAGGGTGTGGGGAGTGTGTGTGCGCTGGCGGCTGGCAGGTCGCCGCGACGGCAGGATTCAGGGGGCTGCACCGAGGGGCAAAGCCCACCCCTAGCGCCCTCCTCTGCAACCTCGGCCTCGCCCCCACCAGCCGCCGGGCCCCCACCCGGCCTCTCCCCACCCCGCCGCCGCCCGCCGGCCCCCGGTGCGTCCCGCAGGCGGCGCGGCATGGTGCAGGAGTCGATTGATTTCCACGAGAGCGTGCTGGCCATCATGGATGAGTCCATCCAGGTCTACTCGCCCGAGCTGCTGCAGAACCGCATCTCCATCCTCAGGTGCGCGGCACGTGGTGTGCCTTGCTTTCTTTTTTCCTTCCTTGGACCATCAGCTGGCAGGGCCTGCGGCGCCGGCGCCCCTCCGCGGCTTGCAGCGGGGTCGGCCCCACGTGCTGCTGGGTGGGCGGGGCAGGGGTCTCGGCTCAACGGAGGGGAGCATGGGGGATCAGCTGCTGGCTGGCGGTGGATGAGGTGGTCAACTGCTCCCTGTAGGAGGCCAGCCGTGAATGGTGTGCTTTCGGTGGCGGTCGGGGAGAGGCCTCGAAGGGCAGCACCTTCCTTCCCTCCCTCCCGCCCGCACAGCACACCCAGCCCCAGGCCGCAGCTCACGGCGTCGCTGCCTGCCCCCGCAACCCTCCCCACGCCGCCGCTCCCCCACAATCGCAGGGACACGGCGATCCTGCTGGACAAGACGGGGCAGGGCGAGGCGGCGATCGACTACGCCACCGGGGCGCTGGTCAACGCCCAGGTGTGTGTGGGGATTCGGCGGCAGCATTGCTGTTGCAATCACAGCGCCGCCCCTGGCTGGCCGCCCGAGCCGCTGCCAGGCACCGCTGCGCGCTCCCGCAGCTGCTCCCGGCAACCTGCCCTTTGCCCCCTTCCGCGGCTGGCGCGTCCCCGATCCACCCCGCCCCGCCCCGGCCCGCCTCCATGTGTGTGTCTGCTGCAGACGCTGGCCGGCATCATGAGCGGCCAGCAGCGCACCGCCATCCATCCCATCCTGGAGCCCTTCTACCGCCTGCTGGCAGACCTGAAGCAGAAGGTGAGCGTGGGTGTGGCTGGCTGGCTGTGTGTGCGTGTATTGTGTGTGTGTGTGTGTGTGTTTTGGGCGCGTGTCTGGATGGGTCATGTGGAGCAAAGCAGCTGCCCGGGCAGGCGGCACGCGCCGCAGAGCAGGCGGCTCCGCTGCAGCGTCGATGCGGTCGACGCTCCTCTCCCGCCCGTGCGCTGACGCTCCCCTCCTGCCCGGCGGCACTTCTGCAGGTCGGCGACGAGTCTGGGGCGGCCGAGGCGCGGCGCCAGGCCAACGCCTGCCGCCTGAACCAGCGCCTGGCCCAGACCAACAAGCAGCAGCAGCAGCGGACGCAGAAGGGCGGCACCGGCAAGCGCACCAGCAGCACCGGCGCGTCCACGGCACGTGCGGGCGGCCGCCGGGTCTGAGGAGGCCCTCCCCCTCCTGCTGCCACCTCTGCACCTCCCTCGGGGGCTGCCGGGGATGGCGGCAGCAAGCTGTCACACCTGTCCGCACTTCCCTCGTCTCCCTCTTCCCCAGCAGTTCGCAGCAGCTGCTCCTTCCCCTTTTTGTTTCCATGCCACGCACATTTGAGCTGGCCACCCAGCAGGCCCTTGCCCCTAATGCATGCCATTCATTGACCACTCCCCACTCCCGCTTGCTTCTGGCACACATCTGCCACCCTGGCTCTTGTTTGCCTGCCTTGTTGTTATCGAAAGAGAGCAGGCCAGCACAGGTGGGCAGCAGGCAGACGGAAGCTGTGCAAGGGTGCAGCAAGAGCGGGAGAGGAGGGGCGAGCTAAAGAGAGGCACGGAAGCAGCAGGAGCAGAGCAGCAGAGGCGGAGGACAGATAAAGCACGGCGCGGAAGCAAAGAGTGGCAGGCACAGCACGGAGACAGGAGTTGAAGGAGGGATTGCACGCATGACTCTGCTGCGGCCCTGGCATCGCAGCGGGCTACAGGGCACCAATGCGCCCAAGGTGCTGGACAGCCGCATCGCTGTCGGCTGTCACAGGGCGCTGCCGGCCACCGGCGCGTGCACACCGTGGCCAGCGGCCCGCGCAGCCGGGCGGCGGTGCGTGCAGGCCTGGCGTAGTGGCGCGTGCAGGCCTGGCTAGTGGTCTGTGCCCATGAGCAGGGCGCGGATGTGCTCCACGGGAAGCTGGTTGGTCTCCACCATGCGGCGGGCCATGAAGGCGGCGGAGAAGGCGCAGAGGGCGGCGTACACGAGGTAGGAGCCCGCGATACCCAGCGTGGACAGCATGAGGGGGAAGGTGGCGCCGATGAGGATGTTGGAGCTCCAGTTGAGGCTGGTGCAGAAGGCCTGCGGCGCGGGAGGCGGCGGGTGGCGGGCAGGTGAGGGCCAGGGCGGGAGGCTCCTGGCGTGGCAGAGGGACACCCGGCTCGCCCGGGCGGCCCGGAGGGAGGGGTCGGGCCGTGCCCAGGTCGGGCCAGGGTCGGCAACATGCTGCCCCGTACCACCCAATCATGGATGTATATCGTATACACACCCAAGCGCGGGCCCGCCCCAACCTGCGCCGTGCCCATGATCTCCTGGGGCAGGATCTCGGGGAGGACGAGGAAGGGCAGCGGGCCCGCGCCGATGGCAAAGAACACCATGTAGGCCAGGATGCATGCCAGAGAGGCGGCGCCCTCCAGGGCCTTGGGGGCTGCAGGGCGGGCCGGGCGATTGCACCCAGCGTGGGATCATGGGAGGGCAACGCACCACTGGGCTTCCCTGCCCCAACACCCACGAATCTCCGGCCTCTATGGTCAGAAGCATCAGCGAGGATTGTGCCGCAGGCATACAGCGAGCGGGGCTGGGGGAGCGGGGGATTGCGGAGCGGGGCGGGGCGGCCCGCTCTAGCTCACTTGGCAGCAGCATGAAGGCGGAGAGCGTGGCCAGGCAGGCGCCCATGCCGGCAAAGGAGCAGATGATGAGGGGCCTGCGTCCTGCTCGGTCCATCAGAAAGGCAGCCACAATGGTGAAGGCTGCACGCGGGAGAGGGCAGGAGCACTGGGCAGGGTGAGGCGGAGGTCAGCGCGGAGGAGCAGCCAAGGTGGACTCAGCGCTGGCGCTGGAGCTCCCAAGGCCTTGCCTCCCCGTCGCCACCACCGCAGCTCACTCAGGTTGGTGGCCCCCACTGCGATGCTGCCCAGGATGGGCGAGCTGAGCCCCGCCTGCTCAAACACCTGCGGTGCGTGGGTGTGCAGGGGGTGCGGCAGCACGTCATGAGTGCGTCAGACCTGGATCGCGGCGGATCCCGGCTGGGCCTGGGGCAGCCTGCATGGGTGCCCCTCCTCCTCCCCACCTCTGTGGAAAAGAAGACGATGCTGTTGATGCCAGACAGCTGCTGCAGCAGTGGCAGCGCGGCGGCCAGGGTCATGACGCGGCGGTAGCGCGGGTGCCACAGCGCCGACCAGCCCGGGAGCGGGTGCTCGTGGGCCCGCCCCTCCTCGCCGCCCCCCTGCTCTGCCGCCAGCAGCGGCGCCTCCCCCGCCGCGGCCAGCGGCGAGCCGGCCGCCGCCTCTGCCGCCTGCTGCAGCTTGGGGTAGTCCTGGGGCCTGAAGCGGCGGCCGTGCAGGCGGCGCAGCGCCTTGGCCGCGCGAGCCGGCTGGCCCACGCGCAGCAGCCAGACGGGCGACTCGGGGCAGGCCAGCAGCGCCACGCCCTGCAGCAGGGCCGGGCCCAGCGCCGCCGCAAACATGATGCGCCTGCAGGGAGGGCGGCGCAGTAGGGGGGTGAGCCCTGGGCCCGGCGGGTCGGCCATGGGCAGCGTATGCACCACGGCTGTGCCGCTCACCACCAGGCCACATCGTGCCCCATCAGGCTGACGCTGTCTGTGCCGCCTTCGTACGGCAGGCCGATAATGTAGGAGGAAAGGATGCCCACGTTGACAAAGACCTGACAGCGAGGGAGGGGTGCAGGAGGAGGGAGGCAAGGACAAGCAGGTCAGCGCCAGCAGGAGAGTGAATGCAGCGAGCATGACGTCGCCCAACCAGCAGAGCATGACGGTGGTGGTGGCAGAACCCCTCCCCTCGAGCCGGGCTTGCCTGCGTGAGGGTGCCCAGCGCGCCGCGGATCGACACCGGCGCAATCTCCGCCAGGTATCGCGGCACCAGCACCGAGGCGGCGCCGGAGCCCAACCCCGCCACGGCGCGGCCCAGCAGCATGGCCGGCAGCTGGCGCGCGCCCAGGCTGAGCGCGGCGCCGGCCAGCAGGGCCGCCGTGTTCATCGCGCTGGCGGTCCTGCAAGAAGGAGCGGAGGGCAAGGTGGCGCTGCTCATTGGCAGGGAGCCAGCAGCGGTGTGCCCGCATCGCCTCTGTTTGGCAAAGAATGACTCGTGCCGTGCCACACTGTGTGAACAGCCGATTGCGCGTCTGGCAAAACTGGGGGCTCACCGCGGCCCGAAGCGGTCGGCCAGGCGGCCCGACAGGAGGGAGCCCAGGGTGGCGCCCACCAGCAGGCCGGCCACCATGGCGGCGCCCCCTCCCTCGTGGGAGGTGTTCAGATCGGCCTCCACATGCGACTGGCAGGTGTTGAGCACTCCCAGGTGGTAGCCTGCATCGAGAGCAGGCAGGGGGAACAGGCAGAGGGAGCAGGCAGGGGTCACGCGTGCGCCGCCTCTGCAAGGCGGCGGGCCTTGGACGGGCGCGCTGGGCGGGAGGCGGGCGGGCGGGCGGGCGGGCGGAGAGGGATTGCGCCCCGGCTGGCCAGCGTCGCTGCCAGCGCACCCACCAAAGAGCACCGAGCCCAGTAGGGAGCTGGCTGCAGACAGGTAGAGCGAGGGAGGCCAACCCAGCATGTCGTTGCGGCCTGGGCGATCAGCACACGGCAGCGTTGGCCCAAAGTGTCGGCAACAGGTTTGTGAGCGATCAGGGCCTCATACGCAGAGGTCCAGTCAGCTTGCGTAGGCAGTGCGCTCAGACACAGCCTACCGATCGATCGGAGATGTTTAAAAACGTGCAACTCACTGCATCCGCTCGCTTCCATCGCCGCTGAGCACTCCTGCTTGCGGGTTCCGGCTCGCACGCCCAGAGAGGGAATTGAGCAAGCCATCCAGTGCTTCCTACTCATTTGCATCCGCTGGTGGTCTCGTGTGTCCTGCACCAGCGTCCGTAAAGTGAGCCCTCCGCAAGGTTGTGGACGCCATCTCTGCGCTGCCTGGCCCTGCGCTCGCACTGCCCCCTCCCTAGGCACCCGTGAGATGTGTTATTGCATTGAAGCCGCGGGACGCCCATGCTGCACCTGCCGTCGCCACTGCTGCCGCCGCCGCTGCTGCTTGCAGGCAGCACTTTTGTCAAGCACCAGCCCTTGGCACCGCCAATTTGACCAGCGGCACAGGCAGCCATGGGCGACCAGTCGTGGGACCCCACCACGCGCGCCACGGTGCAGAAGATCCCGCTGCTGACCGTGAAGGCGGGGCCGCGCGAGAAGGAGGAGTGGCAGAAGCGGCTCAAGGAGGTGCGGGGTGCCTGCCGGGGGTGGTGACAGCTGGGGAGGCAGCAGCGGCAGCAGGCTGGACCCACAGGCATCGATCCGCACCCCCTGCTGGCCCTCCTCCCAGGCCCACTGCTGCAACAGCAGCAGCATCATGCTCCGCCACCTCCCTCCTGAGCTCCCCTCCCCTCCTGTGCCTTCTCTGTGCTCCTCCCGGCGTGCGCGCCGCAGGAGCTGCAGGCCCTGATCAAATACATCGAGATTAGCAAGGCCGCCGACCTCGACTGGTTCACCATCCGGCCCAGCAACAAGGAGGGGACGCACTGGTCGGGCAAGTGCTGGTACATCCACGACCTCATCCGCTACGAGTTTGACTTCCAGGTGGGGCGGGGGGTAGGCCTGGGGCTGGGGCCAGGGGAGCAGGGCAGGGCAGGGCAGCGGCAGCAGGGCAGGGCAGGGGCGCCCGGAGAGCGGCAGGGTGCGAGCAGCGCAGCACAGAGGGGGAGCAGCAGGTGGGAGGAGAGGGCGGCCCTGGCGTGGCGGCCGAGCTGCCCCAACCTGAGTCGCCCCTGCCCTGCCTCCTAGTGTGCATCCTCCTTCGCTGCACCCGTCCCGCCGCAGTTTGACATCCCCGCCACCTACCCCGCCACCGCGCCCGAGATCGAGCTGCCCGAGCTGGAGGGCAAGACGGCCAAGATGTACCGCGGCGGCAAGATCTGCCTCACGATACACTTCAAGCCGCTGTGGGCCAAGAACAGCCCGCACTTTGGCGTGGCGCACGCGCTGTGCCTGGGGCTGGCGCCCTGGCTGGCGGCGGAGGTGCCCTACTTGGTGGAGTCGGGGGCGGTACAGCCAAAGTCCTGAGTCAGTACCATGCTCATATCTCGAAGGACCTGGTAGTTGCGCGCTGCTCCCTGATTCTTTCATTGTACGATCGGTCACTTGCTCACCTGCAAATGCACTGCGAGGATGCTGGGGTGGGGTGGCTGATGAGCGCTACAGGGAAGCACTGGATGCCGGTGCAGTTAGGCAGTCAGCACGGCAGCATTTCCTTTGCCGCTGGAGCTGCGACTACTGTTTGCTTGCTGCCCGCCTGCCTGCGCCGGCAAGAGTTGGTGAAATGCCAAAACGACGGCGCCAGCGCACGCTGCGAGCGCTGCGTTGGCGGCCCGCCCTAATCCCGGCTCACCCTAATAGCAAGACAGATGAACGCATCTTCCCCTGTTAAGTCCACTTCAACTGAGCCGGTGGCAGCCAGCGCAGCGCCCTGCAGTTTCGGAATGAGATGCGGCGGCAACACAAGGGCGCCCAGGCACGCCCAGCCAGCGCCCAGCATCGCGCTGTTGGCATCAGCAACCGATCAGCGACATGGCGCGCCTGGCAGCACCCTTCCCGCCGCCGGCCGCGCCGCCGCTGCCGGGCGCAGGCGGCAGCAAGCCCGGGGCAGCAGCAGGGCGCAGCGCCAGCACAAGGCGGCCAGCAGAAGCGCGTGGTCATCACGGGCAGCAGCAAGGGCCTGGGCTATGCCATGGCCAGAGAGTTCCTGCAGCTGGGAGACCAGGTGGCGCTGTGCGGCCGCGACGAGGAGCGGCTGTGGGCTGCCCTGGACCAGCTGAGAAGCGAGTTTGGGGCGGAGCGGGTGCACGGCCTGCCCTGCGACTGCAGCCGCCCCGACGACGTGCGGCGGTTTCGGGAGTTTGTGCGGCAGCGGCTGGGCGGAGCCGATCTCTGGCTGAACAATGCGGGTGCGGTGGCGACGCAACCGGCGGCGGGCTCTCCCTCTCCTGCCCAGCCTCCCTACCGCCCCACAGATGTATTGCTGGTGACTTGCCTTGGCCACTCCAGCAAGGCCAGGACACCTGTGGAGCCCCTGCCTCGTGACGCCTGCAGGAGAAGTGACGGCCAAGCGGCTGCTGGCGGATGTGGAGGCAGATGAGGTGGTGCGGGTGGTGGGCAGCAACGTGGTGGGCTCGCTGCTGGGGACCCAGCAGGCCATCCGGCTGATGCGCGAGCAGCCCGCCGCCGAGCAGCCGGCGTATCACATCTTCAACTTTGGCTTCAGCGCATTCGGTGCCAAGGTGGGCGTGCGCTTTCGGTGCACATCCATGCGCGGGGCAATCCTGAGCCTCAACCCGCCTGGCGCCAGCTGTCGGCCTCTCAACCGCTTCAAAAGATGCAGCTCCCACCTCCAGGCTGTGCCCTTTCCACCCCCCCGCAGCTCACCAAGTCTGCCGTGACGCACAAGGCCACCAAGCGGGCGCTGACGCAGATGACGGAGAGCCTGCAGGATGAGCTGCGGGAGGCGGGCATCGCCAGCATCGGCGTGCACAACCTGTCACCGGGTGGGTGGCGCATGGAGGGGCCTGGGTGCTTCCACCTGAAAGCAGCCGCTGGGCTGAACGGATGTGGCAACCCTGCCGTTCCTCTGCTTCCTTTCATCGCACCTCCCTCCTTCCCTCCCGCCCTTGCAGGCATGCTGCTGACCGACCTGCTGCTGCGCGACTCCACCCCCGCCGCCCGCCGCTTCTTCAACGCACTGGCAGAGGAGCCCGAGACGGTGGCGACGGCGCTGGTGCCGCGCGTGCGCGGCGTGCAAGGCACCGGCACCAGCATCGAGTACCTGACGCCGCCCGAGGCGCTGCGCCGCATCCTGGCGGGGCTGCCGCAGATCATCCGCGGCGGCAGGTTCTTTGACGAGAGAGGGGAGCGGGTGCGGCAGCCGGGGCAGCGGTACCTGCCCAACGGCGTGCGGGTGCAGGTGGGGCGGCCGCCTGACGGGAGCAGCGCGGCGTGACTGGCCCAGCCAGTGTGTGAATTCGCTGGGGTGCCCTGTAAACCTGTCGCGGCAGCAGTGGGGAGCGGTAGGCAATGGCAGTGGGAGAGGCGGTAAAATCAGAGGTGGTGTCGGTGGGGTTGGGAGGCGGCGGCAGTGTTTGCGAGCGGCGTGGAGGTCGGGCAGGGGATGAGTTCTACAATGGAGAGGCGCTGCCAGCCAGAGACGCAGGGATGCCCACCAGAGACCAAGCTTTGCCTCCGCTGCGTCGCTGGCAACACCTGGCGCCACCGCTGCCGCCTCCCCTGCCTTGTGTTCCACAGCGTGGGGTCACTTTACATCACAATTTGGTCAGGGTCAGGCTAACCAGGCAGTGTCAGCGAGAGGGTCGGGGCGGGGCAGGTGAAGGGCCAGGGCCGCTGCGCTTCAGCAGGCTGGCACAAGGTGGGTGCCGCCGCCACCCAGCCGCCGCCTCAGCGCCCTGCCGCTCAGTACTCGTCCTCGGCGTCGTCGTCGCCCTCGGCAGACTCGGCGCCCACCTCCTCGTAGTCCTTCTCCAGGGCAGCCAGGTCCTCGCGGGCCTCTGCAGGACAGAGCACACGGGGGAGGGTGAGGGGCAGGTGAGGGCAGCGCTAGTTGCCGCCCGCCGCCGCCATGCCGCCATCTCCCCACAACCGCACATGGCGCCATCCCCCTTACCCGAAAACTCGCCCTCCTCCATGCCCTCGCCGACATACCTGCAGATGCCCAAGGGAGGCGAGACAGGTTCGAAAGGGGGACAGGGCAGGCAGGCTGGCAGCGCTGGGTCAGCGCTCGGTCGCCAGTGGCGGCGACACCACCTCACCGCCGGGCACAGCTCCCACCTCCCGCCTCACGCCCCCCCAGCTCACCAGTGCACAAAGGCGCGCTTGGCGTACATGAGGTCGAACTTGTGGTCCAGGCGGGAGAAGACCTCGGCGATGGCGGTGGAGTTGGAGATCATGCACACCGCGCGCTGCACCTTGGCCAGGTCGCCGCCGGGCACCACGGTGGGGGGCTGGTAGTTGATGCCGCACTTGAAGCCGGTGGGGCACCAGTCCACAAACTGGATGGTGCGCTTGGTCTTGATGGTGGCCACAGACGCGTTGACGTCCTTGGGCACCACGTCGCCACGGTACATCAGGCAGCACGCCATGTACTTGCCGTGGCGGGGGTCGCACCTGCGGGGGGCAAGGCGAGGGGATCAGCCTGCTGTGCAAGCCATGCATCCTAAATCCCAGCAGAGCTCCACCCAGCAAGCTGTCCCGTGCGTCCCTAGGCGCGCTCACTTGGCCATCATGGAGGAGGGCTCAAATGCGGAGTTGGTGATCTCGGCCACAGACAGCTGCTCGTGGTACGCCTTCTCGGCGGAGATCACGGGCGCGTAGGAGGAGAGCATGAAGTGGATGCGGGGGTAGGGCACCTGCAGGCGGGCGCAGCAGGTGTGGCAGCAGCACCACCAGGTGTCAGCGAAATAAGAGCCTGGCCAGCTGTCGCTGCTGTGGCTCTCCCATCTAGCAGGCGGCCCCCAGAGGTGCGCTGCAGCCTTGCCAGGCTGCTCCCATGCCCTGCCGACCAGCCCACGCAGCACCCACCAGGTTGGTCTGGAACTCGGTGATGTCCACGTTCAGGGCGCCGTCGAAGCGCAGGGAGGCGGTAAGGGAGGAGATGACCTGGGCGATGAGGCGGTTGAGATTGGTGTAGGTGGGGCGCTCAATGTCCAGGGAGCGGCGGCAGATGTCGTACACGGCCTCGTTGTCCAGCATCACCGACACATCGGTGTGCTCCAGCAGGGAGTGGGTGGACAGCACCGAGTTGTAGGGCTCCACCACGGCGGTGGAGACCTGCAGGGGCAGGTGAGGACCCAGCGCCAGCACATGCTGGGCAAGCTCGCTGGTGCGTGGCCATGGCAGGCACTGCTGCCAGGCCCGACCTCTCCCAGCCCCGCCCCCCACCCTACCACGGACCTGGGGGGAGGGGTACACGGTGAAGCCCAGCTTGGACTTCTTGCCATAGTCCACCGACAGGCGCTCCAGCAGCAGGGAGCCCAGGCCGGAGCCGGTGCCGCCGCCCACGGCGTTGAACACCAGGAAGCCCTGCAGGCCTGTGCAGTTGTCGGCCAGCTTGCGGATGCGGTCCAGGCACAGGTCCACAATCTCCTTGCCGATGGTGTAGTGGCCGCGCGCAAAGTTGTTGGCGGCGTCCTCCTTGCCGGAGATGAGCTGCTCGGGGTGGAACAGCTGGCGGTAGGTGCCGGTGCGGACCTCGTCAATCACGGTGGGCTGCAGGCGCAGTAGGGAAAGCAGGCGCGGGCGGTCAGGTCAGTGTCGGCAGCAGCGGGAGTTCGCAGGCCCATGCGGGCAGCAGCAGAAAGGCGGGGTGGGACGCACAACATGCATGGTCAAAGCAGGTCAAACCTCCCAGCACCCAGAACCTGCACAGCCCCACGTTGCAGCTCCTGCAGCCCTGCCTCACCTCCAGGTCCACAAACACGCAGCGGGGCACGTGCTTGCCGGCGCCGGTCTCGGAGAAGAAGGTGTTGAAGGCGTCGTCGCCGCCGCCGATGGTCTTGTCGGAGGGCATCTGGCCATCGGGCTGGATGCTGCGGGGGGCAGGAGTGGGGGCAAGCAGGAATTTTGAGGAGGTGGTAAAGTTGCCAAAGAGGCAAGGCAGGGCGTGCAAGGGGAAGCCCAGGCAGGCTGTCGCAGGCGCGTGCAAGGGCGGCCGGCGGGCGGGCGGGAGGGGCGCCGCCGCTCACCCGTGCTCCAGGCAGTAGAGCTCCCAGCAGGCGTTACCGACCTGGATGCCGGCCTGCATGGAGCGCAGGTCAGCCCAAGAGGTGAGTTGACTGTGCCAGGCCGGTTGGGATGGCGAGGCCCAAGGGGCGATCAGCGGGGCCCCCGGCTCCCTCGCGCCCCTGAATTTGCCGCCCATGGCCCGCGGCGCCCCGCCAGGCCGCCCCCGAGCCCCGGTCAGGCCGCCAGGGCGGTCAATTTGAACGCGGGGCGGGCGCAGCCCGGCGTGATCAGCGTCTGCAGGCCGCGGCAGCGGCGTACAGCATTATACTCACCTGCCCAATGTGAATGGAGATGACCTCACGCATGGTTGCGGGCGGTGGTTGGGCTTGGGGGCTTCGGGGGGGTTGGGAAGGCTTGGTTGGGGGTGGAGTCGAGCCAGACACGGTCTGGAACGACACCGGGGGTGAGAAGCGGCAGAATGGCGGCAGCAGTGGGCTGCGGCCCTCTTGGCCTGCCCGCAGCGCAGCACACAGCACGGCGGCCATCCAGGCCCCGCTGCTTGTCATGCGGACATCAGGATCGGCTGGCAGGTGCATACTGGGCCAGGATTAGCTGGGGGGCAGCCCGCGGCACCTGGAACTTGATCACTCGAGAGGACACTCCTTGGCCGCTGCACCCGAGGCACCCCCTACATCTACTGCACGCCCCCCACTTGGCCCCATGGCCGGCCGCCTGGTGGAGCTGGCGGGCTGGCTGGCCACCCAGGTGTTTGACGTCGTCGGCAGCGTGGCGGGGGTGCAGGGCGCCGACGGAGGAACCACCGTGGACCTGCAGGTCGGCAAGACCGTCTTCTTCGACGTGCCCGTCAAGGTGAGGGGAGAGAGGGGCATGGGCAGCTGTGCAGGCTCTTGGGGGTGTGCTGGGGAGCATCCTGGGAGGGCTACACGAGCGGCTGTGTGCTGGGCCACGGCCCATGCCCGACACCTGCCTGGCCTTCTCCCCCGGTTGCAGATGCGCACCGAGCTGTGGCTCAGCCAGCTGCACCGCAAGGCCTCCGATGGCACCACGCCGTCGGCAGGGGAATACTACGACCTGCTGTTTGAGGTGTGCGGGCGTGTGTGGTGGGCGGGCGTGGGTGGACGGCGGTGGTGGCTGTTGTGCGGTTCATGTGTGTGTGTGAAGATTCAGGGGATGACCACTTTGATTAAAGTTGTGAATAGGCAAGGGCTACCCCGATTAATCCAGCTGACGATGCTGCCCGCCTGCCTGCGCCTGCAGAAGCTGTCGCCGGATGTGCTGGCGGAGATTGATAAGGACACGCACCGCACCTTCCCTGGCCACACCTGGTGGGGCCCTGCCCTGCCCAGCCCCTGCCTCCAGCCGGTGCTCCCGCATGGCCCTGCCCTCCCACTGCCTGTGACACAGCACTGCAGCTGGCCAGGCCGGGGCCGCCTCACGCTTTCAAGGCCTGACGCCCCCTGGATCCCGCCTGCAGGCTGTCCTCGCCCACCGGCCAGAAAGCCATGCTGAATGTGCTGCGCGCGTATGCGCTGTCCGACCCCGAGATTGGCTACACACAGGGTGCGGCCCGCCGCTGCAGATCAAGCCAGACCCCTCGCCTGCATGCTACTGCCCGCTGGGTCAGCCTTTAGCCAGGGCACCCCGCAGTGATGCCATGCTTCAACCGCTCCTGCCTTGACCCCGCCGCTCCCTCCCTCATGCCCTCCCGCAGGCATGAACTTCTTGGTGGGCCTCCTGCTGACCTACCTGCCCAGCGAGGCAGACGCGTATGCGGCGCTCAGCCTGCTCATGCGGCAGCGCGGCCTGCGCGAGATGTACCTGCCAGACATGTCGCTGCTCCAGATCCGACTCTGGCAGCTGTCCAAGCTGCTGCCGCCGCGGCTGGCGGCGCACCTGGAGGCGCACGCCGCGCTGCCCGTCCTCTACGCCTCCTCCTGGCTCCTCACCTGCTTCGCCGCCGACTTCCCGCTGCACTTTGCGGCGCGCGTGGTGGATGTGCTGATGACGGGGCAGGGCGCCGCCTCGCCCATGCTCAAGGCACGCGCCGCCGCGCTGCAGCTGCCGGTTCCACGCTGTCAGCCTTGGACCCGCGCCGCACGCTGACCTCGCCCGGTGTCACAAGACCAAGCTGGCGCGGCCGCGCTGCCTCTCAAACAACCCTGCGCACCTATGAATGGGCGTCCTCCCACCGCTCCCCCGCAGGTGGCAGTGGGCATTGTGTCGCACTGCGAGGCCGCCCTGCTCAAGATGGGCGACTTTGAGGACATCGTCAACTACCTGCGCCAGGAGGTGCCGCAGTGGAGCAAGCCGGTGCTGCACGACCTGCTCACCGATGCGCTCAGGTGGGCGGGCGGCCTGGGGGTGGGGCGGGCAGGTTCTCAGTGTCACAGGCCCATGGGCGTGGCTGCAACAGGTTTCAGCCAGGCCGGGCGCTGCTGGCCTTGGCCTTGACTCCATCGCCTGCTGCCTGAGCGGATGCACCTGCCTGTCTGCCGGGCTGCCCGCCTGCGCCCCCCTGGCGGTGCAGCAAGCCGTGGAGCGCGCGGCAGCTGCGGGTGCTGGACCAGATCAACGGGGCAGAGACGGTGATGGAGGCGGTGACGAGGGTCAACAGGCTCGCCAGCCAGTCCACCGTCGAGGCAGCAGAGGCGCAGGCGGCGCTGGAAGAAAGCGCGAGCAGCCCCACGCCGCCCCTGGACGCGCCGCCAGGCGCTCAGCAGGAGCAGCAGCAGCAGCAGGTGTCGCCGACGCAGCAGACGGCGGCGGGAGCGGCGTCCACAGCGGCGGCAGGGGGCGAGCGCCGCGGGCCGCTCACCCCCCGCACCATGGCTCGGTCGCTCAGCAACAGCTTCCGTCTGCCCAAGGTGCCAGCGGGCCCTCCCGGCAAAGCCGTGCCTGCAGGCTGGGCATCCTGGAAAGCGACGCCTGACCTGGAGTCACGTGAGCGAGCCGCTGCCTGCCGTTTGCCGGAAAAGCCGTGCCTGCTGGCGCAGCCCGCTGCCGCTCCCGCCGGTGCCCCCTCGTGCTTGCCGCCTGGCCTGCTTTCGCAGTCGTGTGTCTCCCCTCACTTGCATGCCTGCTTGCCTCCCCGCTCTGCCCCCGCGCTGTTGCCGCAGTGCCACCGCAGAAGGTGCGCATCGATCGCTCCGTCGCCGCCGACCTCGACCTAGTGCAGTTGGACCCGCAGCTCAGCCAGGCCCTGTCAGCCTACTCGCCCCACGACACATCCCGCCACGGCTCCGGCTCGGCTCCCGCCCAGTGGTCGCCCGTGACGCTGCCGCGGGCCTCGTCCTCTCAGCAGCAGCAGCCGCCGCCGCAGCAGCAGCAGCAGCAGGCCGAGGGCAGCTTGGTGCCTGAGGAGGCGGCTGCCAGGTGGGAGGCCTTTGCCCACCAGTCCAGCATACACCTCATGGCTGCGCCCTCGCCCTTTGATGCGGGCCCTCCAGACAGCAGCGGCACGCCACGCTTTGGCCTGCCTCCACCTGGCACACCCCCCGCCCCGCGGCAGCAGCCCACGGAGCAGGCGCCGGTGTCGCCGCCGCCCGCAGCAGCGGGTGCCTCGGCAGCCCCGCCGGATGCCGCTGCCAGCTCGCCAGCCGCCGCGGCGGTGGCAGCGGGAGAATTGCCAGCCGCGCGCACCTCCCCTGCAGCAGCGGCAGACTACGGCTCCGACTCTGCTCCCTCCTATGGCAGCTTCCAGATGACCACCCTCAACTCAGCCCTGCCGCTGGTGGACCTCAGCGAGCAGCAGCAGCAGCGGGGCCGGGGCCAGGCGGAGGCAGGGGGCGCCGGGGCAGCAGCAGCAGGCGACGACGGCGGCGGCAGCGGAAGCGCCAACCTCATCCAAGACGCGCCATCCAGCCACGGCAGCAGCCTGGCCGCCGTGCTGCACGCCCTCTCCCTCAATGCCAACTGGGCCAGCAGCCGTTACGACACCGCAACCAGCGGCGGCGACAGCGCCGCAGGCAGCGTGTCTGGAGGGGCGCCGCCTGCCGCGGGCGCACCACCCAACCGCCGCCTGCGGCACAGCAGCGAGGTAGAGGAGTGGTGCAGCTTCAAGACGGCGGCGGGCAGCGAGCAGGGCGGCTTCGAGGGGCAGCACAGCTTGGGCCAGGGGCTGAGCGGCCTGGACAGCTGGCAGAGCACGGGGCACTATGACGGCCAGCCCAGCGGGCTCAGCAGTGACGGCAGCGGTTCGGTGGCGGCGCCATCCATGCACCACGCCACGGGCTGGCGCAGCGGCAGCAGCAGCGGGTTGGGCAGGCCGTCGGCACGCCAGCTGTCGGCGGTGGGGTCCTCCAGCCTGCCGCTCACCGGAGAGGCCGCTACCCGGCGGGCCGCCTCGCTGCAAGAGGAGCACCTGCAGGGCTTCCGGGTGTCTGGCAAGAAGGATGCAGCCAAGAAGCCTTGACACACTCGTGGTGGTCGCTTGTCCGCCTGTTGCTAGCTCGTGAGCTCGTATTTTGCACTCTCCCATTTATTTGCTGTTGATGAATTTTTGTAAATGACTCATCCTCTACTGGCACAGTGCACCAGGTCACGGCAGTGCCCCAAACCTTGCGCTGGGACGGGCCGCGGCGAGGTGGCCGCCAGCCAGGCGGCGGCGCTGCTGACCAGGCACTCGGAAGACCCCGAGACCTCAAACTCATTTCGCACGGCATGTACGCTCTCGGCAGATGCGTTCACGATGTGCATAGCTTACTTTGCGTGGCAACACCCGCAGACCCCCGACCTGCTGCTTTGTGCGTTGTTTAACCGTGACGAGCAGCTGGACAGGTGCGCGAGGCCAGGCAGAGCATGCGCGTTGCGTGCCGCACCCGCGCCGGAGCCGGCTTGCTGGCGGCAGGCGGCGGGTGCCGCGAGGCAGCACCAGCCAAGCCTGCAGCCCCCCTCTGCAGGCCCACCGCACCCAGCCACTTTTGGGAGAACGACCAACGCATCCTTGGCGGCCGAGACCTGGTGGCGGGTGGCACGTGGATGTGCGTCGGCACGCAGTCGGGGCGGGCGGCATTCCTCACCAACTTCCGAGAGGTGCGCAGAGACAGAAGAGTTGCTGTGCGCTTGCAAGGAGTGTCTTGCCTGCTGCCTCCACCTGCCAGCATCCTTTGCCGCCCCCTACCCACTTTGCTCCTTGGGATGTCATGCAGCTGCGAGACCCGCCCTGCGCAGCTGGCGCAGGCGCGGCGGGCAAGGGGGAGCCCAACCACGCCCTCGGCACCATGGACAGCTTCCGCCTGGGCACCCCCAGCCGCGGCGAGCTGCCTGTGGGGTTTGTGAGGGGCGGGGCGGAGCCGAAGCGCTACCTGCATAGCCTGCACGGCGGGGAGGTGAGCAAGACGCAGGCGGGAGAGGCAGGGGCGCCGGTTGCATCCCCCCCCAATCGAGTTGCTTCCACCGTGAGCTGCCTGCCTGCCTGCCTGCCTGCTCCTGCAGGCGTATGCCGGCTTCAATCTGGTAGTGGCCGACCTGGTGCAGCAGCGCATGGCCTACCTGTGCAACAGGGGCAGCGGGCGGCCCGAGCCGCTGCCGCCCGGCCTGCATGCGATCACAAACGGGCTGCGAGACGCACACTGGCCAAAGGTGGGAAGCGCTGGGAAGGCTGTCATTCACCGCCGCACCTGTTGAGCACTTTTCAGTTGGCCAGTGCCGGCAGAGCCACGGGAGACACTGGATTGCCGCTATCCCCTGATTGGCTGGATCGCTGCGGAACCCACACCCACTGCAACTGCAGATGGACGAGGGGTGGCGCCAGCTGCAGAGGTTGCTGGATCAGGGCGCCTTTGGCGCTGCCAGCAGCAGCAGCAGCAGCGGCAGGAACCAGGACAGCAGTGGCGGTGGCGATGCAGCCGGCACCACTGGCGGCGGCGCATGTAGCAACGGCAGCGACCAACAGAGTGGCGACAGAGGCGGGGCCCGCGGTGGGAAGGACAGCAGCAGCGGCGGTGGCGGTGGCGGCGGCAGGACCAGCATTCCATGGGAGCAGCTGTTTGCCTTGCTGTCAGATGATCGGCTGCTGGAGCGGGACCCTGCCAAGCTCCCCCAGACAGGGCTGGGAGACGAGTTTGAGGCAGCAGCCAGCGGCATCTTTGTGCAGGCAAGCTCGCGGCGCGCTGGCGGCGGGCCGCGTGCGGCGCGTGCTGCCTTGCGTGTGTGGTGCTGCCTGCTGGGCGCCTGGTGGCGCTCTGAGCTGGGTGCCTGGTCGTCTTCCGCCCGCCTGGCATGCAGCCGATTGAGACAGGGCAGGGCCTGTTCGGCACCCGCAGCCAGGCAGTGCTGGCGGTGTGGCGGGATGGGCGGGGCGAGCTGCGGGAGCGGTATCGCGACGACAAGGGCGGGGACTGGCGGGAGGTGCAGCACAGCTTTGAGCTTCCCCTAGGTGGCAGCCAGGGTGACGCCGGGTAGGCCGCCTTAGCAATGACAAAACAATGGGTAAAGAGCATGCCGAGAGATAGTATTGGAGTATGCAACACAGGTAGCATCAGGAGTACAACAAAAAGCTGATGAAACAAGGTCCCAGCGGACCCCTGCTCACTGCCGCTCGACATCTGGGCTGCCGCGTGCGGCGTGGGCGCTGTCGCTGCGGGCGGGCCCGTCACGCGAGCTGTGCAGCTTCACAGCGCTGTCCTCGCACAGCAGCCCGCACCCGGCCCCGCCGCTGCTGCCGCCGCTGGCGGCCAAGAGCTCGGCTGCCCGCTGCGCCTCTCGCTGCCAGTTGAAGCGTGTCAGGACGAAGAGCATGATGGCGCCCTGCAGGGTGGAGCGGCCACGCAGGCGGGGTGAAAGTCGGAGAGAGCGCCCAGCAACAGCGCTGCCAGCATCGAGCAGCTTCCGGGGGGGGCAGCGCAGGACGGCAGGCGGCCGGGTGTCCAATACAGTAACATAATTTGAGCCCTGCCGGCGGCCCGCACCTGCACAGAGGTAGCCAGTATGAGGCCGCCCCAGAGCCCCTTGAGCTCCAGCCCGCCCTTCACGGCCAGCAGGTAGGCGGTGGGCAGGCCCAGGCCCCAGTAGCTGCCCAGGTTGAGCAGCGCGCCCAGCTCCTGGCGCCCCGCGCCGCGCAGCACGCCGCTGATAGTGCAGTTCAGCCCGTCCCCAAACATGGATGCGGACATGAGCGGGAAGGTGGCAGCGCACATGGCCACCACCTCGGGTATGTTGGTGAACAGGGCGCCGATGCCGTGCCGGCCCAGCAGGATGGCCGCAACCAGCAGCAGCTGCGTGCAGGCGGTGCAGGCGGTGGCGGTGTTGGCGCTGCGCCGCGCACCGTGGGGCAGGCCCGCGCCCAGCGCGTTGCTCACGCGCACCGACGTGGCGCAGGACAGGCCCTGCGGGGGCAGCGGGTGAGACGTGGGGGCCGTCAGAAGCAGCAGCAGGGCATCAGCGGGCAGGGCGGCGGGAGGCCTTGCCGTGCCCTCGAGCAGTGCCATCAAGCCGCTGCGAGAGCGTCCCATGCAGAGCGGCCGCAAGGCGCAGCAGCGGGCCTGCCCACAATCGCGGCCCAGCCTCAGCCCCGGCCCCATCCCGCTCACCATTGGCAACATGTAGGCCAGGCCCGAGACCTGCAGCATCACCCCCATGGCAGACACGTGCAGCGTCGGCTGCTCCAGCCACCCCGCCCTGCACATGTAGGGGGGTGGGCGGCATGCCAGGGGGCGGGTGAGCAACACACGAGTCCGCGGGTGCCGCTGTGCAGCTGTGGAGACGCCTGCCTGCCTGCTGGCGCGCCCCGGCCTGCTCCCAAGCAGCCCATCCGCTGCCGCCGTGGCGCTGGCCGGCGTCTGAGGGACGGCACTCACATGAAGATGCAGAGCTCATATGCCCACCACTCCAGGCAGACCATGAGGGTGGAGGGCACAGCCAGCTTGTAGTAAGTGCCCAGCCCCTGCAGGCAGTCCCGAGACCTGCGGGCAGCGAGGGAGGGTGCATGAGTTGCGGCCTGGGCATGGCTGCGCTGGTGCACCCCTTACAGCTCGGGCAGCGCAGGGCAGCGCTCAGCGCAGAGCAGAGAGCAGGGCAGCTGGATTGCTGCCGCTCACCAGCCATGCCACGTCTGCTCCGCCGTGCCTATCCGCCGGCGCTCGTGCCAGACCAGGTACGCCACCAGCAGCAGCAGCATGGTGGCGTTGTTGGCAACCATGGCGGCAACAGCGCCGTCGATGCCCAGCCCAAGCTTGAAGATGAGCAGCCAATTGAAGAGCGGCGACAGGGCCAGCGCCACGCTGCACACGGCGGTGACGGGCTGCACACAGCCCTGCACCAAGCACGGGAGGCAGCGCAGCGCTGGGCACTCAACCCACGACGCGGTGCTTCCGGCATCATTAGGGTCAACCCAACGCAGAGAGCATTGCTGCGGCACCACCGCGTTGCCTCAGTCCAGCTCTGGACTCGGCCCACAGCAGCACCCCCTCCCACCTGCGCCATCAGGTAGCGCTTCAGGCACTCAAACATGCCCGCCAGCAGCAGCGCGGGGGTGGACAGCAGCAGGTAGCGCGCGGCGCCGGCGGCGATGTCCTCCTGCTGCCCCAGCGCCAGCAGCAGCGGCTCCATGTTGGCCCACAGCACGCAGATGGCGGCGGTGGTGGCCAGGGTGGTGATGACCTGCGGGCGGTACAGGCAGGCAGGCAGGCAGGCAGGCAGGCAGGCATCAGTGCTCTGCGCTGAAGCCGACGACGTCACGGGACTGGCACCAGCCGCGGAGCCGGGGCTGTCGCCGCTCACCGCCTTCTGCAGAGTGATGCCCAGCGCCCGGAAGTTCTTGGCTCCCCACGCCTGGCCGCACAGCGTGTCCATCGCACCCAGCAGCCCCATCACGACGCTGCAGGCGGGCCGGGGCGAGGCAGGGCCGACTCGCGATGCGTCCTTGGAATTTTCCACGGCGTTCACGGCAGGAGGGCAGCCGCTGCTGGCGCCAGCACAGCAAGGGGAGCCCACCTGAAGCCCGTCACGCTCATCATGCTGGTGGCCAGCACAGCCACCGCCATCTTCTCCTCTGACAGCCGCCCGATGAAGGCGACGGAGACCAAGTTCAGCGCAAAGTTCATAAACTGGGAGACGATGATGGGGCCGGCCAGCTGCGCGATCCTGCACGGGTGGCATAGCAAGGCGGCAGAGCAGGAGGAGATGGTCGGGTACCAATCATCCACGCCACTGTGGTTGTTTAGGAAAAGGAGCATGCAGCCACTCACCGCCACGCCTCGTGTTGGTAGACCTTCCAGCCTTCCTCCTCCGATTCCGTGGCAATTGTGAACTTGCTGACCGCTCTGTGCAGCCGTGGGTTGGCGGCCGAGGCGGCGGCGCCGGCGGGAGGAGCTGCCAGCAGCGGTTCCTCGTCGTCATCCAGTGCAAAAACGGGCTCTTGCCAGCCCGAGCCTTCAATTTGCAGCGGCTCCCACGCCTCCTGGCGCTGCTGGGGCGGGGTGCCTGCTTCTGCCGCTCCTCCCATGCTGCAGGCTAATGCCACCAACCGAGGATTACCAGTAGATCCCAAATGCCTGCTTGTAGTTCGGGAAAGGCTCGGTCACGCGAATTGTGAAGCAATCGCTCGTATATTGACGCAGGGGGGCCTTGAGACGTCAAGGCAGATCTTGTGGTGGTAAGTATTCAATTCAGTTCAGAAGGCCGGGGAGGATTGGTAGCGTATGGGAGCACATGGGACTTGGCCAGCTGGCGGGAGGGTGGGCGGCGGGCATGTCGTGGTATGCGCCCCCCCGAGGACAAACACATGAGCACTTCCTTCATGAGCAAATGCGAATGGCCACCGGCAACATTTATATGTGCACCTCCTTCTACTGCTGAGCAGAGGGCCCCATGGCATTTACAAGGATGGGCAGAGTGCACAGGACAAAGGTCGGCAGGACTCGCAGCTGTGCATGGGGCCGGGGCATGGCTAGATGTACAAAAAGTCATTGTGGGAGACCGCGTTGGCCGCCCCCCGCCGATCCTCCTCCTCCACCCGCTCCCGCTCCTTCCGGTTCTCATACTTCTGGTCGTCGGTGGGCAGCTCATGGCTGCAGAGAGGTGAGGCGGGGCAGGGCAGGAGCGAGCGGTGTGTTAAACCATCTATCCAAATGGATTCAGAAATTGCACGAGGTGGCAAATAACCATGTGACAGGCGCTCACCGGCAGGTCGGGCACGAGTTGTTGGTCTGAAGCCAGGGCGCCAGGCAGGGCGGGTGGAAGCTGTGGCAGCACGGCATGACCTGCACCTCGTCGCCCTCACTGAACTCATCCCTGCGCCAGCAAGGAGCAGCACCATGAGCAGCAGGGGTCACCAGGGGCAAAGCAACCGGAGGCAGCGGCCAGGCGGTGTGGTCAGGCAGTAGGCTGGAGGACCGTCGCCGGCTGCTGGCAGACCGGCGTGCGCCACCAGGCGAGGGCGCTGGGCCATACCCGCAGCAGCAGCCACTCACATGCACACCGGGCAGCGCGTGCCTGCGCCCCCCAGCTGCTGCAGCCGTGCAGCGGTCAGGTGCTCCTTGGGCAGGGATGCCACCACCCTTTTGGACGCCGGTGGGGCGCGCTGCGCGGCCTGCTGCCCCGTCTCTTCCATGATCTGAACAGCGATGGCATCCAGCTCTCGCTCTATTGCCTCCAGCACATGCGGGGGCAGCTCCACGGCCTGCTGCTGCGCGTCCAGACTCGGCTGCTGCTGCTGCTGCTGCTGCTGCTGGGATCCCGGCTCTTGGTTGCTGACCTGCTCGCTCTGGTCAGCCCTGCCCTCGTCGCCGCCCTGCTGCCCCTGCGCTGCCGCCAGCTGCTGGGCAAAGGCACCGCCCAGGAGGTCTAGCAGGCGGGGCTGGGGCCGCGGCGCCGCCGCCCCGTCTCCCTCCCCAGACAGCTGCCCCTCAAACAGGAAGCCTCCGGGCGCTGGTGGGGCTGGCACGCTGGCAAACAGGGCGGCGGTGGCGCTGTCGGCGGCGGTGACCCCGCTGGATCCTGCCCCGGCCACTGGCCCTGCTGCTTCCGAGGGCCCTGCCGCATCTCCGAGGTACTCGTCACATTCCTGGATGTACAGCTCCAGCTCCCGGCGAAAGGCATCGTCGCCAGCGGCCTGCGCCTGCGCCGAGCGGAACAGCTGGCGGCCGGCCACCCAGAAGGGGCGCCCCGTGAATCTGCAGGGGGAAGAGGTCAGGGGGAAGAGGTCAGGGGGTCGTGGCGGATGAGAGCAACAGCATGGCAAGGCGGCGGAGAGCGGCGGCGGGCGGCGCGCACCGCGACCGGAGCAGCGTGCGCGCCCGAGCCACCAGAGCTCTGCCCTCGGAGCCGGCCGCAAGGACGTCAGGCTGCGACGCTAGCTGGCTGCATGCACTCTCAAAGGTCGCCTTCTTGTTGAGAGCGGCCTGCAGCTCGCTGAAAGGCGGTTCCAGAATTGTTGCGGCCGCCATGGGCTCCCAGACTCAGGTGGGTGACAGAAACGAGCTGCTTGTGTCTACACCAGGTGAGAGGAGTGCCCCCGATGAGCGATGGGGCAGGCCAAAAGGCTCGCGCTGCCCAGCTGGCAAAAGATAGGAAGGCACACCTCCTCTCTGCAATACCGCTTACCAGACCTTCCCAGCGACCTGCCATGCTCATCCAGGAATCTGCAGTCGTGCCTGCTCTCACCGACTGATCGCCATCCCTCCCCCTGTGATCAGGACGGCGGCAACAGTGGGAACTAAGTTGGAGGACAGCAACTCACAGCGCGGATCGGCAGCGGCAGCTCAGGCGGTGCATACCCGCCACGCCGCCGCCCCCGCCCGACCGCGCCGCCCTGCTGCAGCAGGCCCGCACGATGAGCGGCGCGCAGGCGGGTGGCGGCCCCATGCTGGCCGCCAGCGGCGCCACCCTGGCATTCCTCAAAGAGCTGGTGGCCTCTTCCATTGAGAGCGATGACGTGGGGCCGCTGGTCAAGGCGGTGTTTGAGGTGGCGCCCGCGGGCGAGCCGCTGCCGCTTCCGCCCACCCGCGACAGCGAGTCGGCCACCACCAGCCAGGGGGATTCGGGGCAGGCGGTGCCGCAGGGCAGCGTGCTGGACAGCGTGCTGGAGCTGCTGCAGGAGGTGGCAGAGGAGAAGGAGGCTGAGATACAGCAGATCTGCAGGTGGGGACTTGCGCATGCTGCAAGGCACGCCGGTGGCCTGTGCCGGGACTAGGCTGCGGGTAGTGACAGCTGTGGCAGGCCGCGCGCTTGCGCCGCACGGTACGACGGCCGGCACCTGCTTCTGATCGCCCGCTTCCCTCTGCCCTGCCCCTGGCTTCTGCACTTGCGACTGGCCACCCGCAGGGCGAATGCGAGGGAGATAGCGGGGGCGATGCACGAGCTGGGCGCCATGCAGCGCTCCACCGCGGCGCTGCGCCAGCAGCTGCTGGCCAGCAACGCCACGCTGCAGGCGGCGGGCACCTCGTTTGCGGGGAGGCTGGAGGAGGTGCAGGAGGTGGTGCTGCTGCAGCAGAAGGTGGCGGCAGCACGCACGGTGGGTGCACATGGCATGCGGGTGGGGGCCGCGTGGGCGTGGTAGTGGCTGTGGGACGAGGTGTTGAGCAGGGGCGCTGCTGCGAATGGGTCAACTGCGATGGCTGCGTGCACTCTCCTTCCCAATGGCCGCCTCTCCTTGCCCCTAGGACGTCGTCTCCACCATCCCGCCCCGCCCTGCGCTGCCCCTGCGTCTCTGCAGGCGGTCAGCGTGGCGTTGCAGGTGCTGGCGCTGTGCGCCAGGGCTGCCAGGTACATAGAGGGGAAGCAGCTGTTCAAGGCCTTCAAGACTCTGGAGGCAGTACAGCGGGACCACGGCGCCGTCCTGCGGGGTTCCGGCGGCGGCTACCTCCCTCTGCTGCCCACCGCTGTCGCCACCAGCGCAGGCGCCGCCAGCAGGGAGGGAACGCCGCTGAAGCCGGCGCCTGGGGGCGCTGCCGACGGCGGCGGCGCCGCCGGCGCCAGCAGCAGCAGTGCGGCAGACCAGCTAGGCCTGCTGGCGGGCTTCCTGCGGGAGCGTGTGGCTGAGCTTGTGGCTCTGCTGGAGCAGCGGGCCATCGCCGACTTCAACAATTGGCTGGCCAATGTGCGCGCCCAGGCACGGACCATCGGCATGCGGGCCATCCGCTGGGCCGCCTCGGAGCGGCAGCAGGAGGAGGCGCTGACGCGGCAGCGCAAGCTGCTGCTGCCGCAGCTGGAGGGGCTGCAGGACATGCGGCAGGCGGGGGCGCTGGTGGCGCAGTCCCTGACGGCGGCCAGCCTGCGCGAGCCGCCGCCCGCCACGCCGCTGCCGCTGCCCGCCGTGCTCGGCTCCCCCGGCGCCGGCAGCCAGCAGGAGGCAGCCCCTGGCGGCAGCAGCTCGCCGGGAGCCGGCAGCAGCAGCCCCGCCGGCTCCAGCGGCAGCACCAGCGCCAGCGCCACCGCTGCCCGCTTTGCGGCATTCAAAGCGGCGCGGCAGGCGGCAGGCTCCTCTCCCGCCAGGACTTCCAACAGCCCCGCCGCCGCAGCGCGGGCAGCAGCAGCAGGAGACTCCTCGCCTCCCGGCACGGCAGCCTCCTCCAACACCCGTGCGGCTGCAGCAGCGGCGGCGGCAGCGGCGCAGACGCCGCCGCCGCAGGCGCAGCTGCGGGGCGTGCAGCGCTCCGACACCTTCCAAGTCACAGGTGGGGGCGGCTGGGGTGGCTGCCAGGCAGGCAGACGGCACACAGCACCGCACAGGAACATCCGGGGGAGCTAGGTGTTGCAGATGAGCGGCATTGCCATTCTGCCTCGCTTGCCACCTTGCCGACGGCCCTCCCCGACCTCCCCGACGCCTCTCCTGCCGCAGGCGACCTACTGGAAGGTGTGGACATGGCGCCGCTGCACCGCTGCGTGCACATCCACGCCTGCCTGGGCCGCCTGCCCCAGTTTGCCGACTACTATGCACAGAATAGGCGGCAGCAGGTGCGGTGGCGCGGCCTAGCGTCGCTGATGCTGGCGGTGGCGGAGTGCGTTTCTGCATTCACTGGGCGAGCGGCGTGCCGGCCGGCCGCCTCTCTGCAGTGCCGCCTCCACGCTCTGCCTCGCGCTGTCGGCAGCTGGCCATCCATGCACGCCGCGTGCCACCTTGCCACCCTGCCAAGCCCGCGTCGCCCTCCTCCGCCTCCTCCCCTTGGCATATCATCATCCCGCCCTGCCTCCGGCCGCCTCCTCCCCTGCTGTCCCTGCAGCTGTCTGCTGACCTGGCGCTGCACCAGGGAGACTTCCTGGCCCACTACCAGGCCTACCTCACCCAGCTGGCGGGATTCTTTCTGGTGGAGGATGCGGTACAGGCGGCGGCAGCCGGCGCCGCCGGGGAGCCGCTGGACATCGTGGCGCAGGTGGGTGGGTGTTTGAAGAGGGCGGGGCCCCACCCCCGCGGGGGCCTTTTGTGTCTCCTGTCGTTGCCCTGCTGTGCATGCTGTGCTTCCTTCCCTGCCCCTGCCGCGTGCAGCGCCATGCAGCGCTGACCTGGCGAGGCGCTGGCCCGGCCGCCCGCAGGTGGATGCGTCGTGGGACGCCGCGGTGGCGGCTCTCAAGGCCGTGCTGGAACCGGCCTTCCGGGGCGCCACCGCCGCCGCCGCCATGCTGACGGTCAAGGACTTCATGCTGCTCGTCTGCCTGGCCCTGGGTGAGGCAGGCATGGCGGGAGGCAGGGCTTGCAGGGCCTGCAGCCCTGCAGACATGTGTGCTGCGCCGATGGGCCGCCCCAAACCACTGAGCCTGCGCTGCCCCGCCTCTGCCCTGGCCGCTCTGCTCATGCAGACCACTGCGGCTACCAGACTGTGGCGGTGCGGGAGGTGCTGATGAACAGCCGGGCAACATATCACGACCTGCTCACGGCAGCCACCACCACAGCTGTGCAGGTGTGGGCACACGCGTGTCTGTGTGGGTGTGTGTGCATCGCGGGCCTCTGCCGCCATGTACAGTGGGAAGACGTGAGTGTCGTTGCTGTGCCTGCTGTGCCTGCTGTGCCTGCTGTGCAGGCGGCTGTGTCGCGGGACAGCCTGGCGCCGGTGGAGGTGGGCAGCCAGGGCAAGGCGGCGGAGCTGTTCCGCCAGCTGGCGCTGCCGCCCACCTTCCGGGCAGAGGTGCGGCAGCACGCTGTGCTGCGCTGTGCTGTGCTGTGCTGTGTTGTGTTGGGCTGGGCTGCAATGTGGTGCACTGTGATGCGCGCTGTGATGAGCTGGGAGGCCTGCTGCCTGTGCCTGCCTGCCTTTTGGCGCAGGATGCTGAGAATAAGCGGCCGCCTTTCAAGGCGCCCTTCTCTGCTATGGTGCCCGACCTGGTGCGGGCGATTCGGGGGCACATTGTGGACTCAGGTGGGGGCAGGAGGTGGCCTGGTTGGGCCCTGGCTGTGCTGCCTTGCTTCTCCGCACTGATGCATCAGACCAATGACAAAGGAAGTGTGGAGTGTGGGGTGGTTTGTGCACCCTGTTCGGCCACCCCCCGTGCCCCGCCCGACACACCTTCCCCCCTCCCCTGCAGTGGCCTACCTCAAAGGGCTGCTGACGGCGGGCGAGGTGGTGCCCGCGGCGCGGCAGTACCGCGACCGCATGCTGGTGCGGGTGGTGGTGGGCGCGCTGCGGCAGCGGCTGGATGCCGCCGCCGGCGACACGCAGCTGCCGGTGGCTGTGGGCCTGCAGCTGGTGGCCAATGTGGCTGCCCTGGTGTATGCCCTGGTGCCGCTGGATGATTTCCTGGTGGCTCAGGCCCGGGGCGAGACGTCGGGGACGACGGCCGCGCCCGCAGCTGCGGCTGCCCTGGGCAGCAGGAGCCCCAGCCCTGGGCGCCGCAGCCGCAGCCGCTCCCCCGTCAAGGCACCCGCAGACGAGCACCGTGGCCGGCAGCAACAGCAGCAGCAGGGAGGGTCGGGAGACGCCGGGGCAGCACCGGCAGGCGGCGGCGCCAGCCCCGGCCCTCGCCCTTGCTCCCGCTCCCGCAGCAGGGGCAGCAGCCACGGCAGCGCACCTTCTCCAGCTGGCTCGCCCCCAGCGGCAGCACCGCTCGCTGCGGCAGGCAGCCAGCCGCAGGCAGCCAGCAGCAGTAGCCAGCAGTCGGGCCACACTGTGCTGTCCTTTGCCGCCAGCGGCAGGGCTGGCGCCGGCGCCGCCGGCTCTGCTGCGGTAGGCAGGCCCGCTGGCACCTTCCAAGCCCTACTCACTTCAGCAGAGGCGCTGGTGGTTCAGGCGGCGGCAGCCAAGGCGGCTGCGCTGCTGGCAGCGGGGGAGCAGCTGGAGTGGGCGCCCGATGAGCAGCAGCCCAGCACGGCCTACAGCCCACACATCGACGAGCTCATCATGTATCTCAAGGCAAGCTGAGCTGGCAGGGCTACCCACCGTCAGAGCATGCGTAATGATACCATGACCTTGCTCGGCCACTTGCCCACCAGGTGTCTCGTGGCACACGCTCCCACTGCTGCCCTCCACTCTTCCACTCAATTGGCCGCAGGAGTGCGCCAGCCTGCTGAAGCGCTGTGCTCCGGGGCACAGCGTGGAGCGCATGCTGCGCGGCCTGCTGCGCTACATCGCCGATGCCATCATGCTGCAGCTCATGTCGGGTGGGTGGCCTTCTGGCTGGGCCAGCATGGCAGGCCAAGGTCTGCACGGTAGCGTGGAGGGGAGCCGTGGCGGGTTGGATCAAACATCTGTTTGGTGCGTCCTCGGTCGACTGGGATTGACGTCCAGAAACCCTCCCCTGCCCTTCCCTGGCCCGCACTGCAGACGCCGTCCCCGCCTTCAACATCTTTGGCCTGCAGCGCCTGTTCAGCGACCTGGGCGGCCTCAGGTGCGGCCCTGCACCGCAGCTGGTACTCCGGCATTGCGCCCACTGCTGTTGCTGGCCCCGTTCCCTGCACCGCATCCCCTGTTGGCCCACGCTGCATCCTGCTGCCTGTGCTGCCTGTTTCATTTCTGCAGCCGCACGGCGGGCAGCATGGGGGTGCCCGGCCTGGCGGATGAGCTGGCGGAGCCGCTGCTGTTCTGCGAGATGATGGTGTTTGGCAGGTGGGCGTGGGAGGCTGGCATTCATGCGCGCTGTGGCTCAACGGTTAGGCGGGCTGGGTTGCATTCCTCAGCCAGCCGACTTTTCAGTACTGACCTCTCTCCTCCACTCCCCCCCCCCCCCCCCCCCCCCGCCTGGCTGCAGCCTGGAAGATCTGCTGAGCCCCGAGCAGCGTGAGCCCGGCGGGCGGCTGGCGGCGCTGGACCTGCGGCGCATGGCGCTGGTGCTGGAGAAGTATCGGGAGCTGGACAAAGCCTCCGCCTTCTCCTCCATGCACAAGAGCAAGCAGGCCGAGGTGTGGGGCTGCTTGAGAATGGGGTGGGGCCTGGCTTGGTGGAGCAGGACCCTCGGGAGAAGCCCAGGGCAATCAAGTTGTTTTAGGTGCCGCAGCTACGGCGTCAGCTTGAAATGGATGCTCCGCTTTGTGGTTCTGCACGTGTACCAGCTGCTAATCCGTCCTTTGTACCAGCTGATAATCCGTCCCAACTGACTGCGTGCAGCGCTTCATCAGCCGCAAGACGGTGGACAAGGTGCTGCGGGAGCTGCGGGAGCAGACGCGCGGCAACTCGCGAGCCTCCTCCAGCGCCGGCTCCTTCACGGCTGCCCAGGCCGGCGGCGCCAGCCGTGGCGGCAGCTTCACCACCGCCACCAGGAGCGGTTGATCTGCTGCAAGGGCATTGATTCCGCTGTGCACTCTGTGCACTCACTTCTTCTGTGACTCAAACGGCCAACTTGGCCGGGCCAAGGGCATACCGCCTTGCTGAGGTGTCGCCCCGCCACCACCCTTCAGTGTTTCTGAAAGCTGGCGAAATCGCCAAATGCTGGCGAAATCGGGCCAAAAAACGGCTCTGGCTGGCGATTGGCCGAAGGCCATCGCCAGCCAGGGCTGGCTAAATGAGGGCAGGCGGCGGGGCGACATCGCCAGCGCGTCGCCAGCCCCCATGACTGACATCGCCAATATTTTGAGGAGAAATGGCCAATTTTCCTCAGGAACTTCACTCCATAGTGTTAAACAAGCGCCAGCTTGCTGGGGGCTTCGCCCCCAGTCCCCCAAAAGGGAGGCAAGTGCCGACAAAGCAACAGCGGCGCCGCATGTGGCCGCTGCGCTGTGCCAGGCGCAAGGGTGGCTCCCCCGCATTTCGCCAATCCTCAATGTGCCATCGCCAGCTGATTGGCGAAATTTTGACGCGACAGCAGTCCTCATCGCCCGCCCATCGCCAAAGCTGCCACGAGGGCCAGAAACACTGCCACCCTTCCTGCTACCTTTTCGACGATGCGACGATCTTTCGCTCGAATTGGGAACATTCATCCTCCCCTTCCCCTCCCCTAGGCTGCCAAGCACTGCACTTGTCAGGCGTGCGCGCAGATCGGCAACCGAACCTCCAATGGGGCGGTGCGCGGCGCTTGCAATGGGGCGGTGCGCGGCGCTTGGCCTGCTGCTGCTGGCGCTGCACTTCTGTGCGGCTCAAGGAAAAAATCCGGTCGTGAGACCGTCCAGCAAGGCGCCGGGAGGGCTCAAGGGGAGCGAGGTGCCACAATTCGTGATCTGGAGGCAAGTCGCGGGGGCCGTTGCAAGCCTGGGGAACGCTACCGGGCGTGGCAGACCATTTGACACGGGGCAATGATGGCCCCTGATCAACCGCAAGTGTCGGCGCATGGGTGCCCTGCCCCTACCCTGCAGTCACGACGATGAGGTCAGCCAGGAGAGCACCAAGCTGGTGCTGAAGATCGCAGACGCGAGGCAAAACCCCAACGGCTGCAAGCTGCCACTGACCTGGTGCGCCGCCCTTGGTGCCTGCCGAGCGGCGGCGCCAGCGCTTGCCACCGCAGTGCCACCTAACCTAGGTTTCCCTTGCCCAGCACTGACCGGCGCTGCCCACCTGTGACTTCCAGGTTTGCCTGCACCTCGCCAGCCTGCTCCTTTGAGTGCGGTTACGCCCGTGGCCTGCACAAGCGCGGCCACGAGATTGCCACCCACACCGTGACCCACGCCGGGCTGCGCTGGTTTGAGCGGGACGGGATTGAGGAGGAGATTGGCGGCGCTCGCGACGACATCGTCAAGTGCGGCATCCCTGCAGAGGATGTGGTGGGCTTCCGCACACCCTACCTGGCTGACAAGCCGGAGGTGCGCGAGACTCTGTACGAAGACGGCTTCAGGTGCGGTGGCGGAGGTGGGCGAGCGCTCCGCAAGCGGATTGCGCTGCGAGAGCTGGCATAGAGTTGTGGACCGCCTCGTCACATCATGGAGAAGTGATGTCAACAGTCCCATGCCTCCTGCGCATGCTGCAGGTTCGACAGCACCATTGGCGTGGCGGGTGGCGCCGACAAGCTGTGGCCTGCGACGATGGAGGACGGGGTGCCCTTTGACTGCGGCCACAGCTCCAACGACTGCGACAGCTCCGAGAGCCACCCGGGCATGTGGTGGGTGGCACTCTGCATGCTGAGCGTGCATGACGTGCCAGGAGGCCTGTCTTACACGAATGCTGACCCGCCAACCTGTGCACCCCCGCTACTGCTGCAGGCAGATCCCGCTCTACGTGGCTAAGTCTGGCAACCTGATGGATTACTGCACGGTCGTGAGTATCGAAAAGAGGGGATCGGGTAGCCTTGACAACCCGCCCACTCAGCTGGATCTGTCGCTGCCTGTCGCCTGCTGCTGCAGGAGGGTGATGGAAGCGCCAAGCCGGGCTGCAGCGCCTACAAGAAGCTGATGGAGACTTTCGACGAGGCATACAACGGCAACCGCGCCCCCGTGTCCATCGGCGTGCACAAGCCCTGTGAGTAGTAGCCCTGACATCACCAGACCATGAATGGCAGCGGCGGAGAGAAGGAGACCCCCTGGTGGGATAGGCCGGCCATGCGCCAGAGAAACAGAACTATTGCTGCATCCTCTGTGTGCAGACCTTCAGAAGAAGCAGTTCCACAAAGGTGCGTGCCGGCTGTGCAGCTGTACACCTGTGTTGTGTGCCCTGCTGCCCTCTCAAGGGTGAGCGCAGACTCACAAAAGGCTGCGCTGACTGCTGCAGACCTTGGGGAGTTCTTCGACTATGCGCTTGGCCATCAGGACGTGTGGTTCGTGACGCACTCGCAGCTGCTGGACTGGATGGAGGCGCCCGTGCCTGCCAGCCAGGTGCGGCGGCAGTTGGGCTGCCGGTACCGTCGCTGGGCAGCTGCAGTACCTTCCCCGTCCATCACACCACCTTCCGCGCTTGCTTTTTGCATTGCAGATGAAGGAGTTCATGGCTCGCTACGTTTGCCCATAATTTTGATTGAATTCTGCTTCACAAACCATTCCTGATTCTTCCAACAGGCGATGTTGCCAGTGATCTATTGTTGCATTCCCTGATTCATCCTGGGCGTTGCGTTGCATGCAAGATGCCCCCTGCCAATGCTGCACTGTGTGGGACCTCCGTTGCTGAGAAGCCGGAGCCAACTTGCCTGCCGATTTCTCATTGATTTGTAACCGTTGTCATACTCCCTGTAACGGACTGCACTGCTCCTCCACTTCTCATTTCTGGGTTGCAGTTGGGGGCAGCACGGGCCTAGGCCGCACGTGAAGCGGCAACTGCTGCGTCAACTGGTCAAATGCACAGCAGGCGATGTGGAACTGCATGCAGAGCAAAACCGCTCGGGGGGGCTCAAGCGGAGGACATTTGTTGCGTTGGGAGGGGGAGAGCGGCGGATGCACAACAAACAAGCAGGAAGAGGAGCGGAGCAGGGCAAAAAGGGTTGCGGGAAATCAAAGGCAACACACACCGCAGCAAGAGGGAGGAGAAGCAAGCGGGGTGGAAACTAGGAGTGTACAATGGCAAGCTGAAAGAGGGCAGGGGATGTGCAGGCGGGCAGTAGGCACATGAGCGGCAGGCTGCAGAAGCCTTGCTCGCGTGCTGGGCGAGCGCTGCAGCCTCTGCAATAGGGCGCCAGCGCAGCGCCAGCTCAGCGTGCCACCTCAGAAGAAGTCTTCCTCCTCGGACCACAGCGCCCCATCGCTGCCGCCATCCTCCTCCGGCTCCTCAAATTCTGTGAGGTCCACCTGCGACACGTGGACAGCAGCAGGGTGGATTGGGAGATGCTCGGAGCTGTCGGCAGGCGGCAGAGCCCAGTCCCTGCCCGCCCCCCAACACATCCCCCCGCCCTCTCACCGAGTAGCGCAGCACGCCGCCGATGCCGCCAAAGCCCTTGCAGAACTGGTTGCCCTCCTCCGACCTGTCGGTCACAAACTCCAGCAGGCACCCAAACTTCTTGTAGCTGTTGGCCAGCCACTCCAGCATGGGTTGCTGCAGCAGGGGCGTGGTGGCGGTGGTTAGCGGAGCAGTGGAGGGGGGTGGGGGAAAGCAGCGAGATGACAGGGACTGAGCAAGTGAGTGCACAAGGGAGGATGGGCAGGCGCATGCGCAGCACATGCGCAGCGCAAGGTGCGAGCAGGGCCCACCTTGTCCGTCACTTCCAGGTCGATGTTGGTGGCGGGGTCCTTGAAGTGCTTGCTCTCCGTCTCCTGCTCCTTGGTCAGGTACTTGACCTCCTGAACGCCTGCGGGAAGAAAGGAAGGAGGGAAGGAAGGAAAAGCAGGGGCAAGGAAGGGTGAAGAAACTAGGCATCACGCGCGCACTGCCACGTGTCGAGTTCCACACAAGACATACAGAAACCAGCCGCCCCAGCCGCCCTCTCCCTCTCACCTGAGGTGGTGTTTGTGAACTCGTATCGCTGCATGTCCAGGTTCTCCCACACGATCAGCGTCTCCACCGCGCCCATCTCCAGGCACGCCAGCGTGTCCTTCACCCCAAACACAAACTTGCCCGTGTCCTGGCTGATTTGGTCGAAGAAGCTGCAGGTTGGGGGGGAGGCGGGAGAGGCGGGGCGGGGCACTCAGCAGACGAGACGCCTGCGTGAACGCGCAAATCCAGAGCAGCTCCCCACCACCATGCACTGCCTCCACCTTTACCGTACCTGCTGATCAGCCGCTTCTCCTGCACAAACTTGACGTTGGCCAGCGTCTCCGCCGACAGCTCAATGGCCTGGTTGAAGCCGTTCTCTCCGCCTACAGGCAGGGCAGGCAGTCAGGCAGGGCAGCGTAGAAACTGAGAGGATGAGCCGGTGCAGGAGCAGGATGGCAGGATGAAGGTTGTGAGCAGGCAGGAGGATGGGATGGTGGCAGGGTAGAAGAGGTAGGGGCGAGAGGAATGTGCCAGCCCTCCTCAGCAGGTTCAGCTGCTCAGCGCCTCGGCGAGGCTCGCAGGCCGGTGCTGGGGGGCTGCCCGCAGGTTGTGCGACCAAGCGGCGGGGGGGCTGCTGTGGGGTGGCCATTTGATCAACTGCCATATGCGTGGCGGAGCGCCACCGGCAGGAAATTGGTAAGGCACCCGGGCATGCGACAACACGGTGCAGCCGCCAGAGACGATGCACCAGATACAGGCCACAGCCCATCCCTCCCCAACCCTGCCCCGCCCTGCCCCGCCCCTCTCACCGTACGACACATCCACCACCGCCAGCACCACGGCCTGCAGCCGCGGGTCAAACATGTCGCTCTGCGACAGCTCCGTCTTGAAGTCTGCCGACCCCGCCAGCACCAGCCCCGCCACGTTGGGCCGGTCGTTGGTGATGAAGAACTGCAACGGGAGGGAGGGTGTGCGGGGGAAGGAAGATAGGTAGGTGGGCCGAAGACGTTTCTGATGCCCAGAGCAGCCTCGCATTACGAAGCGCTGCCCCGACCACAGCCGGCACCACAGGCGTCCCCACAGGGGTCGTGCCGTGCCATGCCGCACCTGCACCGCCAGCTCCGCCACCTTGCGGACGTAGTTGTGCCGCTTCTCCATGCGCAGGCGCGCAAAGCGCAGCGCCGACTGCCCGCCGCGGCCGTGCTTCTTGGGGAGGTCAACAGACACCTGGAGCGAAGGGGAAGCAGAGGGCCGCGGGCGGGGCGTCGTTGTCGGCGGGAGCCTGCGGGAGTCGGCAACCAACCAGCAGCAGGCGGCAGCAGCAGGCGTGCAGCTGCAGCCGCGGGAGGGGCACCGAGAGGACAGCTGCGCCGGCCGCTGCCTGTGCACAACACACCCCTGTGCCCTGCTGCCGCAGGAGGTCCCAAGCAGCTGGCGCCCACCTTGTGCAGGATCTCGCGGTTGTTGCCGCACAGCGTGCCAAACAGGCTGCCGTTGCCGTCCATGACGATGAAGCCATACCTGCAGGAAGGCAGTGGTGCACAAGCCGTTTGGGGCCTGCCCTCTGGTTCTGCCACGGGCTGCTCGCCTGCTGCCGCTGTGTGCTGCCAGAACCGACGGTGCCAGCAGCGCTCTCCCGCCGTGGAGGGCAGCGTGTGCCCCTCTGCCTCCGCGCTGGCTTCAGTACAGGCCCAGCGCTCCGCCCTAGCCCCCCAACCCCCCTGCCCGCCTCACTTGTTGTCTGCCTCAAGCAGCTCGTTCAGGGCCTCCGTGTGGAACTTGTTGTCGCAGAGGTAGAGGGAGGTGTTAATGGGCTTGAAGGGCTCGAAGTCGATGTTCATCTTCTTCTCCTTGCCGTCGTCCGTCATCACCGTGCCCGTGTACACCACCAGGCCGTTTGGCGGCACGCGCGTGTACAGCTTCAGGCGCTGCTGCGCGCTGGTGATGGCGGCCAGCACCGACTGGCGGTTGACGCGCGACTTGATGTTGGAGGCGGTGCCGTACTCGTTGGCAAGCATGGCCGATGTCTGGGCCACCTGCATCCGGGGCCGAGAGGGCGGAGGGGCAGGGGAGGCCGTAAAGAGGTTTGGTCGTAAAGAAGTCGGCTGCCGAAGAGCGGCCGCCAGTATGTGCTGAATCGCCGCCATGCGCAGCTGGCTGGCTGGGCGAGGAGAGGAGCATGGAGCATGGCAGAGGTGCACTCCAAGCCAACAATCCAAGCCTCCTGCGCCCAGCCAGCTGCACAGGGCTGCAAGGCCGCCGGCAGCGGCAGCGAGCGGG
Organism: Chlorella variabilis; assembly: GCF_000147415.1. Lineage (NCBI taxonomy): Eukaryota > Viridiplantae > Chlorophyta > Trebouxiophyceae > Chlorellales > Chlorellaceae > Chlorella > Chlorella variabilis. The sequence goes on along the minus strand of NW_005435086.1, from coordinate 778,325 downwards.
CGGCCGCCGGGCGGCACCTGCGACTTGGGCGGCATGATGAGGCTGATCATGGAGGTGCCGTTGCCTCGCGCATTGTCCAGCGCTTTGATTAGCTGCGGCAGGGGGGCGCGTGGGGCTGTAAACGGGCTGCTGCACAGCGAATGGACCGGCAGCGTGCGCCCAGCGGGTGATGGCGGCGCTCACCCGCTTGACCTTCCAAATTTCAATCTGCTGGTCAGCGTCCGTCTTATCCCCCATATTGCCGGCCGCTGCACACCACCAAACTGGACTCCTGTCCGCTGCCGGCTTGCTGGATGTCGCCTGAGACTCGCAACAGCTGGAAGCAGCAGTGCCGATCAGGCAGGGCGGGGAAAGAGGCGTGGGGAGGTGAGCACAGCGCAGGAAATCCGCAGCCACGCTGGACTTTTTGGCGGCGCAGCCGACCCTGGGTGCCTGTATATTCAGCTCCCCTCTGCTGCTGCTATTGCAGAACTGTGGATTCCAGCTGGCCGCACCACCACTGCATGCGCCTCGCACATGCAGGCGGTGAACGAAGTGCCCCTGGCGCACCTAGCGGCACGCTACAGTGACGGCGAAGACGACGGGGAGACGCAGCAGGCATGCGCGCCCGCCACGCAGCAGGCAGGCGTGGGGCCGCCGCCGCCACGAGCGGCGGCGGCGCCCGCCGCCGCCAGCGCCGAAGTAGAGGCGGTCAGCGGCAGCGAAGAGGATGAGGAGTGGGAGGACGAGGACTGGGACAGCGAGGATGAGGAGCTGGCTTCGGCGATGGAGTGGGCAGACCTGCGGGAGGGTGAGCGGTGGGATGCGCTGTGCGGAGGGGAAAGTCCGCGTCGATGCCACCCCACTCACCCCGACTGCCCGCTTCTTCGGCGCCACCTTCGCGATGCTCACCTCCCCGGGTGCGGCCCCGCCTGCCTGCTACCTCGCTGCAGTGCAACAGGCGCGCGGCAACAGCGGCGGCACGATGACGCTGCCGGGGCACCGCCCCAACGCGCACGGCGGCGCGCTCAACCGCCCGCAGCACACCAAGCTGCTGCCCACGGCGGGCAACATGGGGCGCCTGGACACACACTTCAACGCAGGGGCGGTACAGCTGCGGGACGATCTGCTGGACACGCTGGGCGGCTACGCCGGCAGCGCCGGCTCGGCCGTGCACAACCAAGTGCGGGCGGCGCACAGCGGCAAGGCCGCCACCGCCGCCGCCACGCGCAGCAAGGACCGCAGCGACCGCGCCACAGGTGGGTGGCTGCCTGCTGGCGCCTGGCAGGCCGGGCGGGGAGGTTGGGAGCATGCAGGCCGCGCCATCTCATCCGCCTCTCCTTTGCCACCCCTTGCTGCGTCCCTCGCTCGGCACTGGTGCACCCCACCCCGCCACAGGCAGCCCCCACCCCACCTCTCCCCACCCCCACTGCCACCACCTGCTACGCCCGCAGTGGAGCAAGTGCTGGACCCCCGCACCCGCATGGTCCTGTTCAAGATGCTCAACCGCGGCGTGTTTGCCGAGATCAACGGCTGCGTGTCGACGGGCAAGGAGGCCAACGTGTACCACGCCAGCGGAGCGCCACCTGGCAGCGCTGAGCTGGCCATCAAGGTCTACAAGACCGCCATCCTGGTGTTCAAGGACAGGGACAGGTGGGCTGGGGCTGGGACTGGGGCTGGGCGGCAGCAAGGCAGGGCAGGGGCGTGGGAGACGCCTGCCCCTCCCCCCCTTGATGTCGCTCGCCCGCACGCCTTCCCACCTCACCTCACCACGTTACCTCACAACACAACCCCCACCACCTCCACCGCTCCACCCCCACCCCCCACCCCGCAGGTACGTGGTGGGCGACTCCCGCTTCCAGCGCTACTGCAAGTCCAACCCGCGCAAGATGGTGAAGCTGTGGGCGGAGAAGGAGATGCGAAACCTGGCGCGCCTGCACGCGGCGGGCATACTGTGCCCCAAGCCGCTGCAGCTGCGCCTGCACGTCCTGGGTGAGCTGGCGGGGGAGGGAGGGAGGCGCGACGGGCGGGGCGTGGCGGGCAAGGCGGGCTGCTGGGATGGGGTGGCCGGTGGGCAGGTTTCCGGGAAGCGGGGGCGGAGTGGAGGGTGGGAAGCGAGGGCCAGCCGACAGTCTGCGTGCTGGCTGTGGCTAGAGTGTGCAGTGCGCTGCCGCTCCCAGCTGACCGCCGTCATGTTGCTGCTGCTGCGACCGGGCGCAGTGATGGAGTTCATTGGTGAGAACGGGGTGGCGGCGCCGCGGCTCAAGGATGCGGGGCTGCCCCCGGCCCGCATGCGGCAGGCATACACGGGTGAGGGCCAGGCGCCCGCTGGGCTCTGCAGGGGGCCAGCCTGCCCGGCCGCTGCGCGCCTGCCACCCCTCCCCACGTTGCCCTCCGCCCCACCACGCACGCATGCTGTTGCCCCATCACACACGCACAGCCATGCACCCCACCCAGCCTCCCTCTCCCGCCTTGCCTGCAGACATGGTGGTGATGGTGCGCACCCTGTACCAGAAGTGCCGTCTGGTGCATGCAGACCTGTCGGGTGAGGGCGCTGCCTCGTGGATCCCCTGCCTTCCCAGCCAACTGCCAGCCAAGTGCACTTGCATGCCTGGCCTGCACCTCCTTCCCCCCAGCCCGCCAGGGCCTGCCCACTCCCACTCGCCCTCCCGCTCCTCCTGTGCATGCCCTGCCCTGCCCTGCCCTGCCCTTTGCTGCCCTGCCCTCCTGCCCTGCTGCAGAGTACAATGTGCTGGTGCACAAGAACGAGCTGTACTGCATAGATGTCAGCCAGGCAGTGGAGCTGGATCACCCGCGCGCCTTTGACTTCCTGCGGGAGGGTGAGCCGCTGCTGATGGGCTGCCGACGTGCGCCGCAGGCTGTGTGTGCAGTGCGTGCTCGCCGCTCTTTCATTCCGACAGACGCTGGCACGTCGCCGCGCCGCCCGTGTGGTTTGCATCTGCCGCATCCGACACCGGCGCTGCATCTGATGCCCCTGCCTGCCCTGCCCTGCCTGCGCGTCCCCTGCCCACAGACTGCCTGCACGTCAACGATTTCTTCCGCCGCGCGGGCGTGGCCACGCTGACTGTGCGGGAGCTGTTTGACTTTGTGGTGGACCCGGGCATACAGGAGGGGGCGGGCATAGATGCGGAGCTGGACCGGCTGATGGAGCTGGCCTGCAGGTGGGGGCAGGCCGGCCGGGCTGGGCAGCTGTGCGGCAGTAGTGGCGGGGTTTGGTTGGTGTGTGTGCGCGCATGGGCATGCGTGTCTGTGCATGGCGGTGTGTGGCGCGGCAAGCAGGGGAGTGCAGCGCGTCGTCCGCCGCATGTGCCCCGGCGGCGGACCCCGGTGCGCACCCTCCCTTGCCTCCTGGGCGAGGCACTTGGCATGACCGCGCATGCACCCCCTGCCACCCCCTCTGCCGCAGCCGCCCCGCCACCATGAGTGCTGAGCAGGAGGTGGCGGATGCTGTGTTTGCCCAGGCCTACATCCCTAAGAAGCTGGATGAGGTGGCCAACCCGGAGCGGGACCATGCCCGCCTGGCGGCCGGCACGGACACAGGTGGGCGAGGTGGTACCTGTGCGTGGTGTTGTGGGTGGTGATGGTACCTGCTGGCCCGCAATCGCCGCCTGCCTGCCTGCCCACCTCTTCGCTGCCTGCCCGCGCGGACACAGCGGCCGGAGCGGACACGCCCGCCTGCCTGCCCTGTCTGCCTTACCTGCCTGCCTACCTTACCTGCCTGCCTGAAATTGCAGAGGGTATCTACTATCAAGCGCTGGCGGGCATGAAGCAAGACATGAGCGGGGCCCGCGCGGCACCAGCGGCCGGCAGCAGCAGGCAGCAGCAGGCAGCCGCGCCGCCCTCAGCGGCAGCAGCAGTGCAGCAGCCGGGGCAGCAGCAGCAGCAGCAGCAGCAGCAGCAGCAGCAGCAGCGGGGAGCGGGGCCAGCGGCCAGCCAGGGTGACGGCGCCGCCGTCGCGGCGGCGGCGCTGCCCTCGGGCCTGAGCGACGCAGGCGACGGGGACTGCGGGGCAGGTAGCGACGGAGAGGCCTCTGCGGCGTCACCGCTGTCTGCCGCTGCAGCAGCAGCAGCAGCAGCGGCCCCAAAGAAGAAGCGGGTCACATTTGCGGATGAGCTGTCTGGCAGCGAGAGCAGCGAGGGCGAGGGGGAGTGGGAGGAGCGGCCCAAGCTGAGCCGGGACCAGATCCGGGAGGCGCGGCGGGAGCACAAGAAGGAGACCAAGGCGGCCAACCAGGAGCGGCGCAAGCAGAAGATGCCCAAGCACGTGAAGAAGCGGGCGGTCAGCAAGGGCAAGGCCAAGAAGTGAGGGGCGCGGCGCGGGCCAGCCCTCTGGCGGCTCCCGAGGCCTCCTGTCTGTTGGCCACTGGGTGGCACCCTGTTGTGTCGATCTCTTGCTGTGGCTGCCAACCTGACTCTCTAGCTCGTCGCTTGACACATGGGCACAACAGAAGCAGGGCACAACAGATGCCGGGGGATGCTCCTAGTGGAAAAAACAAGGGGGAAAGAGAGAGCCATGCAAGGGCCATCCATCCACACAGACGGATGGGCACTTGGGGAAGAAGTTGGAAAGGAAAAAATCCTCAAGTGGACGCAGGAGTGGATCCTTTGAATGCTGTGCACACACTCGGGGCGTGGCAGGGTTGGTGGGACTTGCAGGGCGGGAGTGCTGACAATGTGCGGGTGTTTCAGGTCTTGGGACAGGCATTAAGGGCATGCATGGGAGCAGGTCGACCCCATTTTGAGGGCAACAGGCGGTGTCAGGCGATCAAGGGAATGGCTCGGCAGGCGTGAATCAAACTGTTGACGTCGCTGTAGCGGCTGGCCAGGCGCCGGCCGACAGCCCCAGCGCGCAGGCGGTGGGAAACAAAATGGAAACACACACAGGTGCACAGGGGGTCCTGTAGGTTGCTGCCAAGGAGGCGCCTGCGGCGCGCAGCCCGGCTCTGGGCAGCTGCACCGTCAGAAAGCACTCGGGACATGAGGCAACACGGCTGTCGCGGCACACGATTCGCGAGCCCTGGGCATCAGGCATCGTCGTTGCTGGTGGCGGAACGGCGGGTGCCCGCAGCCCCGCACGCCTCAAGGGGTTGGTCCGACATCGTTTCCAGAAAGATGCGGCGGGCGCGCTTCTCTGCGCCAGGGCAGGCAGGCGGGCGGGCAGGCAGGCAGGCAGGCAGGGGCAGGCGGGTGAGTGGTGCAGGTGAGGAGGCACACGAGGCAGGAGGGCTGGCTGGACATGCAAGCTGCTGCGGCGGCAAGTAGGCTCGAGGGCGGGGACCCCAGGCGCACCTGATGCGTATACCAGCGTGCAGGGCAGCGCGAAGCAGGCCAGCGCCTGCCAGAGGACCATGAGCACGGTGCACACCCCGCCTGCAGGCAGCGACGGGGCGGGGCAGGAGGGTCAAGACACGGGGCAGGCCAGGTAGGTGGATGGCTGGATCCATTTCAACCGCAAGCGGGACGCCGCGAGGGGCACAGGCCACCAGGCCTGCATGCGCAGCGGCTCGCCCCGGCCGCAGCCTCGTCCCGGCCGTGCGCCCGCGCCCCTGCTGCTGCGCGCCTGGCAGGAAAGGGAAGGCTGCGGCGCAGACGGCGTCGTTGGCGGCGATGGCGGAGGTGAAGTGGAAGAGGCCGACGAGCAGGTGCGTGCAGAAGCGCATCTTCATGCCAAAGGACAGCATGTGGATCTGGGCCAGCGAGGACGACTCCAGCAGCGCGACCGTGGGGTTGTAGGTGGCGGAGAAGACGGTGCCCACGGGCGGCACCAGCGTGACCGCCGTCTGCGCCAGCTTGTGCGCCACGTGGCTGCACACGCACAGCGGCTCGCGCCAGCGCACGTATGTCCCCGGGAACAGCACCGCCATCTGCATCATGGCCGCGTTGCCCGCCATCAGCGCCACCATGGCCACGCCCAGCCAGGAGGCGGCCAGGGACCAGCGAAAGATCCACGCGCCCTGGCTCAGGGTGGCGATGACCAGGAAGGCAATGTCGACTGGGACCTGCGGAGGGGCAGGCAGGGGCAGGGGCAGGGGCACGACGGTGGCGGTGAGCTGCGCGGCGGCTAGACCCGATTAGGGTGGGTGGCGGTGGGTGGTGGTGGATGGCGGGGACAGGAGCACACGCATGCACACTCTGCGCAAAGTCCAGGGTCAGCAGCAGAAGCGCAAGGCGCACATGCAGGCGCGCAGGCTGAGCGCATTGCCCAGCAGGGACTGAGCGTGGATGTGGCGTTCGCGGCGCCCGCCCCTCACCTGCCCAGAGGAGTACCAGGCCTGGTAGCGGCACTCCAGGGCCCGGTTGCAGAAGCGCAGCAGCGCGCCCTGCTCCCGCTCCTTGGCCAGGCATGCCTTGAGGGCGGCCTTGGTGGCGGCCACGGCGTCCTCCTCCTCCTCCTCCTCCTCCTCGGCCCCGCCCGCACCCGCCTTGCCCGCGCCCAGGCTCTTGCTGGGATTGCGTGACGACGAGGCGCTGTCGGTGGCGGGCTTGCGGCGGTGCAGGCCGGACTTGGGGGCGGGGTCGGCGGGCAGCGGCGGCGGCGCCTCAACGCCTCGCGCCGCGCCGCAGGCGGCCGCGGCGGCCACGCCTGCGGCGGCCGCCTCGTAGTGCTTGGTGGCCAGGAACCGCTCCAGCACACCCGCGGTGCCGGTGCGGCGGGCAAAGTCGATGGGCAGGGATCCGTCCTCGGCGGTGGCGCGCTCCCAGCCGCCCGCCGCGTCCGCGCACCGCTGGCTGAGCAGCGACATGATGGCGCCGCCATCGCGCACCAGGCCCGCCAGGTGGAGCGCGGTCAGGCCGCGGCGGCCGGGGGTGGTGGAGCGGAAGACGTGGCCGTGCTGCGCGCCCCAGTCCAGCACCGCGGTCACCAGCTCCAGGCACTGGCTGCGCACCGCCAGCTGCAGCAGCGGCATGCCGGTGGTGCCCACGCACATGATGTCCACCGCCGCCATCGCCTCGCCCGGCGACTGGTCCGCGGCCACCGCCGCCAGCAGCGTGCGGGTGGCCGCCACCCACTTGCGCTGCACCGCGTAGGCCAGCAGGCGGCGGCTGGACTTGCCCAGCACTGCGGGGGAGGCGGCAGAACAGGGGAGGAGCCAGAGGGCGGCACGGTCAGCAGAGGAAGCATTCAGCCGCTGCTGCCCACGCACCCCACAGGTGCCCACAGCACCACGCCCGCCCACACGCAGCCCAGCTGCAGAGCCTCTCCTCCTCCCTCCCTGCCTTCCCTCCTCCCTGCCTCCCCACGCCTCCCTCTCTCCAGCCAGCCAGCCAGCCAGCTCCAGCGCGGGCCTGCAGCTCCTGCAGCCCCTGCAGCTCTCGCTCACCCTCGCGGTCGGCGTCGCTGTACTCGCGCCCGCCGGCGCCATACTCCCCAGAGGCGGCCAGCTGGAAGAGCAGGGTGTCCACGTCGGTGGCGCCGTCCTCGGCCTCCAGGCTGCGCACCTCGGCCGCCAGGGCGCGGTCATGGCTCACAAGCATGGCCTGCGTGGGTGTGGGGCAAGAGGACGGGGTGGGGTGAGGGCGGGGCTGGGGGAAGCAGCTGCCAGATGCGGCGCCCGAGCGAGGAGGACCTGGAGGGTGGCACGCCCCGAGCTGAGCCGGCACAGGCACGCAAGGGCAGCGCCGCACGCGGGCCAGGCCCCCACGCACACCACGCACACCCCGCGCCGACGGCAGCGTCAGCGGCAGCAGCCGCGGCAGCAGCAGCGGCGGCCCTGCCCCAAGGTGCAAGACGTAGGTGGGCCCACGCCCCACAAAGCCCCACCTTGGATCCCGAGATGTAACCGCCACGCATCACCTCCAGCTGCACGGCGCCGCCGGCGCGCAGGCCCGACAGGCGCAGGCTGAGCTTCTGCATGCCCTGCCAGGCGGGCTCCGCCTCCAGGCTGAGGCGCTCCACCTCGGCATACGCGCCTGCAGGGGCAGCAGAGGGGTGGCGAGCTTAGCAGTCAGGCCATGCCCTTGGTGCTTGTAACCTCCTGTGCAGGCTTGGCTTGGCGGGAGGCCAGGCCAAGCAGCTGCAGCCAGCGCGCGGGCAGCCAGGCCCGGGCGGCCGGCCAGGCGTGGCGGGCGCCGCGCGCAGCTTTGCCGAGCGCTCGGCAGCCGCCAGGCGGCCTTGCAGCATAGCACAGCCACCCGAGACCAGCGCAGCTGCCGGCGCGTGGCCGGGGCGGGGAGCGCCACGCGGCCGCACTCACCCCTGCAGCGCGCCAGTACCGTGTCGTCCTCTTGGCCCAGGTTGTACCCCCATACCGCCACCTCGCAGCAGCCGGCGGCGTCGGGCTCGGCCACCAGCGGGCGCAGCGCGGCGACGCGCGGGAAGAGGGAGGAGGAGCCGGTGGCCAGCACGTGCACCACGCGGCCCTCCCGCACCAGCGCCAGCTTGTCGCCCAGCTGCACCAGCATCGCGTGCTGCGACCAAAAGGCGTCGGGCTGGCGCGCCACCAGGCGCTCAACCACCGCGCGCACGCCGCTGGAGGCCAGCAGAGCGCGCTCCTCGGGGCCCATGAGCGCGTTCACTGCACGGCGGCGGGGCCGGGACGGGTGGGGGAGGGAGGCAGGGAGGGGCGGGGTGGGGGAGTGAGCGGCAGGGCCAGGGGCTGTGGCGGCGGCCAAGGACCGTAGGCGTGGCGCCGCAGCGGCCGCGAGGGCCCGCGTCTGCTTGGCCGCAGGTCGAACGCTGCAGCTGTGCAAGGCAAGGGCAAGGGCGGCTGCTGGGGGGCGCCCCGGGTGCCTTACTACCTGTGATGTGCACGCAGCCGGGGCGCAGGTAGCCCTCCATTGACTGACAGGAGAGCATGTTGACCAGGGAGGCCTTGAGGTCGGAGGGCAGCTGGGCGGGGGTGCAGTTGAAGAGCTTGGCGCTGAAGCGAACCAGCTTCTCCTCAGGAACATACGTGATCTGGGGTGGGTGGCAGGGGAGGGGAGGGAGGAGCGGCGCCATGAGCCGGCCGCTGGCGGGTCGGCAGGCCGTGCAGACGCCCGCAGGAGACAGGCGCGCCAGATGCGGCGGACGGCAGCGAAACACGCGCGGCAGTGCCGACAGCAGCCAGCCCGGCAGCAGCAGCCCACCAGCAGCGGCCTGCAGCAGGCAGCCTGCCCCCCCTCCATACACACACCTGCGCCGAGTCGTAGGACAGCAGGTTGAGCGCCTCATCCAGCACCGATCCCGGCAGCGGTGGCGGCGCGCCCAGGTCCATGGCTGTGGCCGAGGAGCGCACCGAGCCGGGGGACTCGACGCGGCCGCCGCCCAGCGCATCCAGGCGCAGCGCGCCGGGCAGCGGCGGCGGCGGCTGCAGCGCGCCGCCAAACGCCGTCGCGCCGCCCAGCAGGCCCGGGAAGGCGGCGGCGGCGTGCTGGGCCGCCAGGTAGGGCGGCAGCTGGGGCATGACGGTGTCGGAGGAGGAGGGGGTGGCGGGCATGGAGGAGAGCACGTGGCGCGGGATGCCGGGGGGCAGCGCCGCGGCGGGCTGGGGCCAGGCGGCGCCGGGGCCGCCCGCCAGCGGGGCGCGCTGAGCTGGCAGCTGCGCCGCCGCCGCGCCCGCCATCAGCTCCTTGGTCAGCTGCTCCAGCCCCGCCATGTCATCCAGGTCCATGGCAGAGGCGGCATCCATCTGAGGCGGGGAGCAGGTGGGACAGAGCAGGTGGCAGGTGGCAGGCGGCAGCGGGAGGCAGAGCAGGCAGGGGTTAGAAGGGAGGCGAGGGAGCGGGGAGGAGGCAGGGAGGCAGCGCAACACACGGTCCCCGGCGCTTCGGGCGGCCAGGCACGCAGGCGTGTGGGCTGCAGGCGTGCGGGTCGCAGGCGGGCGCGCAGGGGCGCGGGTGCGGCAGGGAACTACCTGCAGGAAGTTGGCGGCGGCCTGCTGGGGGGGGCCCACAGGCTGGCCGGCGCCGGCAATCAGGCCCTGCGCCATCATCGGGTTGAACACCTGCGGCGGAGCAAGAGGCAGCAGAAGGTGGGGAGGGGTTGACAGGGTGGGGGGGGCTGGGATGGAGGATGGAGGATGGAGGCTGGGTGGGGGCAGAGCGCTGCGCACGCAGCAGCCCGCAGACGCCGAGGGCCGGGCCGGGCGCGGCAGGCGGCAGGCGGCGGCCGCGGCGGCGGGGCGGGCGCGCGGGGGGCCCTGCTGACAGCTGCAGGCTGGTCCAGAAGCGAGGAGGAAAGGCGGCGGGAGGAAAGCGCACCTCATCCAGGAAATCGTCGTCCAGCAGGAGCGCGCCCATGGCGGCGCCGGAGGGCAGGGTGGTGGCGGGCGCCGCCGGCGGGCGCGCCATGCCCGCGGCCGCCGCCTGCGCCGCCTCCTGCGCCGCCTGCTGCAGCTGCAGGTGCTTCAGCAGCGCCGACGCCTGCGCGTGCTGCTCCGCCTCGCGCTGCGCGCCGGCCGCGGAGGCGGGGGAGGTGCTGGTGGCGCCCATCTCTGTGGGCTGCTGGCTGGCGGAGCCGCCCGAGGGGCTCCTGTGGGTGCCCGCGGCGGAGGGCCCCGCGCTGCCGCTGCGCGCGGGCTTGGCCAGCGGGAAGCCCTGCTTGGCCATGCGGGCCAGCTTGGGCGCAATCTCCTCCTCCGTCAGCCCGTACTTCTCGGCCAGCAGCTTCTCGTCGACCGTGCCCGTCTTCTTGAGCATGTGCGCCATCTCGCGCTGGCGCCGCCGCCGCGCGTTGTGCTTGTCCAGGCGCGCGCGGCACGACCGCTTCTCGCCGTCAAAGTCCTCCAGCGGCTGGAACTTGCCGCACTGCTGGCAGAAGCGGTGGGGCAGGCCGTCCTTCTGCACCACGTGCGCCTTGAGGTGCAGCTCGCAGATCTTGTACCGGCTGTGGTAGTCCTTCATGCCGCCCACCTCGATCGTGCAGCCGTCCACCTGCGGCAGGGAGGAGCGCGAGGGGCGGGGCAGGCGGGCAGGGGGCTGGGTGGGAGCTTGGGGCAGCAGGGCGAGCGTGGCGAGGCACCGGCAGAGGTGGGTATCCCCCAAAGGGGCACACAAGCGGTAACCGCGGCGGCGGGACCCGCTCCGCGGCGGCCGCCGCGCCGAGCCGGCCAGCGGCAAGACGTGCGGCGAGAGGCGGATGCAGGGCAGGCACGAGATGGCACGCGGAGCGGGCGCGGCGAAGAGGCACACAGCAGCACAGGGCCACGGGCGGGACCGTGCGGACGCGGGGCACAATCTTGTGGTGTGCATGGGCCAGGGTGGCACCCTCTGTGGGGACCGGCAGGTTCCCTCCGCAAGTGGCCGAAAGTGCAGGGGCACATGCGGTTGGCGGGCAGCTGCTTGCGTCCCGCACCTGGCAGCCCAGCTTGCCGCCGTCGGCGGCGGTGTTCCTCTGCAAGCCCTTGCCACCAGCGGCCTTGCTGGCTGCCGCATCGGCGGGGGTGGCCTTCAGGCCGTGGGGGTCCCACTTCCAGTCTGCCTGCTGCCACACTGCATCGTCCACAAAGGCCATGGCGCGATAGGGGGCCCGGCCGGCGTCTGGTTGGGCCGTCAGCCCTCAATGAGGCTGCCCTCAGTGGGCACTCGAACAGGGAGGGGCGTGGTTCCTGCAGCGTGGGCAGCAGGGTGAGGGAGGGAGGAGTATCCCCTCTAAGAGACCGCTCCCTCACAGTCAGGCAGTCCGGCTCCGTCCAGCAGCTGCGCTGCACAGACCCCCGGCACCGGGAGGAGCAAAGCTTTGGGCTCTGCCCTTCGGGCTGTGCGGCGGGGATGGGGCTGTGTAGCTGCGCCCGCTGGGCCGCCGCTGCGCCGCCCAACATGCTGCCGCCCGGGTCCCGGCGCTTGCTGGGAGGTGCGGCCCCGCTGCTGAGTTTTCCCAGTCATGCCTCGCCCCGCATTCCCACCTGGCGAGTTAGTGGCACGTTGGGAGGCCAGAATGACGGTTTACGATTTGCAATGTGTGTAAGCAGCGCCGACGGGGTGGCAAGGCGGGTCTGCCTACCTGCATTAATTGCTGGAAAGACGAAGAATGGCCATGCCGCCGGGCAAATGGCGCGCTCCGTGCTGCACTGCCAGTGTTGCAGTCTCGTGCGGAGTCCCACCTCGCCTGCCTCGGCCCCAGCGATCGCGGCGACAGCGGAACAATGGGGGACCCCTTGTTTGGCCTGCGCAACTCCTTCCACATAGGCGCCTTCCAGACCGCAATCAGCGAGGCCAGCCAGCTCACGGGGCTGAGCGAGGCGGAGAAGATCGAGCGGGACGTGTTTGTGTATCGCTCCTACATCGAGCTGGGCAGCTATGAGGTGCGGCGGAGGGGCTTATCAGGCGTCCGGCGGGTGGCGGCCACCGACAACGGCCTGCCGGCAGCGGGGCGCCCACACCACCGCCACGCCGCAACCGCCTCCCACCCCTCCCCATGCCTTCTGCTCTGTCCCAAGCACTGCCTGACCCCCCCACACGCCTGCCGCCTGCAGCTCGTCATGTCGGAGATCTCGGGGGCCTCGCCCATGTCGCTGCAAGCGGTCAAGGCCCTGGCTCTCTACATGAAGGACCAGCGGGAGGCGGCGCTGGAGGCGGCGGCGAGCTGGCTGACCGACCCCGCAGCGGCCAGCAACTCTACTGTGCTGCTGGTGGCGGGCATGCTGTATGCGCTGGAGGAGAACTACGTGGAGGCGCTCAAGGCGTGCCACACCGGCGGCAGCCTGGAGATGTGAGTCGCGGTGCACTCTGATCAGGCGTGCTGAAGGGTCGCTGGCTGGCCGGCGTGCGGGAGGGCCGTGCGCAGCGGGCACCCAGCTTGCTGGCAGGGAGGCAGGCGGCCAGACGGCTGGACAAGGGATGGCAGCATACGGGCCGCAGAGTTTGGGCAGGCAGGAAGTGTGAAAGTTGTGTGGCCCCACTCAAGTCCTCCTACCCAGGCAGGCGCTGTACGCTCCCCACCTCTCGCTGACTGCCCTGTTGCGCCTCGTGTGCCCTGCCCTGCTGCCTGCAGGATGGCGCTGTGTGTGCAGGTGTACCTCAAGATGGACCGAGTGGACCAGGCGGAGAAGCAGGTGTGTGGGGCTGGTGTCTGGGGTTGTCTGTGGTGGTAGTGGCAGTTTGGGAGAGCACATGCGTGCCAGCTTGGAGTGAGCTGGCTTGCCAGCTCGCGTCTGGCATCTCTGCATCCCCAGGCAGACTCCCCATCCAGCTGCTCCTGCTGTGCCTGCTGTGCACCCGGTGCGGGCACACGACGCTGAGCTGAGCCTGGCCGCCGCTGCCACCGCCGCAGGTCAAGGCGATGTCAGCGGTGGACGACGACGCAACGCTGTCGCAGCTGGCGGCGGCGTGGGTGGGGCTGCACCAGGTGCGCAGGCTGGCGCAGGGGCGTGGGTTGGCCCACGGGGCAAAGCGGGAGTAGTTGGCGCAGCGCTGCGCTGCAGAGTTACTGTGGTGCGGTGGGAGCAAGATCCCAATGTTGCTTGCTTGCTTGCCACTGCTGCACCTCGCCTCACCCCGGCCTCTCCACCCTGCCCCTGCCTCTCCCCTCTGCCCGCCTTGCTCCTCCCTCTGTCCCTCACCTGCCCCCTGGCCTCCTCCCTCCCTACCATGCCATGCCTGTCGCAGGGCGGGGCCAAGGTGCAGGAGGCCTTCTACATCTTCCAGGAGCTGGGCGACAAGTTCAGCTGGACGGTGCGGCTGCACAACGGGCTGGCCGCCTGCCAGATGCGCATGGGGCGGTGGGAGGATGCCGAGTCGGAGCTGCTGCAGGTGGGTGTGTGGGGGTGTGGGTGGGTGGTGGCTGCAGAGGGCAGTCAAGCAGTCGAAGCATGGCCAGAAAGCGTCTGATCCCCCGCCAGCTCCCCAGAATGCAAGCAGCGTGCTAGCCCCAGCGTCAGCCTCCCCAGCCTGCCGTGCCTGTTTTTTCGCTGCGATGTGGGCTGTGTCGACGCGGTGGCGGCGCTGCCTGCCTGCCCTGCCTGCAGGCGTTTGAGAAGAATCCCAAGGACGGCGACACACTGGCCAACCTGGTGGCCGTCTCCCTGCACCTGGGCAAGTCGGCGGCGCGCTACATGAGCCAGCTGAAGCTGGTGGCGCCCAGCCACGCCATCGTGCAGCGCACCGAGGAGGGGGAGGCTGCCTTCGACCGCGCTGCCTCTGCCATCACCGCGTGACGCACGCCGGCAGCTCCCAGAGATGCATGTGGATGACTCTTTAAGCTGTTAGGATGACGGCAACTCTCCCTTGATTTTTGCTCTCAGCATTGCAAACCACATTTCAAACATGGTATGCACCCAAGCGAAGCGTGTCCTCACCTGGCGTGGCTTGGTTCCTCAGCCTGAGCAGTGCGGCTGTCGAATGCGATGGCTGAAGTCCTCGCCGCAGCCGGAGCTGCAGCAGCTTGCTGCAAGAGCACTGCAGGAGCACTGATAGAGGCAGCCGCCCTTCGCCTGCCAAGAAGCAAGGCGGACAGCGCGCCATGTGCAGCTGCCACAGCACATCAGCTGCACGTGCCATGACTCAGGCGGGGATGCGCAGACAGGCAGAAGAGCAGTAGCCACCACCCGGCCACAAGGAACCCCACGTGCATTGATGATAAAAGAGTCTCTCATGTACAAATTCGAAACGACAGCAGCCAGCAATTGAATGAATAACCAACTTCAGAGCGAAAGGACTCCAAGCAGCAGTCACACGGCGGCGCCACCATCGCCGCCAGGCCTCCTCAGCCCTTCTTCTGCTTGCTGGCGTGCAGGTGCGCAAAGTGCTTCAGCGTGCGCTTCAACGCCTCGTCCACAGGAACCTGTGCAAAGTCGAGCAGGCAGCAGGGCACGGCCAACGATGGTGGGATCGCATGCAATAAGGGAGCAGACGCTGTGTGCCGCAGAACACGCGCTGAGCATGGAGGCATGCAGTGGCCCCTACTCCAGGCGGCACACGCGCCACCCGCAATGCGGCACGTGTCCCCCGCACACACACCAGCACACCTTTGGCGTGTAGCCGAAGTCGCGCCTGGCGGCCGCGCAGGAGAAGGTGCGGTTGGTGGCCGTGATCTTGATGCGGGCGGGCGTGAAGTCAGACTGCATGTCACGCCCCAGCAGGCGGCACAGCGGCACCACCAGCAGCTGCACGATGAGGGCGATGAAGTAGATGAGGCCAAAGGGCAGCCTGCGAGGGATGCACCAGAGGGGAGAGGGCCCGTGAGCACCAGCGCCAGCATGGGTCGCAGCACGGCGGGCAAGCCCTGCACTCCCGAGCCGCTGCCCCGCTGTCGGCAGCGGTGCTGGCGCTGCCACCGACTTGACGTGCGGCCGCGGGTAGCCCATGCCCTCGCAGACGTCGCCCATGAAGCCCCAGAAGGTGCGCGGCTCGTCATTGGTCACAAAGTAGGCCCGCCCGCCCAGCGGGCAGTCGGGCCCTTCCAGCGCCTCGGCCGCCTCGATGTGGGCCTGCAGGTGGGCGAGGTGTGGTGAGGGGCGCCGGTTCCAGCCACGACGCGCAGCAGGTGCGGCCAGCTGGCCAGGAAGCCGGCACGGCAGCAGCGCGGCAAATGCGGCAGCCTCAGCCACCACCCTCCCTGCCCTCTGCCCTGCCGTGTGCTACCGCAACAAAGGCGCTCCCATCCCCACCTGCGCCACGTTGCCCACGTAAGTCCAGTCCATCTCGTTGCGTCCGCTGCCGATGATGTACTTGAGCTTGCCGCGGGCCGCGTTGCGCACCTGCGGGCAGGCAGGGGCAGGCGGATGCAGGCGGGCGCCATGTGTGCCTAGCGAGGGAAGGGCGGCAGCAGCCACCGTGGCACCGTCTGAAAAACAGACCCGCAACACACCCAGCAACACAGCCTCACAGGCAACCAACCCACCGTGGTGGGCACCATGAGCGTGTCGTACTCTCCAAAGATGCCGCTGGGCCTCAGGGAGCAAGTGGCCAGCCCGCCGCGCCCGTTGGCCGCCAGGGCCAGCTTCTCGCCTGCGGGGTCAGGGGCAATCGCCGGAGGCGGCCGGGCAAGAAATGGGTGTCAGTGAGGGTTGGTGTGCAGCGGGCGGCCGGCAGAGCAGCCTGCAGCCGGTGCACACGGAGCAGCAGCGCCCACACCTCCCCATCATCCGCATCCTGGTTCCTGGCCGCTCCAGCTCACCCTCAATCTTGGTGTGGGTGTAGTAGTCAACGGCGGCCCTGGCGGCATACCGCTGGCTCTCGTCAACCAGCACCAGGTCCCGCCCTTCAAACACCACCGAGGCAGACGAGGTGTAGACGAGGCGTGCCACGCCGCCCGCCACGCAGCCGTCAATCACATTCTGCACACGGAACAGAGGGAACGCACGCAGGCAGGCTGATCGACCCTGCTCAGCAGCCAGCCTGGGCTGTGTGCCGGCTGCTGCACGACAGTGCACGTAGCGGCTGCCACCCCTCCCGTCGCAGCCAGATGGTGCCTGTGCTGCTGCCGATGCTGCCACCTGCTCAGTCCATCCCCACCCCTCATCATCCCACCTGCGTGCCACCGACATTGACGTCCCTCATGAGAGCCTCGTTCAGGCTGTTGTGTGCGGTGGGGGCGGCAGTGGCCACATGGAACACTGTGTCCATGCCTGCAGGGGCACCGAATGGCGTGTGGGCGCACAGGGGTGGCCCAGGGTGGCTCAGGGCGGCTGCCATACCCACCAACCACCCCAGACCGACGCGGCTGTGGCACGGCAAGCTGTCCTGGCCACCGGCGGCGGCTGCTCTCACCCTGGCAGGCGTCTGCCACCTGCTGGGCGTTGCGCAGGTCTCCCACAATGTACTTGGCCCACTCCTCGCCCTCCACGGCCCGCACATCAAACACGGTGACATCCCAGCGCCCGCTGTCCAGCAGCTGCGACACGAGGTGGCGCCCCACAAAGCCCGAGCCTCCCGTGACCAGGCACCGCCGCTTGGTGGCAGGCTTGCGCCGGGGGCTGGTCCACACCATGGCTCTAGAGCTGGGGCTGCCTCTAATAACCTAAGCAGCAGCGAAAAGCAGCGCTGCTTGCGTTCCTGCTGCTGCTGCCGCTGCCGCCAGCACAAGGGCTGCTTGCGGCCGATGCCAGGACTAGCTGCAGGCTAAAGGGCCTCAATATTTGCGCTCCCGCTCTTGCTTGAGGAGCTGAAGCGGGTGGGAGGTCCAGGGGAGCAGTCAGCAGAGAGCAGGGCGCCACCGCGCCAGCAGCAACATGATCGGCTGGAAGCACCAACTCCGGGTCCTGCTGCATCGCCCAACGCACCCACCTCTTGGATCTTGTCGTCAGTCACGTCGCTGGGCGGGTACACTACGTAGGACCTCTGCACCGTGAGCGGGAGTTTGGTGCAGCGCTGCCACGAGGAGGAGCAGGGCAGAATGATCGGCAAATGGTGCAGGGAGAACTCACGCTCTTGATGATGGCCTGAAGCACGTCCTCCCTCATCACCACGGCGGCAGTGAGGCAAATTGGAATGGCGACGTAGAGACTGAATTTGAACGCCTGCAGACCAAACCCTGCGAGTCAGTGCAGTTTCCAGTGTGTTACGCAGCTTGTGGGAGACCGCCGCACCTCTAGTTTGCCACTGCCCATGTTGGTCTCGTCACATGCACCAAGGGGAGCTGTTGCTGGGGCGGGGCGGATGTCTGAGACGCTGTTGCGGGCCCCTCCAAAGCGCCTTCGTAGGCCACGAGACAACTCTGCCAATGCCCCGCTGGCAGTGAGTAGGCTCAGAGCCAGGCACAGCTTTGGGCTCTATCACAGCTGTCGGCAGTTGGATCGTTCCCATCGGACTCATGTGCAGCAGCCCACCGTCCCGCTCGCTCTACCTCAACACGACTGCAGACGCAGCAGCCCCTACAAGGCCCACCAGCGCCCCTCCCATGGCGACATCGCAGGAGCTGGGTCCCGAGTACGCCCGGGCGCCCCAGGAACCCGTGGGGCGCACCCCTCGCGGGGCGGAGATTGAAGTGCCTCCGGCACCGCTGGTGCGCCGCCTGTTTTTGCCTTCCCCAGCTGCCGCCCTCCTCCTGCCGCTGTCACATGGGTGTGCATGTAGCTTGGTGTTCGGCGACCGTGACAGAATGCCCCGGCTTGTGGAGTGGCTGGCGCTCAACGGTGCCACCCACCGCGGTGCCGCTCAGCCCGTACCGGCGCTTCCCCCCATGCCTCACCCGCCGCGCTCCGCTGACCGCAGGGCCTGGTGGCGCTGCACAACCTGTGGAAGAAGACCAAGGGCACCCTCAGCATCGACCTGAAGCGCAAGCTGTTCAAGGGCGGGGCGCCAGGGGACACGCTGTGGCGGGTGCAGCCAGACGCCAGCGCACAGCCCAGCGGCAGGCACAGGCACGTCGCTGGCTGGCTGCCGATTGGGGGAGGCGGTGCTTCGGGATGGACACGGCTGCTGCAGGCGTGCCTCGTTGCCCGGGTGCTTGCTACCGGCACTGCCTGGCACAATGTGGATCCGCCGGGGCTGTGCCAGATGCCGGCCTGAACCTGCTCTGCTCTGCCTGCCTGCCGTGCCTGCCTCTTGATGCAGAGGCAGGCCGCCATCCAGGCCGCAGCCGCCGCCGGCATTCTATGGGCAGGCGCCTCCAGGGCCGCCGCCGGGGGCCTACAGCGGCGGTGGGTACGGCGGCGGCTATGGTGGGCCGCGGGGCGGCGGCGCGCCTCTCTATGACCTGCCCAGTGTCGGCTTCATGAACACGGGGGCGCGGGTGAAGGTCTTGCGGCACCTGCAGGTGGGTGGCAGCCTGTGGCGTTGGCGGTGGGGCGGCACCATGGAAGGGGCCACCTGCCCTGGCAAACCGCCCGCGCCCTTGGTGGCGATGCTCCCTGCCCCTGCTGCTGCGGGTTCGTCTTCCTTCCCGCAACGCCTCGCCCTGCCATGCTGTGCCATGGCGCTAATCCACGCCCTGCACGCTGCCTGCCTGCCTGCCTGCCTCAGTTTGGGCCCAAGGTGGAGGTGGAGCGCCCCTCGGGGCTCAAGGGGCAGGTGCCCACCCTCGACTTTGGGTTTGGACTGGCGTTTGAGCTGGATACGGCCGAGCTGCAGCCGCAGGTGGGCGGGTGGGGAGAGGGCAGGCCCTGAGGGAGCTCCGGCTGGCCCCTACACCACACCATGCATGCACTGCCTGCGCCCTGACAGGCCCGCCTCGCCTCATGAATCCCGCCCTGCACCGCGCCCCTGCCTCCCGCCCCAGGTGCGCCTCAAGTTCCGAGACATCCTCTCCATCAAGGCGCTGCCCTACCCCGCACTCAAGATCCAGAAGCGCCTGGCACTGCCCGAGGGCAGCTGGGGCGTGCGGCTCAGGTGCGGCCGGGCGGGGGATGGGCCTCAGCAGCGACAGCGTGCAGGCGCTGGGCTTCCCCCTCACCCCACGTGCCTGCTGCCCTCCCTGCGCCCAGCTACGAGTGCCCGCTGGAGGGAATAACCACCTTCTATCAACCTCCAGCCCGCCTGCTGATGTCCATTGATAACATGCAGCACAACGGGGTGCAGCTGACGCAGGTGTTCACCTGGCTGGCCTGCCTGGGTGCATTGGCGGGCTCCTTAACGGTTGAGACCTCTTGGCAACCCAGCCACAACGTGACTTCCACAGCACCCATTCTGCCCCTCTTCACAGGCTGGCCTGGAGTTCAATTACGCCGGCGACTTTTATGAGGGCAACACACAACTGCGAGCGGCAGGCCTGGTTGCGCTGTGAGTTTATTGCCGCAGTGTATTGCCGCTGCATGTGCGGCACGGGGAGGGGATGTATGGGGAGGATCTGCTAGTTCATGCTGCGCCTCATTGGCGGCCCTGCCTGCCGTGCTGTGCCCTGCCACAGGCCCCGCGAGCTGCCCATTGTGGAGGGGCAGCCGATGGTGGGGCTGGAACTGAAGCGGCTGGGCCTGAAGGCGGCCTGGTGACGGCAGCGCTTGTGCAACAGCAGCCCCCGCACTGACCACCCCTGATTGCAGCAGACACAGATGCATGGCATTTTTGTACTGCCTTTTCTGATCCTCACTCTGTTGCTTGTGCCTCAGCTGTTTTCCCACACATTTGAACATCCGCACTTGCGGACCGCTTCACATCTGTTTACATCACCCGGCCGGGCCAACAGCGCAGAGGCTGGTGAAATGTTGGAATGAGTGTATCTTGAATGAATAGGGGGCAACAGGCGAGTTCAAAAGACCCGGTCACTTGCCAGAGTGACGCATCAAAAGCCAAGGGGTGGAGGGGAGCAGGGTTGCAGGAAAATCAAGTACGGCAAGAGTGCTTGTCCTTGTGAAAAAGATAGTGACGCTGCACCACAGGCGCTTGGGACCTGGTCCCAGCGAGATGATGCTTCAAGCTGGAGCAATTCCGCTCAAAATGGGGAACAGCAGGCCCACGAGTATGCCCAGCACCATGCCGGCACACACCTGCAGAGCCAGAGAGCGGCAGCTGGCATGCTGGGCCCTCGCACAAGGCATGGCAACCATCCATACAAGCGCAAGCATCCCGTCTGTTGGGCTCCCAGAGGCTGCATGCCGCCGGGTCCTCACAGCGTGCGCCCTGGCGGCCACCCCATCCACCCACCTGCCGCGGCGTGTGGCCCAGCACCTCCTTGAGCTTGCGTGCGCTCATGGGGTGCCCCTCCAGCACCTCCCCCACCACCACATTCAGCAGCTCCGCCTGCAGGCCTGCGTGCCGACGGATGCCCATCGCATCGTACATCACAATCACGCTGCAGGACAGGAGGGGCAGGGAGGGGAGCGCGGAGGAGTGAGGGAAGGGCCAAGCCAGCCACTGCTGGTGCGGGGCGCCTGTGGTTGCCTGCCAGTGCTGCTCGGCGCCGCCGGGGCAGTTTGCATAGCAGAGAACGGGATGGCAGCGGGCATGGCCGGCGTGGGCGTGCCTGAAGCAGACGGCGACGGCGAAGAGCGGGCTGCCCAGGCCCTGCTGCATGGCGATGGCGGTGGTGACGGAAGAGCAGAGGGCGGAGTGGGAGGAGGGCATGCCGCCGGAGTCGAAGAAAGCGCGGGCATCCCACACCCCCGTCTTGTAGCGCTTGGTGAAGATCTTGAGGAATTGGGCCAGAAACCAGCCGCAGAAGCCGACGCAGAAGACATAGTTGGAGGCGAGGTCCGCCCACACGCTGCTGGCGCTGCTGCGCAAGGGCCCTGCCGCCGCTGCCGCGCACAGCAGCAAGCTGCCCAGCTGCTGCTGGTTGCCGCCGAGCAGCCTGTGGCGGGATGGAAGGGAGGGGAAGGTAGTCGCAACAAGGACAGCCTCTGTAAGGAGCGGGCCACCGCACTGTTGACAAGCTGGCGGCGGCGGCCGGCACCCTACCTGCACAGCGTGTCGCTGGCCGCCGCTCGCTGCTCCCTGATCGCTGCTGCCGCTTGCTGCACCGTTGTCGCTAGCTGCCGGGCCACAGAGGGCCTGGGCGAGCTGCCGGGCTGCAAGGTGCTGTCAGTGGTGCAGCTGCTACTGCACTGGGCCCGACATCTACGAAACCGCAATGCCGCGGATGTGAGGGGCCGGCTGCAGGAGGGCCCCGCAAAGCAGGTCCGCTGCGACAGCGCCATCTCCCGAGGTGTGCCTTCAGAGGCTGGCTGGTGAGGATCAAGCTTGGGGACAATGCCTGGCAACGATAATGAGGCGTTAGTGAGCATTCCAATCCCTGCTGCGCGAAATCCTGCCAGCAGAGCGCAGGATTGGGGCCTCGGCTGGTCGCCCCCATGCCCCAATTGACTGCTCCCCGCTGCCACCGGATTCACCATGCAGTCCTTAGCTTGCACACTCGCGCCAGCGGCAGCGGGGCTGCAGCACTGCACAGCCCACCGACCGGCCCTGGCCAGCAGCAGCCGCCCTTTCACCACACAGCTGCCGCAGCGCCGCAGTTGGCAGCATGTGACGCGGGCAGAGGACGACAGCAGCAGCGAGCCGGCCGCCCAGCAGGTAGGCGCCGCCGCCACCCGCCACCTCTCGTCTGCTACCCGCCCGGTTTATAGTTGTTCTGTTGGCCTGTCTGCTCCGCATGAGAGACCCTTGCTTTCACCTTACCTATCACAGGCAGCGCCGCCACCAGCCCCGCAGCAGCAGCAGCAGCAGCAAGAGGAGGAGCCCATTTGGGTTCGCCGCGAGCGCGAGCGGCAGCTGCAGAAGGAGGAGGGCGGCAGCTTCGACCTGCCCTTCGGCGCCTACCTCCTCTTCTCCTCCTTCACCGCCATCGCAGCGGTGAGCGCGTTGTGGCGGTCGGCCCATCTCGACGCCTGCCTGGCCACTGGTGGCACCAGCACCCCGCACTACACCGCGGGCCGTAACCGTAGGCAGGCTCGCCTACGTTGATTGCCTTGCCGTGCCTGCCCCGCAGGTGGGCTCCATCTTCGAGTACGCCAACCAGCGCCCCGTGTTTGACGTCATCCAGCCCGACTCCCCGCTCTACACACCCATCCTGGGCTTCTTCGCCATCACCGGCCTCCCCACCTCCGCCTTCCTGTTCTTCAAGGCGGTGCAGAGCGCCAACAAGGAGGCGGAGCGCATGGACAAGCTGGACGGCTACTGAGTGGCGCCAGGCAGGGACCGGCGGTGCAGGCCAGGTGGCCAGCGGGGCTGCCGCCATCCCAATTCCGCCACGGCCGGCTGGGTCCCACCTCACGCACTCGTACCACTTTCTTGGTTTCGCTCTCTGATCTGATCTCGGCGGATTGTAACAGTTGCTTTTCTCAGCAGCAGCAGACATCAAAGTACATGTGATGGCTCACACTATGGTGACCAAACAAGCCGGGGATCTCTTCTCTAAACGTGCATCCTCACAGGCTAAGCCGCCGCTGTGTAGCCAGGGATGCCACCGGCGCAGCTGGGGCCAGCGTTGGCTGCTCGTGGGCTGCCACGGCTGCCTCTGCCGCGCCTGCGACGGCTGCAGCCACGCCTCCAGAGGCTGGCGCTGCATCGGTGCTGTCCTGCTGCGGCGAGTCGGTGCCAATGCGCTGGCGCTTGGTCGGCGGGTGCCTGCCCTCCGCCTTGCTCTCCTCGCTCTCGCTCTCCCGCTTGCAGCCCAGCTCGGCGCCGCTGTGCTGCGCCTGCGCGCCGGCCCCATCCTGCTGCTGATGCTCCTGGCTGGCGGTGTCGCTGGGCGGCTGCGCGGGCGCAGCCTGCCTCTGCTGCTGCCCACCGGCCCGGGCAGCCGCTGTCGCAGCACCCACAGCCGCCGCCTGGTACTCCTCTTCTGCCAGCTGCGCCAGGTCAGCAAGGTCGCTCTTCTGCTTGACCAGCGAGCCGCCCGGTGCCACTGCCGCTGCCACCCCTGCTGCCGCCTCGCCGCCCGGCGGACAGGCCGAGTAGTGGCTGGAGAGGTTGGAGGTGAGGCGCGCCAGGGGCTGGGGCTGCTGCTGCCCCTGCTCCGCCTCCTCCCGGCACACGGCCATGAGGGCTGCGGCGCGCGGGCTGCTCAATGGGCTGCCTGCTGCTGCCGGCGCTGGGCCGGGCACCGGTGTGGCTCCCAGGGCCACCATGTTGGCACTCACTTCTGAGGCCCAGTGCACCAGGCCCGCATGCAGGTGCTCCACATTGCTGCCGGTCTTGGCCAGCCAGCCACCTCCATTCACGGCCGCATGGTGCTGCTGCGGCGCCGCGTCAAACAGCGGCGGCGGCTGCTTGGGCGGCGAGTGGTGGCCCGAGCCGCGGCGCTGCCCGGCGCGGCCCGTGCTGCGGGTGGCGCCGCCGCTGCCCGGCGCCGGGCACAGGTGCTGCTGGAAGAGCGCTGCCGCGGGGTCCCACAGGTGCGAATCGGCGGCCATGGCTGGGAAGGAGAGGGACTTGGGGGCCTGAAACAGCGGAAAGAAAGATGCGGCTCAAGAGGCGGGCTGAGAGGCGGGGACGGGTGTGGGCGGTGTGATCGGGCGTATGGGCGGCTGGCACCCACTTGGCGCACCTCCTTCACAGGCGTGCCCAGCTGCTGCTCCGTAGCAGACGCGGGCAGCCGCAGCGGCAGGGGGATGGTGTGGAGCACCGGAAGCGGCCCGAAACCTGCAGCAGGGTGGGCGGCCGAGCGGTGGTGGCGGGCATGTCGGGCATGCACCCACACATCGCCCGAAGCGCCTCCTCACGGCGATCACGCACCAGTCTGGACATGGGTCAGCGACTGGTTCAGCGAAGCGCACGCGGCCTGGCAAGCGTGCAGAAACGAGTAGACCGCGTGAGCGCAGAGCTGAGCTCCCTCAGCCAGCTGCCTCTCTCTCTCTGGTTCAAGCATCACTGCGACGCTGCTTTCAAGGGCGCTTGTGTGGGAGGTGGGTGGGAGCCTGGGAGGTGGGGGACTTGAAGGCTTTCGCGGCTCAAGACGCAAAAGAGGGGCATGCAGGCGACTAGTGAAGTGCCACAAGCCGGGGTGCCGGGGCCGGCATGAGGGCCGCCGCAGCGCGCCGCCTGGCGGCTGCCAACGAGGCGGCGCCTCCAGAACCTCTACTCTCGTCATAGCATCTAGTCTCGTCATAGAGCCAGCAGGAGCTGCTGCGCAGTTTCACGACCATGGGTGCCCTGTTTGGCAAACTGCTGGCAGCGGTGCGCTGGGCCAAGCTGAAGCTGACTTTCACAAGGCATCACGCCCGCTGGGGAGCCCAGGAATGTGCTGCTGTGGCGCGTGGTGTCCTGTGGAGCGCATGGTGTGCACTGCAGCGCTTGGGTCGGTGGCGCTCGGCCGTCTTCCTTCACGGCAACTCGTCCCTTGTATGCTGACGCAGGTGGCGGCGGCCGTGCTGCTCATAATGGCCGCATGGAGCTACCCACCTGCTTGGGACACCTTTTCGCTGGACCCAAACTTTGTCAACCCGCAGGCAAGCAGCTTGTTCGCGTATAGCCCCACTGCCTGCTCCCTGGATGCACCACACTGCCTGCCACTCAAGCCTGCCCCATCCAGCTAATCGTGATATATACTTCCGTCATGCTTCTGGCTCGCAATATGGCCTCCAAGCCCGCCACCTTGCTCGTGCTGCACCTGGTGCCAGCTGCGGCGCTGGGCGCCAGCCTGGCGCTGGCGGTGGAGTATTTGACGCTGGCCGCCTGCGGCGGATATTCAGATAGCGTCACCAAGGCAAGGGCATGCATGCCTGATGCAAGTGCGGCGATTCCTTTTTAATGGTGGCACAACGCTATACATCACGCCTGCCTTGCTTTGCGACATGGCTGTGCAGGCAGCTGTGCTGTTGGCGCTCAGCAGCCCCGTCGCCTTCTGCCTCACCATCCAGCGCTTCTCCTCGCCAGAGTGGAGATTCCCCATGCTCTTTGCTTCCATGGTTTTCACGCTGACCGTCTGTGGAAGCTACCATGCGCCTGGGGGCCAGCTCTGGAAGTTTCCCCTGTATCTTGTCATGTATGCTTCCTTCTCGGGAATTGTTGCCGTGCTAGCATCCGAGCTGGTGACTCCCACACCCGCAGGCAAGCTAAGTTTTGCCTGCCGGCTGCTGGGCAGCCGGGCGACGGCCTTTCCCTACCAACGGGAGCAGGTGCAACAAGGACGCCCTGCGCCTTGCCCTGCGACCGTGCAGGCTTGTTGGCGCGGCGGCAGCTGGCGGCAGCCCTGCGGGGCACCGGGGAGCTCATGCACCAGGCGGTGGACTTGCTGAGCGGCGATGTGGATGTGCATGGCAGGCTGGTGCTGGCCAGCGGCAAGCCTCAAGGCCAGCTCAGCATCGACTCGGGCCTCTACTCCCGTATCTGGCCGCTGCACCAAAAGTCGAGCGCCGCAGGCACGGCCTGCCATGTGAGTTGCCGAGACTGCTGGACCACAGCTGTCAGCCAGTCGTGCTGTCGCCATCCAACAGCAGCATTGCAAGGGCCCGTGTGCTGCGTCACGTGCCTGCCTGGTGTGCTTGCTGCCCTTGCACAGGCTGCCACCACGTTTGTGTCGTCGGCTCGCTGGGAGGTTGACGTGTACCGAAAAACCCACCTCCTGCCCTTCGTGCCCTTTTTCAAGCTGTCTGTGCTGGCTCGCTCCCTGCTCAGGCAAGTAAGCCATCAAGCCCGCTGCGCTGCTGATCAATCCTTCTGCTTGCCATTGAAATGGAGGCCGAATGGTGGCCAAAGCTTGCTGAGATGCAGTGCCACCAGCATGTTGCTCTACCCGCTCCAGTCGGGAACGCTGAATGCTGCGCTGTGCCACCACCACCGCGAGCAGCTGCTGGCCGTGGCAACGGCCTTCCAGGCCTGCTGCTCTGCGGTGGCCGGCAGTCTGGAGAGCAACGAACCCATCGGCCACGCCCTGCAGGCAAGGAAGGATGGTGCAAAAGGGGGGCAGACGACAGGCCGCTCTGCGTCCGACATGTCGGCCTGTGCGTCATTTGGTACTTGGTGCAGGCCCTGGAGCAGCTGCACATCCAATTCCTGCGCCTGGGAGAGGCAGCTGCCAGCACCGCAGATGAGCTCCGGTCAGAGCCGCGCACCCTGACGTTCAGCACATTCTTCTCTCTCATCTTCTCGGCTGCGGCAAGGGTGGGAACGTGGAGTGGCAGAGGACATGCTGCCTGTGCCTTGCGCGTAGTGCCTGTTCGACTCCCGGCAGCCATTCATCGTCATCTGGGTCGGCGCCCTCCCTGCTCTGCAGCTGCGCAAGTGCTACCGCGTTTTGCCCGCCGCGCTGGCCCGTGACCAGCCGCGTGGCGCTGCCGAGGCCCAGGCCTGCTTTGAACGGCTTCCAGACTGGGACGCCCAGCTGCTAGCCAGCCTGGAGCTGCGGGGCCAGGTAACGAGGACCCCTGATTCCACGTGCATCATCACGACGTCAAGATGGTGTTCATATTCTGATGCACCCCATGCTGTGTGGATGTAGGATCATGGCCGGGATAGCATGGCGGTGCTGCGGGACTCCATCGTCAGCATCGACAGCAGCAGCGGCAGCAGCGGCAGCAGCTCGCGGTTGCCTGAGGTGCGTGCTGTGCGGGGCACATCCGGGGAGTTGGAGGTTCTGATGGAGGAAGCTGTGCACCTGCCTGGTGAGTCAAATGCATGGAGCCGGCAGGAAAGGGGTGCCCGGTTAACTTCCTTGCTGGTTCCACCTCCTGCCACACTGCTGTTGGCCAGCCCCAATGTCTGAAGCTACCTGCGGGCATGCCCTGGTCTCTGCAGCGGACCAGAAGCGGGAGCTGCTGGCACGCCTCTCGCAGCGCACAATCACGGCAGCCAAGCCGCACCCGGCGCGGCAGCATCCCGCGGGCGTCGCCTGGCTGCGGCGCGGCTGGCGCTGGCTGCTGCGGGTGGCTCCTGCCAGCGAACAGCAGCTTCGGCTGGCCCTGCAGTTCACCGCCTGCTTCCTGGCGGTGATGTTTCTACAGATTGCTGCCGAGTCTTACACTGCTCTGGCAGGACGACCCGTCTGGGCGGTACGTTCTGCTGCATTACCTGCTGTCGTTGATGGCGTAACCTGTCCTTTGCTACTTGAGCTGGTGCAGATGATCGTGGTGACGGTTCTGTTCGAGGCCTCTGCCGGCAGCAGCATAAAGAAGGGCCTGCTGCGCTTGGCGGGCACGCTGGGGGGCGCAGCAGTGGGCCTGGCAATTCTCTTCTTCGTCGTGCTTTGCACCGGTCTGAGCCACGCCAACCACCCGCAGGCATGGCTCCCTGTCAGGCACAGCTTGTCTGCGTGCTTGTCCAGTTGTACACGGGTTGATACCCCTCCATCCCTCTTCTCCCCTGCAAGCAGAAATTTATTCTGTCCTCTGTTCTGCTGGCACTGGCATGTGGCATTGCTGGAGCTGCTGCGGCCCGCACTCCCTCCCACACCTACATGCAGGCAGGCGTGGGTTATGCAGGGCTGCACCCTGGTATTCCAGCAGGTTCTCAATTCGTGTACCCTGCTGACTGCAGATAACGTTCTGCATCACCGTGACCGCCGTCGCTCTGGTGGCATACACTCAGGATGCTGTGCTGTGGAATCTGGTCAGACAAGCCACATTTGGAGGCCTTTGTTTGTCAGCTAGGCCATGAACTTGATCCTCTTCCTGCCCTCCTGCAGGCGCTCTGGCGGGTTGCGATGACGGGTGTGGGGATTGCCATTCAGTTCCTGGCCGTCACTCTCCTCTTCCCCGTCACCAGCCACTCCATCCTGCGACAACAGATGGCGGTGGCGCTGGGCCAGCTGGCAAGCGCTGCCGAGGAAACCATCGGCGAGATCATCCCTGGCAGTGGCAGGGAGGGGAGCGGGCACCCATGCAGCAAAGGGAGCAGCCGAGGCGCCTCTGGCATCGCCGCCGGCAACCAAACAGTGGTAGCTGAGGGCCACGTCCCTCGTCGACGCCAGCAGGAGGCGCCCGGCATTCAAGGCTCAACAGTAGCAGATGCCGCGGAGGCTGTGCCTGCCGATGCAGAGGCCAGCCCCTTCCAGCAGGTGCAGCAGAGTCCTCCACTGGAGGCACCAGCAACAGACGTGGAGGCTCCCTCCACACCGCACAGGCCGGTTGAGGGCACAGCAGGCACAGCAGGGCTGCCGCAGCGCCACACCAGCATGCGGCGGCTGCAGCTGGGGCAGCAGCCCTCGCTCGTCGTCCTGCCCCCCGACCCCGCAGCGATGAGCGGCGGCAGCCGCAAGGCCGTGCAGAGAGCTGTGCGCCAGCTGAAGGCGCCGGTGGGGCCGTCGATCGTGGCGGATTGCGAGCACCTGCTGGGCCCCATGTACACCCGCCTGCTGTTCCGGGCGTGGCAGGTGCGTGCCTGGGGCAAGGGCTCCTGCCTGAGGCAGCCAGGACTGGAGGCCGTCTCCCTCCTCCCTGCCTGCCGTGATCCGCCAGTACTGCCTCCTGCAGGCCAACAACACCATCAGCGGCATGGCTCCCATCATCGCCACTCTGAGGTTTGAGTGGCGCCCCTTCGGTTGGCCTCACCGCGTCGCACCAGCTGCAGCCTTCCGCGCCCAGAGGCTGTGCAGGTTGGGCAGCCCAGCCTGCCTGACCGTTTGCCTGCCCGCCTGACTAGTCCCTGCTGCCGATTATCTCACCCTGCCAGTCCCATGGGTGCGCCTGGTGCCGCGTGCTGCAGGCACCTGCTCAATGTGTTGAGCTCTTTTGCCTCGAGTATGGACGCTCACCATATCACACATGTGGCACTGCTGGCGCAGCACAGCCAGCAGGTAGCTGGCGGTACCATAGCAGCCCCGACCAGCGCAATCCCCTGCAGAACTTGCGCGATTGCCCTCCGAAGAGGCCTCTTCCACCCTGACCCGCTCCCTGACTGCCAGCATGTGCGGCTGCTGTTCCCTGCCATGCCGTGCAGGTGAGCCGCGTGAGCCGCCAGCTGGGCGAGTGCCTCCGCGGCATGCAGGCCATGGTGCAGGGCCGGCTGGCGCCAGAGAGGTGGGAGCAGGCGAAGGGCTCTGTGGTGGCCTGCGCCCAGCAGCTGCGCTTGTGCTCGGCGCCAGCACCAGGAAGAGCGAGAGATCCCCAGAGCTCCCTCACCGTAGCGTGCTCGCGGCTCCTGGGCAACCCATCCACCCGTGCCGCATGAGCTCCCTGCCTGCCTGCCTGCCTGCCTGCGTGCCTTCCATGACCTGCAGCGTGGCCGAGGCAGCCGCCTCCCTGCAGACACACGTGGAGCGATTGTTCCTGCTCGCCCTGCTACGCGGCGCAGGCGGCCTGGCGGCGGAGGCTGAGGGGGGCGGGGGAGGCGCGGGCTCAGAGGGGCCCGCCTTCCTGGCCATGCTGTTTTCGCTGGGCTGGGCGGTGAGCTGGCGGGTGTGGTGTTGAGAGCCAGTGCCGCCATTGCATCCCGGGGCCCCAGGAAGGGAGGTCTCCCCAAGGGCGTACCCATCCACTCCAGCCTGGCACCCCGCCGCACCCTGCTGCTTCCCATGGAGCCTGCAGGTCAGGCGGCTGGCGCTGGCGCTGGCTCGCGCCTTCTACGGCCCAGGCTCCCGCCACGAGCGGGTGCTGGAGGCGGCGCTGGGGGATGAGCGGCGCTGGTCTGTGGACGACCGGCTGCTGGCGGCGGCGCAGGCGGTGATGGGGCTGGCCATGGTGGCGGGGCCACAGGGCGGAGGCTGATGCACCTTCACCGGGCAAGCAGGCCGATGCTGGCAGGCACTGGGCAGCACGACAGAGAAGGCAGTGGGTTGAGCGTCGGCAGGCCAGCGCTCCTTGCTGGGGGAGGGCTCCCGGACCCTGGTCGCCATCTGCAGCGCTTGTAATGTAAAGTTACAACACGTAGCGCTCGCCTTGCAAGAGGAGGCAGCGCTCAATAATCGCTAGCTGCGTAGGTGGGGAATGAAAGCCTGGGCTGAAAACGAAAGAAACAAGAGAGGTGGTTAGAAGGGTGGCTATGCTAGCGCTGCTGCTATGAAAAACTGCAAGGTAAGGGAGCTAGTCAACTTGAAACATGGGCAAAAATTGAAGCATAACTTCTCACACGAAATGCTTCATGCAGAAGGTGATGAGGTCACGCGTGGAGCCCCAGCGCGAGGCAGCAGGGCGACCCGCCTTCTGGCGGGCCGGCACAGCGAGGGGAGGGGGCGTGGTGGTGCGGTGCAAGTGCAGTTTATATCGGGGATCGTTGCGGTGTGCATGCCGCCTTTTGGCAGCTGCTACTTGCGCCTTTCTGGCAGCGGCGGCTCAGGCCCTGCGCGCGGCGGTGCTGAGCCAGGAGAGCGCCTGTGCCAGCGCGGGGTGCACGGGCGCTGGGCGCTCGAGCGGCGAGGCTGCAGTGTCGGCCAGGCAGCTGTCGCAGGTGCTGCCCAGGCTGCCGCCGTGCACCTCCATCGCCTCCGGGCGCTGCACATTGGCGGGCTGCAGGCTGGCCAGCACGTGGGGCGGCATCTCGGGCGGAGGCAGCAGGCGACGCCTGCGCAGCGGCGGCGGCGCGGTGGGTGCCACCATCGCCGCAGGCGAGCCGGGCGCCTGGGGCAGCGCTGGCGGCAGCGGCACGGCCGCCAGGCTCTGCACCATGGGCACCTCCTCCAAAGCGCTGGTCAGCAGCACGTCCAGGAGGGTGCCGCCGGCGGAGGCGGCCCGCGCGGCGCGCGGGGCGGCGGGAGCGTCGCGGTGGGCGCGCCCAAAGGAGTGCTCGTCGGAGGGATGCAACCAGGCCGCAGGACATCTACAAAGGGGCATTAGAACAGGCCGAGGTCGATGGGAGAGGAGCAGCTGCCCAACACAGCAAACTGTGCCAGCGTTTTTGCAGCAGCCCCCAGCTGTCCCCAAGGCTGCCTGCTCACCGCCAGGGGCGTCACTGGGGGCAGCTCCTCGTGCTGGGCGCCATTCAGGCCTGCAGCGTTGAGTGTTTTAACTTGAGGGAAGTGGGAGCCTCGTCAGGTAGCTCCAGGCAGCTCCCCCACCACAGGCAGGCGCGGGCAGCTCCCTCAGCAGTCCTGGGCAGCCTTGGGAGCAGTCTTGGGCGGCAAACGTAGCAGCCCTGGAGCACCCTCACCTGCCAGACCCGCGGGCAGCTCGCAGCAGAGGGACGAGGCGGGAGTCAGCATGCTGGAGAGTGCAGGGAGAGAGGAGGGGAGTTTGGCGATGTGTCCACAGGCCCCAAGTACCAACTCACAACACGCGCCCGGGTGGCGGCAAAAAGAAAGCACCGGCAGGTTGCAAGGCCGGCGTTTGAGCCGGGATCACCACCCTGGGCCCGTCCTGGATTCGCCCTTTCACCCCTGCCCTCTAAAACCTTTCCAAAGCACCTCCCATCCAGTGACGATCTCCCCTCGAGGGAGGCAGCGGCGCGCTGTGCGCGGTCGACGTGTTTGCCGGCGGCGGCAGTCGTGCAGGAACTGCTTGGTCCCAGCCCACGGCTTGTTCTTCCGTTCTTTCAAGGTTGCTTTTTAAATCGTTGATCACCTACAAGGTAATTCGAGGCCTGGACTGCAACCTTCCCGCGGTGACAGCCCAGCGGCATGGGCCGCAAGGCGCAACCGGAGGGGGCGCTCCATCTAATGGACGCTGCTTCGCAGCGGGCGGGAGAAAGGGAACAGTACTGAATGTCGCAGCGGCACAGCAGGACAGAAAGCATTGCTGGGGGGGCAAGGTGAACGGGCAGCATGCAAGATTATAATTGCTTCATTGGTTGAAAATTTATACAGCAGGCGGGTGGGCTGCGGAGTTGCTCATCTGTTGTTCATCTATCTATCTGCTTCGGCTGCTCTGCTGCAGCGCTCATGCGCCGGCTCAGCGCCTCTGCCTCATGCGCGGCAGGGCAGGCAGCAGTAGGGGCCCAGGCGCCAGCCCAGCCTCTTCAGGCACTTCATCTCAAAGGCGGTGGCCTGCACCAGATGGATGCGTCTTCTCAGCTTCTCAGTCATGCAAGCGCCAGCTTGGTAGAGAGCTGCTGTTCCCAGGCCTGCCGTGCAGCCTACACCCCGAGCCCAAGTACCCTGCCGTTCACATCCTGGCCGCATGCAGGCCAGCCTGGCGGCCCCGCCCGCTCACCTCCTCCGAGGGAATGTGGGTGCGGTTGATGGCAGTGAGCATGTTGGACAGCAGGAAGCTGTACTTGGGGCCCTCACACATCTGCAGGGCATGGCAGGCGGGAAGGGGAATGCCAGCCATGGGCTCGCATGTGGCCCAGACACGCCACCAGCACGCCAGGCAGGGGTTGCAGGGCAGCCTTGCGGCCCGGGTGCCAGAAGCGGCAGGGTACAGGGGCAAGGGTCTGGGGCGGCAGCCGCGCAAGGCCAAGCAAGGACAGCAGCAAGGCAGGCAGGCAGGCAGGCAGGCTCTCATGGGGTTGTAAGCAGCACCACACACCTTGAGCCCCAGGTACACACAGGTGCAGAGGATGGACAGCAGCGAGTCATTGCCCGCCCGCGCATGCATCATTGGTTCCTGAAGAGGCGGGTCAGCGGGGCAGGGTGGGGCAGGGTGTTGGAAGCAGAGCAGGGGGGGAGTGCGTGCGGGGGTTGAGGGGACTGGCAGAGGGCCTGGCGCCAGCCCGCGGTGTGCCAATGCCAAGGCCCATGCATAGCTACGGGGCACATGCGGGGATCCGCCCGCCCCGTGACCTGCAGCCAGCCCAGGCCCCAGCACCAGTCAGCAGGCACCAGGACTGCTCACCAGCTTGCCGCTGGGGGCGGGGTGCCAGGAGAAGAAGCCTGCCGCCACCGCCTCCTCGGCCAGCCCCTCGCAGCCGGCCAGCAGGCGCTGGAAGTAGGAAGCACCCAGGGCGACCGCGGCGGGCGGCATCTCGTAGCTCTCAAACAGTGGCAGCAGCACGCAGCTGGGGTGCACGGGGCTGAAGTGCACGCCGCCTGCGCAGGCGTGGCGGGCAGGCGGGGGGCCAGCATGTGTCTGCAGACCCAGCCGGGGCGTGCCGCATGCGACTTCCAGGATCGACAGCAATGAAGAGAGGCGCTCGGACGCGGTCGTGTGGGCTTTGCAAGCCTGCGCCGCGTGGCGCACCAGGCTGCAAGCAGTCCCGCGGGGCTGGGGCTCACCTGGCAGCGGCAGGTGCTGCAGGCAGGCGTTGGCTGCTGCCAGCTCAGCAAGGAACTCAGGGGACACCAGCTGCCGAGGCGCCTGCACCAGCTCCTCATCCGGCTGGCTGCCGGGCGCTGCCGCGGCACCCTCGCCTGCGACGTGCGCCGCGGCGCCTAACGTGGCTTGAGGCTGGGGCGGCGCGGCCAGGCCGCTGATCTCAGCATCGCTGGCCCCGCTGCCCAGCACATTGGGGGCCTGCAGCACTGACTGCGACTCGGCGCTGTCCCAGCCGCCCTCCTTGCCGCCGCCGCCGTCGCCTGCCGCTTCTGGCGCTGCCGCTGCCGGCGAAGTGCTCATGTCCAGCCTCGTGCACTCGCTCTCCACCGATCCAGCCCGCCAGAGGAAGATCTTGGAGCTGCAGGAAGCGAAGTGGAGAGGGGCACGTAAGAGGCGCACGTCCTGTGGCCACAGGGGCTGTGGGTGGCTCCCAGCCCTGGTGCTGCCCACCCAGGCCACCCACCGCTTGGGCTGCTGCTCGCAGGCCGGGCTGGAGCGCTTGGTGGAGGGGCGGTCTCGACTGCTGGAGTGAGGCGTGGGGGGCAGCGTCTGCATTCTCCTGGAGCTGGGTGAGTAGCAGGAATGGAGGAACAAACCTTGGCTCCCATGCTAGCCCTCCTGTGCAAACCCAGCCTGCAGGAGGAAGGGGCGGCCCCATGCGGGAAGGCCAACGAGGACTGATGAGTTCCCATCCTGCAGCATTGACGGCCACAGCAGCGCTCCTCTGTTGGGCCAGAGGGAGGTGGGACAAACCTTGGACGGTGGGGACGCTGCCGCTGCCGCTGGTGGCCGCCCTGCCGCTACTTGCCGCCGTCCATACCCTTGGCTCAATGTTTCATGCAGTCCTTGCCTGCTGGATCAATGGCATGCTTTAAATCGACTCAATTTTCATATTCACAGCTACATTCACGTCCAGGCGTGAGGCTCTGAAAGCGCTTGCCAGGGCGCTCTCGACGCCCGCTGCCGTGCCTCAGCTCGGTGCCTCTCCTGCTCCTTCGGCGGCATCGAGGTTGCCGCTCTGCTGATAGATCCACTCGAAGTGCTCCTCTGACATCCAGTGGGCTGCAGACATTAAGGCAGGAGGAGGGTCAGGCTGGCAGCAGCTT
Organism: Chlorella variabilis; assembly: GCF_000147415.1. Taxonomy (NCBI): domain Eukaryota; kingdom Viridiplantae; phylum Chlorophyta; class Trebouxiophyceae; order Chlorellales; family Chlorellaceae; genus Chlorella; species Chlorella variabilis. The sequence goes on along the minus strand of NW_005435086.1, from coordinate 743,926 downwards.
GCCGCCACCAGCGCGGGGCAGCTGCGGGCTGGGCAGCCCACCTGGCAGCGCGTTGTTGCTGAAGAGGGAGCAGCCCTCCAGCTCGTCGTCCTTGTGCTCCTTCAGCTCTGACAGCAGCACGGGCTCTGTGGGGTAGCAAGCAGGGCACGGGGGCAGCAGCCAGCCTCCTCACGTGTTGCAGGCGGCGGCAGAGGCCAGGTGGCAGCAAGCCAGGCCCCCAACGGTGGCGCAGCCCGCCCTCCACTCACTGTCAAAGTGCTCTTCCAGCTTCAGGTCAAAGGCCAGGAAGCCCTTGTTCTTCTCGTCCTCTGGGTCGGGGTATGCGGCCCTGGCTACAGAATAGAGCGCATACACGCCCGCGGCGCTTGCCTTGCCCGACTGCCAGAACAGCACCTCGTCGCCGACCTGCGGTGGGGCGTGGGGGCAGGGAGGGCACATAGGAAGATGAGCGGGCATGCGCAGGGCGTGTGGAGCTAGGGGCTGTGGCGTACGAGCAGCGCAAGGGCTTGGCGACGCGCCTCCGCCCCACCTGCATCGTCTCTATGACTTTCTTGGCGCCGTAGTGGTGTAGGCCGGTGATGGGCAGGGTGTTGTTGGGTGCCTGATCAAAGTCCGACACAGCCAGGACATCAACCTGCGGGGAGGGAGTGCACGCGGGTGCAGGGCGGGTATTGGTGGCAAGGCATGGGGAAGTGGCGGCGGGCCCGGGTGGGCTGCTAGCAGTCCACGACCAGGGCCCCGCCCACCTGCCGCTTGATCAAGAAGTAGAGGAGGCCGCCAGGCTGGCGCACAGGCGCCTCCATCGCCTTGCTCTCCTTCTTGCGCTTGGGCTGCGCGCCGGTGGCGTCGCCGCCGGCCGCGCGCTGCAGGCGCCCAGGCACACGACACGCACCGCTGGCAGACATGGGGCAGTCAATGGTCAGGGATACATCAGCGCAATGAACGCAGCTTCGGCTCAAAGGGCAGGCCGCACGGGGATCCGCGCAGCGCAGCGGCTGCGGCGGGCGGTGGCGGCGGTGGGTGGCGGCGGCAGAGCTCCAAGCGCGAGCGGCAGACCTTGGGCGCCATTCTTTGGATTCCTTTGAGCAGGCCGACTGCAGCGGTTGACTGGGAGCCTGCGGCAGCCATGCATGCATGTCAGTCGCCATCGGCTGCCATTCGCCCCAATGGGCTAGTGGGCGGGATACAGAGTGCTAAGATCGCTGACAGAGCGCGATTCAGGGCCGATCCTGGACCGGCGAGGAAAGCAAGCGTGCGGCAGTGCACTCAATTGCCCGATGCCCTCACCTGGGCCACTTGTGATCAATAGGCAGCAAAACAATGAGATGCAAACTAATCGATTCCAAGGCGGCCAGCTTCCACATCTCAACTGTCCATCAACAGAACTTTGTTGCTTTTATGAAGTAACAGCATTAGGTGCAACACAGCTGGATCAGGAAGCTCTCGACGGCTTGGCCGCGCCCCTGCCCCGCCGCGGTTGGTGCCGTGGCCGCTCTGGCGCCGCTGCCTTGCCGCCGGCGCCGCCGCTCGCTGCGTCGGCGCTCTCCGTCCGCTCCGATGACGCTTCCCCTGAGCTGTCCTCTTCCTCTTCCTCGCTGCTGCTCGCCTCATCATCTGAGCTGTTCCCTCCAGAGCTCTGTGGCACCTCCTCTTCCGTCGTTTCCTCTTCGTCCTCCACCTCTGCCTGCTGCTGCCGCGTGCGGCCGCGCGCAGGCTGCTGGCGGCGACCCTCCTGCTGAGCGGCGAGCCCTCCACCGCGCCCTCTCCCGCCGCTGGCTGGAGTGACGGCGCGCTTGCTGCGGCCGCGGGCACGGCCTCCTGGTCCCGCCTGCGCCGCCACCGCCACCGCCTTGCTCCCTTCCGCATCAGCTCCCTCGCTGGCGCCGCTGCCATCGCTGCCGCGCGCGTCTGCAGCCTCTGCAGCCTGCTTCTTCTTCTCCTCCTCCTCGGCCTCCTTCTGCTGCAGCTGCTCCACCACCTCCCCCACCGCCGGATCCGGGATCAGCATGCCCACCAGGCGCAGCGGGTGTTCTCCGGTGGTGGCGATGCGCAGAACCCGCATGCGCCGCTCTGACGACTTGACATGGCGCACCATGGCTTGCTGCACGCAGGCAGGCAGGCAGGCAGGGGCCGGGCAAAGGTCGAGGTCAGGATGAGGTGCGGACAGGCGCCGCGTGGCGCGCCTGGGCGGCTGGGTGTGATCGCAGCTGGCGCACAGCCCGACCATCCCTGGCAGGCTGGCTTCGTGCCCTTGCCAGCCGCAAGGCCTTCCTGCGCCGCTCCCATGTATGCTACATTATGCCCACTCCTCTCAAGGCCCTGCCCCGCCCTGACAAGCCCCCCCCCCGCCCTCCCTCCCGCACACCTGCACGACGCCCCAGCTGTGCATGACAGCACCCCCGAGGATGTGCAGCCGCTTCTTGCGCAGCACACCCGCCTTCTTGCCCTCCTTGGGCGCCGCGCCCGCCGCCTCATACGCCTTGTTCCACAGCGGCCGGCAGGCGGCCGGCTCCAGCGGCTGGTAGCGTGCCTTGAGCTCCTGCGCAAGGGAGGGATGGAGGGCGGGCGGTGTGGGGGGTGATGCACGTAGGCATGTAAGTGTGTGTGGCCCCCTGGTGTATGTTTGCAGGGAGCTGGGGTTGTGCCAGGGTGTGTGTGCAGGTTGCCTCCCGCACAAGCAAAGGCAGGCCAGGGGCGTGCCTGCAGGCTCATGATCTGGCGGCCCCGCCCTGTGGCGGGCCGGTAGATGGTGAAGGTGGGCGGCTGGGAGCCCGTCACTTGCAGCGCCAGCATCACGTGCACCTGAAGGAGTCGCGAGGTCAGGGGTAGTGGGGGAGGAGCAAATCCGGGGCTTTCCAGAGCTGAATACGCACGCTACAGGCTGCGAGCCGCAAGCTAGAACTTGCGATCAAGCCGCCGAGCCCAGCCTGCAGGCCTCTGTGCCAGTCCCACCTGCCGGTTGATGCCCTCCTGGCGAGCTCGGTAGAAGCCGCTCTCCCAACGCCGCTTGCCGCCCGCTCGCGCGGGGGTGGCGTCTGCGTAGCGGCCAATGGGAGCAGCAGTTGTATGAGCCGCGCAGGTCTGCTGAGAGAGAGATGCAAGCTGAGTGAGGCGCAGCAGAACAATCAGGCCAGCTCCTCCTCCTGGGCTCACCTGCTGCCTCCACCACCTCCACCTCTGCGTCGTCAGAGCCCTGCTTCTTGCCAGTGGCCTTGGCGTCGCCCTCGCTGTCAGACAGAGTAAGGTCAATCATGTCTGCATCAGCCTGCTGCTCCTCCTGCTTTGCCGCCGACTTTGCTGCTGCCGCTGGGGGCGCCTCCTCGCCAGCAGCTGTGCCGTTTGATCTCCTGCGCTTGGCCGGAGACCTCTCAGCCTCCGCTGCCGCAGGCTCTGTTGCTTCCTGCTTGCCCGGCCGCCGCTGGCGCTTCTTGCGACGCATTGCAGCTGACTCAGGCTTGGCCGCCTCCCCCTTCTCTGGCTCCTGCTTGACAGCCGCACCAGCCCCTCCAGGAGAAGCCTCCCTCTTCTGCTCATCCTCGTCCGGTTGCTGTTGCTTGGACGGCAGCGAGCCGCCGCTAGGCTGCTGGCTCCTCTCCAACTCCTCCTGCTGCTGCTCCTGCCTCACACCCTCTTGCTGCTCCTGCTGCTCCTCCTCTTCCTTCAGCTGCTGCTGCTGCTGCTGCTGCTGCTCGCCATCGCCTGCATCTGGCGGCGCAGGGATGGATGCCACCACGGCGGGCACGGCGGCGCCGCTGCCGGGCGCCGCCAGCCCGGCCTCTGCCAGCGCCAGCGCCTGCCGGTGCTCCTCCAGCTTCTGCTCGGCATCCTGCCAGGGCAGGCCGCGGTCCAGCTCCACCTCGTACATCACTGCGCAGGTCAAGCGCCACGTCAACAGTGCCACGTCAGCAGTGCCATGTCAGCAACGCCACAGCAGCGAGGGCACCGTCAGGTCCAGACTGCACACGCCGAGTGCCACCGCAAACAGGACCCCCCCACCCCGCTCTGTGCAGCCCCCCACCCCGCCTGTGCAGCGACACGGGGCGACCCAGAGCGGCGGCGCAGCCCCCACCTGTGGTGGCGCCCGTGGTGGCGTCGCGGTGCAGCACACGCGGCTCCCCCACCAGGCTCACGCCGTGGGCCTTGATGTCAACAATGCCCTCGTCTGTTGGAGGAGGGGAAGGGCACAGGGCAGCGGCGGGGAGGTTGATGGGAACAGGTACAAATGCTGGGTGGGCCCGCCAGGTGGGGCAGTCCTGCACAATACTGCTTCTGCTTGCTTTAGGCTGCCAGCCAGCACTGCAAGCAGCCAACAACCGCGGCCAAGCACACCCACAACGCCGTCCCCACAAGAACCCAAACAAAGCGCCTCCCGGCGCTTCCGCTGCGCCAGCTGCCGCCTCACCCAGGGCGCCCTCCCTCCGCGCCTTGTCCATCAGCGCCTCCAGGGTGACCTGGTAGAAGTCGAAGATGGTCTGCTGGGCCACAGGCTCCAGGCCCAGCAGCCTGCACAGGTGGGCAGGTGTGGGGCAAAGGGGAGATTCGGAAGGTGTTGGGTGGACGTCGGGTGGGGCGCGGCAGGCTGGGGCTCTCGAGCACCCGAGCCAGCAGGGCCCTGCTTCTGTAGAAGTACAGAAGCCTCCAAGTCTTCCCAGCTGAGGAGGCCAGCCAGCCAGCCAGCCAGCCAGCCAGCCAGCCACCAGCCAGCCAGCCCCATAATCACCTGTTGAGGAAGCGCGGCACATCTGCCATGTCCTTCTCGTCGATACGCCCCACGCTGGACGGCGCGCCATCGGGGCGGCTCAGGTACTCGTTGATGTGGGAGGCTGCGGGGGCAGGGCAGGCCGGGCAGGCAGCAGGAAAGAAGGGGTAGCGGGTGTGAGTGGGCGAACGACTACAAAGGCTGCCCAGCAGGCGCAGGCTGACAAACCTGGCGCTGGATGCAGGGCGCTGAATGCAGGAGGAGGCGCAGGCAATCGGTGGTGCGCAGGCGAGGCGGCGGAGCGCACCCGAGACCACCGCCTTGTTGTGGCGGATGATGCCCACATTCAGCAGCAGCGCCCGCGCCTTGCCCAGGAACACGCCCAGAGACAGCGGCGGGGCCTCGCCGGAGGGGCCTGCGGCGGGGGAAGCAGCGCCGCCACGCATGGAACAATACGGTTCTGAAGCGCTCGCAGGGCAGGTGAGGCGAGCAGGTCCAGCACATAGGCGGGCCGGGCCCCACGCAGCCCTTGCCGCCCATCACCGCCGCGCACACACCGCCACGCGCGCACCGGGGCGGCAGGGCTGCGGCAGTGCCAGCAGGGACCGCGACTCCAGCATGATGGCGCGGTACATCTCCCGCAGCGCGCGCTGCCCCCACACGCTCTCGTAGTTGAAGGCGCTCAGGCTGGGGCCCGCGCGGCGGTCGCCCTGCGCGGATGTGCAAGGGAGGGGAGGCAGGGCGAAGTAGATGGCGGGAGTGAAGGAATCGAGCGGTGTGGGAGGGAGGCTGGCGGCTGCGGGCCCGGCAAAACCAAGCTCAGAGCACCCAGGCGTCATGTGCCCAGTCTAGGCTTCACCCTCCTTCCCATCCAAAACCCTCCCGCACCTGCGTCAGCGCGCCCAGGCTCTCCAGCCGCCGCGCCACCGCCGCCGCAAAGCGCCGCTCGCCGCCCAGGGGCGTGAAGATGAGGCGGTACTGCGGGCCGTGCGCCTGGTTGGCGCGGTGGGTGCGCCCGAACTGCTGGATGGCCTTGTCGGCTGCAGGGTGGGAGCCGGGAGCGGGAGGGCAGGCAGGCAGGCAGGCTGGTGAAGCCAAGGTTCAGGAGAGCAACCGGGAAAGAGACGCCAACCTGTCAGCACCGCGCCGGGCAGACATCCTCGCACGCCCGGCTTGACCGCTGCCCCACCCTGCCTGCTGTCCGCCACCCACTCTGCACACAAACACACACACACACACACAGCCGCCGCTGCTCACCAGACCAGGGCAGCTCCAGGGTGAGGTGCACGCGGCGGCGCTGGTTGGCGGCGCGCAGGTCGGCGTGCAGCGAGATGCCCGCCGAGGCGGCCTCCGAGATGATGGCAATCAGCTTCTGGCCCCCCAGGAACAGCTCCCGCTCGTGCACGTTGATCATCTCGAGGGTGGCGCCTGCGGGGGTGTGAGTGTGTGGAGGGAACAGTGCGTGAGGGAGGGAGGGAGGGAGGAGGGCTGGGAGGGTCGAGATGTGGCTCAGCCTGGCCGGCCGCCTGGCTGCTGCAGCAGAAGGCTGCATGCTGCAGGGCTGCGCTGGCCAGGTCCACGGCGGCATGCGTGGAGGTGCTGTGCCCTGCGGGCGCACCTGCCGACACGCCCGAGGCGTTGCGCGGCTCATACACCACGCCGCCGCTGGACTTGCTGCGCACAAGGCGCCCCTTGCGACCCGTCATCTCAGCCACCTGCACGGCGCCATGAGGCACACACTGGGAGTTGGGGGTGGATCGCCGGGAGGGCAGCTGCAGTGCAGCGCTGCAGCCGCTGCCGCTGCGACGCACGGCATGTGGCATGCAGCAACAGCGAGGTGTGGGCTGCACCCCATTGCTGTGGCGGGCACGCACCTTGGCCGGGCCTCCCAGCTGGTCTATCAATGTGTCCAGCGGGTTGCTGGGCAGCTCCAGCTGCAGCCAGGGCGGCCAGCAGGCCATTAGCAGCGAGGTGAGGCGGGGCTGGGGTGCCTGCCAGACTCCCCCCTCGCCCTCTCCCTCACGCCCCACCCATCCTCAAGCTGCTCGCCAGCGCCGCTTGTAAAGCTTGCTGCAGCCCCAGCCCAGCCCCCACCTGCTGCACCGCCGCCATCACCACCGCCTTGCGCTTCAGCGCCGCCTGGTATGCCGCCGCCGCCTGCTCGAGCCGCGCCGCCTTCAGCTCGGCCGCCATGCGCCGCTGCTGCCTCCGCTGCAGGCGGTGGCGGGTGGATGCGCGGCAGCGGCAAGAGGGGGCAGGTGGGTGGCACGTACCAGCCGCACAGCAGGAGCTACAGAATCAGGGCGGGACGCGCGAGTATGCAGCGGTACGCAGCGGTACGCAGCGGTACGCAGCAGCCGAGCTGGCAGCAAGGCCGGCCCACCTGCTCCTTCTGCTGCATGTTGAGCGCCTCGTCCTCGCTGCCGCTGCTGCCGCTGCTGCTGGAGGAGGTGGCAGAGGCGCGCTTGGCGATGGGATCATACTCCTCGCCGCTGTCGTCATCCCCGCTGCCACCGCTGCCGCCCTCCCTCCTCCCGCCACGCCGCCTGCCCCGCTCGTTGGGCCGCCGCTGGCCCCGCCGGCCCTTGCCGCCGCTGCCGCTGGCCTCCCCCTCGGTGCCCACGCCGCCGTTGGCGTCTGCTGAGCTGGCGCCAGAGGTGGGCTGGCCCGAGCGGCGGCCCCCGGCGGTCTCGGTGTCCTCCCCATCCAGCACCACCTCCATGCTGCCATCCTCCTCTCCCTCCTGCTCCCCCTCGACGCCAGAATCGGAGGCAGAGGAGGAGCCGCCGGAATCGTCGTCCCCCGAGGAGCTGTCCCCGATGTCCTCTGCAGGGCAGGCAGGTGTGTGCGGCAGGCAGGGCAGGCACTTGCAGCCGAGCGCCCGCCAAACCGCAGCCAAAGCCGTCCAGCCATCAGCCGCTGCTTTCCCTCCCCTGCTATCCCCTGGATCCCCAGGCAACAGGCCTCCCGCGGCCCTCCATTCCCCAACACCGCTCCTCGCTCACCCGACTCTGACCATTCTCTGTACCGCACAGCCCTCGCCTTGGCCCCGCGGTACACCTGGTCCCGCCCCTCCAGCGCATTCCGTGCCACCGCCTCTGCCACCGCAGCCACCTGAAAGTCCTCGTCGCTGTCGCTGTCTGCGGGGTCATGCCAGCGGTGTGTGTGTGAGGAAGGATCGGCGGGAGGGAGCAGGTGGCCAGGGCGCCGTGCAGGAGACAGGGCATGTGAGCTGGGAAGCAGGCGTTGAGGAATGGGGCCGCCCCGACCCAAGCCGTGCCGGCCCCCACAGCTGATCCGCTGATCCCGCTGATCCCGGTGTCGCTGCCCCGCTCACCCGCCTCATCCTCCTCTGCGTTGGGGTCTCGCGGCAGCGGGTAGTAATTCTCCACCAGGCGGATGAGGAGCTCCTTGGGGCCTGCGGGAGATGTTGAGTGACGAGAACGGGCATGGGTGGAATGTGAAGGTAGGCAGCAGACAGGCTGGGAAAATGGGGAGGGGTGGGCAGGGAGCAGCAGGGTTGGGAAAGGTGTGCCGCCAGGCCAGCACAGCGAGCCCTAGCGGCCTGTCGCAGAGGCAGCACCGGGCAAAGGCCACTCTGGGCATCAAACCAGAGTTTGAGCTGGGCCCAGAAGGGTCTCACCCGACACGAAATCGTCGAGCTCCTCTCCCCTGTCCGCCACCACATCCGCGGTGCGCGCCTCTCCTGTTGACTGCAGCCCGATGACGGCGCACTTGCCGTTGGCCACCGCTGCCTGCGCCATGCGCACCACAGCGGGCACCTGCAGGGGGGGCGGTGGCGGTGGCGGTGCCATTCAGCGGCAGCAGCACGACGTGAAGCGAGTGGGTGGAGACAAAGGCAGGCAAGCAGAGCAACAGCGCAGCAGGCAGCAGCTGACGCCGCCTCTCTTGCCCCCGCCACACACCTTGGCTGCCATGGTCATGTGGCGGAAGAAGGCCTGGTGTCCCGCCCAGAAGCTGCGCCACGTCATGCTGCGGTGGTCGCCGCCGCGCCGCCGCCCGCCCTCCCCTGTCGTCGTGCCTGCAGGACGACACCCACACGCGTGCCTGGCTCGCGTGGCGGCAGGCCGTCGGGGCGGCGCAGCCCAGCAAGCAGCCCGCCAGCCTGCAGCTGCTCCCGCCGGATGATGCCCCCGGGAGCCTGCCTCGCAAGCCCAGCACCAGCTGGTGGCAGCCAGGCTCGCCCTGCAGGCCAAGCCGGCCAAGGCACGCACCTGAGGGCGCGGCGCCGCCGTCCCCGGCCGCCGCCGCCGCCAGCTCTTCGGCGTACAGAAACTCCCGGAACAGCTGGTTCCAGGTGGCTGCCGCCGCGGTGTACTGGCTGGCAATGGGCTCCTCCAGCGGCGCCTCCACAGTCTCAAACTCCGCGCCTGTGCGCGACAGCGAGGCGGCGGTTGCGGTGAGCAGGGGCGGGCGGCGCAGCGCGGCCCGGTGCGGCGCGGCGCGCCGCAGAGCGGCCGCTCAAGCCCAGCCAGGCAGGCCAGCCAGCCCAGCCAGCCAAACCAGCCCGCACAGCCAGCCAGGCAGCATTTTTGGGGCAGGCCGGCGCATCTCACCCGCGAAGCTGAGCGTGCGGCACACATACATGCCCTGCGCCTTCATGTCCATAGCCACCAGCTCCAGCGCAGCCATGCTGCCGCCGCCGGAGCCGCCCTTGCCCTGCAGGGCGCGCGTGCCGGCGCTTGTGGCGGGGACAGGGGTGCCGGGGCCAGCCAGGGGAGAGGGGCGCGCTGCTGCGCACACGTGCCTGAACGGGGCATCGCGCTTTGGGCCCGCATCTGGCCCGCGGCGCGCCACGCAAGCGAGCCCCCCAAGCCGCACCCGCAGCCGCACCCGCACCTGTACCGCATCCAGGAACCTCGGGAAGTCCCGGAAGGCGGGGTTGCCCTCCCCCCACAGCCCCAGCCGCACCATGTAGCCCATGTTGCGAGGCTCTGCGGGGAGGAAAGCGGGGAGGGGGCCAAGGAGCAAGGCGAGCGCACAGGCGTCGTGGGTCGGGCATGCGCATACACACCTGCAACGCACCATGCACGCAGTCGCTGGCCTGCCCCTCCTCCACCTGGCTGCCTCCCGCGCAGCACAGATCCCAGCGGGCGGCTGGGCGACGCGTCTGCGTCTGCGGCGGCGGCATCGGCGGCATCGGCGGCGTCGGCAGCGGCCATGGCTCACCCGAGGCGCCCGTGGCGGAGCAGTAGACGACGCGGGCCATGGGAAGCTGCAGCTGCAGCTCCCGCACCTTGAGGCCGACCTGTGTGGCGCGCAGCCCCGCCTCGGGCACAAGGTTCTTGGCCTTGTGGCCTGCACAGGAGGCAGGGGCGGGGGTGGGGCGCAAGGGCAGCAGGCGGCAGGGTGATGGGCTGGCTCACGGGCAAGTGCCTCCCTGGGCCTGTGGAGCATCAGCAGCCCCCAAACCGATCCAAAGATCCAAGCGCAGCATGGCGGCGCAGGCAGGCTGCCCGCCGGTCTGCCCACGGCGCGGCCTCGCTCACTCTCGTCAAACACGATCAGGCCATCAAAGTCCTTGCCGCACCACTCGATCAGCTGCTTGAACCGGGTGTGGCCGCGGTCTGCGGCAGGCGGGGCGCACACGCAGATGCAGATGCTTGCATCCGTCAGCATCTGCAGCCTTGGGGGCAGATGCAGCGTACATGCCCATGCAGGCTGCCTGGGATGCGCAGCGCACGGGCTGCCTGGAGGTGCGCCTCACCTGAGGAGGAGATGAGAGAGGAGTAAGTGAGGAAGATGACTCCCTCCTTGACCCCAATCTTGTGCCCCGCCAGCTTGCCATACGGCAGCTTGTTGAGCGCATGCAGCGGCAGGTGCTCAGCTGCACGGCAAGGGAGGCGAGGCGAAGGCGGCGACGGGCTATACCTCAGCATGCCGGCTCAACCGGAGCAGTGCACGGTGCAAGGGCTGTGCGCTCGCCAGATTCAGGTGGCGAGGTGGCGGAGGCAGCAGCAGCGGGTGCGGCTGGCCGGCGGCGGCACCCCTACCTCCCACATCGTTCAGGTCCCGCTGTGTGTCGATCTTGAGGTCAGAACCCACAGACAGCCACAGGTGCTTGTGCCGCCCCTGCTGCCAGTTCTCCAGGATCAGGCCCGCGATGGTGCGCCCCTTGCCCACGCCCGCGCCGTCGCCTGCAGCACAAAGAGGCCGCGGCACGCCATGAGCAACCAGCCGCCGCAGGCGCAGGTGACATGGCAAGCTGGTGTGGGGCACGGGTCGTGCATGAGGGTCCTGGCGCGCCTATCAACACAGCCACCGCCCCAACCCAGGCTGGGCAACCTACCGATGAAGAAGCCGCCGCGGCTGCCATCTGGCAGCATCTGCAGGTGCCGCTGGCACGCGTACACCACGCTCTCCAGCTGCAGCGCCGACAGCGAATCGACCAACGCCTTGTACGCCTGCAGCGCGGGCCGATGCACAACAACGCACAATCCACGTCGGGCGGGCTGGGCAAGCAGCGAGCGGGGCATGCTGGTTGGGGCGGCAGAGCGGCAGCCATCATGCCAAAGCAAGGCCAAGACCTGCTCTCGCTCCGCTGCTTCTCCCGCCACAGGCCACCGAATACAGCAGAACCAGACCTTGAGGTGGTAGGTGATGTCTGGAGGCTCCACCGCTGCCAGGCTCGCCGTCTCCACCACCGCATCGGGGTGCGGGCGGCCAAAGGACAGCTTGGCGGGCTTGTACTCCTGCAGGACCAGCGCCAGCAAGCATGGAGCCCGCCTCGCTGCGTGCCGCGCCATCCAGAAGGTTCGCCTTCTGCTGCCTGCCCAATCACCAGCGCCATCTGACCCTAGCCACCCCCCTACCACCCACACTCTCAGCTCAGCCGCGGTCCCCTCACCCACCATGAATGTGTCCCGGACCTCGCTGTCATCAGCATCGTCCTCCTCCTCGGGGCTGGGCTCGTTCGTGAGCGGCAGGAAGTGGCCCATCTGCCCCGCCCCCGCTCCGCCAGCAGCCATCGACGACTGCAAGGTGGCACGGGGCCAGGGGCAGAACGCACGCCGTGAGCAAGCGGTGGTGCACCGGGCTGGGGCCGGCAGCAGCAGCAGGTGGAACCAGAGGCGGTGCGGAGGAACAGGCACAGGGCGGCAGCAGCAGGGGCAGGACGAAGCTGGCATGCGGTTGTCTGGCATCGAAGCGGGCAGCTCGGCCAGCCAGCACACCCACCATGGCCTTGGCGTGCTTCTCCTGTATCTGCCTCAGCAGCTCCAGCTGCTGCTGCTGCAGCACAGCTGCTGCTGCTGCCGCCGCCGGCTGCGCGTCCTGCTTCTGGTGGTGCTGCTGCAGCAGCTGCTGCATTTGCGTCAGGCCCGACCCAGAAGCCGAGTGCGGCAGCGCGGGGCGCAGCCTGCAGCGCAGCAGCTGCGGTGGAGGAGCCCTGCACAGCAGCAGTACAGGACAGGGCAGCGTGGCTGTGAGAAATCTACAGCTGCTGCATCCGAGATGATCAGCGCGCAGCCTCCTGCAACCAGCACCGACCTGCGCTGCTCCTCCCGCCTGGGGCGCGGCTTGGGCCGAGGCCGCCGCCGCCGCCAGCTGTATGGCTGCCAGCTGCGTGGCGGCTGCCCGCTGCTGCTGCTGCTGCCGCGCCGCCTCCTCCGCCTGCATCATCTGCCGCGCCTGGAACCGCAGCGTCGTCTCCTGCTGCGGAGCCAGGTTGATGGACTGCCGAGACTTGCAGTGCGGGCAGTTGTACATCTTGAACATCAGCAGCTGGTCCAGGAAGTTGGCCGGCACTGCAGCACACGTCACAGAACACGCCCGCCACGTGTCACGCACCAGCAGAGTCGGGGGCATGTGAAGCACGGTTGGGAAAGGCAAGGAGACTGGTAGCAAAGGCGGGTGAAACAGGCTCTGTTGGTAGCGCCAGCATGTGTGCTGTGCCCAGGAATTGCGCGGTATGCATGTGCTGCTGCGTGTTCCCAGACACCGGGACGCACCATCCCCAAATGCTCACCATTGACTATCTTCAAGCAGGACCCGCACTGCACCTGCAGCACAGTCCCCGACGGTGGGTTGCTCATGGCTCCCCGACTTGCGGGTTGCTGCCTGCCTCTTGGTGCCGGAACAACGCCGAGGATCCCCCCCTGTAAGGCGTGAGTGGTAGCAAGGAACAGGTGTCGGAAAAAGAAAAGCACCAGCTGTTTGCCGCCCTTGTCAGCGTCCTCGCCCTGCGCCGCCGCCCTGCGCCGCCGCCGTCACCGCCCAACAGCCAGTGCAGCTGCCTCCGCCGGTGCCGGGCAACTCAAGCGCCTATGCCACCGCTCCTGATGCTGCTGATGTAAGGCCACCTGCCTGAGGCTCGTGCCGTGGCGCTAGGAGGTGCGTGCAGACGTCATGAGTGACACCGCCGCACGGCTGTCTTCAGGGAGCGAGATGCAAGCTGGTGGGGGTCTTCTGAATTCCTCCGGCTGGCTTTGCTGGCCGCCCAACCCAGCCGCAAGTTTGGATGCGCCACCACAGACAGGGAGCAGCGCCCAGGAGCTGCCAATGAACCACGCAATCTGGTGCGCCTGCATCGATGCCAGAGGGTTCTCACCAGAGGGGCACTCGTGCTGATCTGGCACATCCCCTCCTCGCAGCCTAGTTATATAGATTATAGGCACATCTCGCTTCCCTCCACCGCCTGGCGCCGAGCCCAGCCGAGTCCCCCCGCCTTCCCATCCTTCCCATGTGATCAAGGCCAGGAAACTTGAGGCTGCCTCTATTCTATGGCGCAGGTCTCTGCGGGCCAGGCCGTGGCTGACCTCCCCGTCAACGAGCCCCGTCCCACACACAGCAGGAGGCTGCCATCCGGGCGGCGGAGCGGGTGGAGGCAGGCGGCGCTTTGAAGCTGCAGCTGGGACAGCACAGCAGGGCCTCCTTGGAACTGCTCGACCGCTGCACAATGAGACGCTGCCGGCATGCGTGGAGCAGCTGGAGCTGGAAAATGGAGGCACCAGCCTGCAGCTGCTCCTACCTGTCCTGCTACAACGTGGCTACCGAGGTACCTGCCTGGGCGCCAGCTGCCAGCGGTGTAGCGCCTGCAGGGCGGCAAGGTACTGCGCCTGCTTCCATGTTGACTGGCGTGCCGGCCACAAGTAAGTGTGCAAGGCGCTAGCGGCAGCTCGACAGGCCGAGCGTAGGCAGGACAGAAAAGGAACGGCGCCGCGTGCACCTGTATCCATCAATGTATGCTTGACTCCGTTGTTTGCTGCGTGCTTGACATTGTTTAGCGCATTGTGTGTGAGATCAATGATAAGAGCGCAGAGAAGAGGAAGGGCGGCGGCGGATCCGGCCACCTGCCCCGCCTGTACCTCGCTGGGTGTGGCCAAGTCCAAGACTGCCTGTTTTGCAGCAAGCGGCTTGAGCTATCATCCTGGTTGACGTCAGCTTTAGGCATCAACCCACTTGGGCCTACCACACCCATGCCTGCGAAGACGAGGTGCTACTGGGCCGATCTGCCGCCCGATCTGGTGCAGCTAATCGCTGGAGAGGTGGGAGATGCTGACAGGTGAAGAGCACGCCCGCAACAGGGGACCTTGGCAGCATCCGAGCTGTTGGAGCTGCCGCTCTGACGTCCGCCCACTGCGCCAGGCGGTGAACCGCTCGCATTGGTGGCAGCCTGCTGTTAGCGCACACACTTTCCTTCTCCAAACATGCTGCAGGCAGGCGCTGGTCCGCACCTGCGCTGCCTGGTGCACCGCCATCGAGGCCGTGCCCGACCTGTGGCCCACCGCTGTCATCGCCGCTCCGAGCGGGCTGAACATCTACCGCTGGAGAAATGAGGCCATCAGCGTTGATATTGCCGAGGAGTGTCACGATGAAAATGTGCGCGAGGAAGCGCGCGTGCTGGAAGCGGCATCGCAGTTGGACCGGCTGACGTGGCGTGTACGGCTGGAGGGTGGCTGGGAGCATGTGAGGCTGCCAGCGTGGATTGCACCATGCAATTGTGACAACATTTGTGTAGGGCTCCGGATCTCCTGTTCTGATGCGCAACGCCCTCACCTCCTTCCCTCCCTGCTGCAGGCGGTGCTGTGGTGCGGGGTGCTGGCGGTGCTGCCGCCCACAGTGCGGGAGCTGCAGCTGGATGCTGTGTGCGCCGGGCCCTTGCTCACAGTGCTCCGGCGGTTCAGGCACCTGCGCACGCTCAGCATCACTGGCAATGGCGCTAGGATTGCCTGGAGCGGCAGCGGAGCAGCCTCAGTGGTGCCCAAGCTCACTCAGCTGTGCCTGGACTATCGCCAGAGGCGGGAATGGCAAGATGAGTATTACATGGAGGCCCGTGTGCTGTCGCCGCCTGTGGATGTTGTCAGGTGCCTGACAGGCGCCACGGGCCTGCGCAGTCTTGAGTTGATGGTTGACTGGAGCGACACCGTGCGCACCCTGTGCTGCTCACTTCCTGCGCTGAAGGACCTCAGGTGGGCTGCGTAGCCAAGGAATCTGGACAGGGCACACTGGCGCAGTGCCGGCTCGGAGGTGCAAGCTCTTCATTAACCCTTTCACCTGACAGTGGCAGGCTGCGGGCTGCGATGCAGGCTGAGCCTGTACACATGCATTGACAACGATAGTGCGCAAGCAGTGGCCATGCTGCAGCAGCTTCCCGAGCTGACTGAGGCAGCGCTGGCGATTCATTCGTACTGGGGCACCGAAGACACCGATGGAGAGTGGCCATATGTGGACGACTGGGAGGATTGGGTGTACCTGCGGGCCATGGCGGGAATTTCAGCGCTCACCCGGCTGTGCATGGTGGGCGCTGTCAGCCTCCCTCCCGACTGGACCCAGCTGCGCAGCCTGCGGAGCCTGGATGTTGTGAATGATGCGGCATGGGCGCTGGAGCAGCTGCAGGGCGACGATGGCTGGAAGTGGGGCGGGTTTGACTGGGGCCAGCAGCCCCTGACAGCTCTCACGGCTCTCACCAAGCTGAAGATCGGCAAGGGCCTGGTGCTGCCAGGTGCGTGTGGGGGCAGCTGCTGGCCTGGCTATTGGCTCTTGTGACCTTTATATAGTTTGGTGGTCAGCCGAAGTGGCGCGGCCTCCCGCTGCCATGGGCACCTGCACTGCAGATGCCAACCTTGCAGCCACCACACCCGCGCTCAAGCAAGTTGATGCTGAGGGCGCCAGCAACCAGTGGTGGGCCGAGCTGCGAGGCCTGCTCCCTGATCTGTGTGAAGACGAGTCCAGCAGTGAGGACTCACAGGAGTGGAGCGGCAGCGAAGAGTCGGGCGGCAGCGAAGAGTGGGGCAGCAGCGAGGACGAGTTGAGCAGCGACGAGGACTGATGCAGGGGGTGCATGAAAGGCAGCATCCACCTACCGGCATAAGATGGTGTAATGGTGTCCCGTAGCGAGAGGCTGGATTGGTGCCATCAGCTCTCACCGCGGCGGCGCTCTCCCGCCCCGCCCCGCCTGTACTGCCTTCCTCCATTCTCTCCTATCTGTGCTACTGCCTCGCATGCATTTATGAGCTGGTGTTCGCTAGCAGACTCTGAGGAGGCAAAAGGAGGCGATTCTGCGGACTCCCGATCAGGGTGTGCTCTCCTTCTTCTCTCGCGTCCCGGTAAACAGGTGCACTGGGCGGGGCGTGCGGGCAAAGACGGCACAACCATCCAGCCGCGCTGCCGCTCGAGGGCCTGGCCTCCCGCCGTCTACCGCCGCCTCTTGACACCCACCACCCGTGGTGCAGGCCTGATTTTGAGCTGGCCTCCATGGACTGGATCAAGCTGCTGACCAGGGCCGCGGCAGCAGTGAGTGATCTGTCGCAGGGCTTGATCTGCCTGCCTGCGCGGCTGGGTCAGCTTGCCAGCCCTCCTCACTGCCGCTGCCGCCCTCCTTGCGACACATAGCTTGGGGGCGTGGCGGGCCTGGCGCTGGGTCTCCTCTACTTCCTCCAAGAGAAGATCGTGAGTGACCGCAGCCATTCCATGCTCTCCTGCCTTCCTGCAGCCGCGATTTGACCCCTCCCCTGCCATTGCCACACGTCTTCTCCAGCCTGCGCCCTGGGCCCATCCCTCCAATGCGCCCATGCCTGCGCAGATCTACGTGCCCCGGCTGCCGGGCATCCCCAGCGATTACCCGTACCTGCCCGATTCCTTCCAAATGGCCTTTGAGGATGTCTGGCTGACCACCGCCGACGGCCTGCGCCTGCACGCCTGGCTCATGTGGCCGCCGCACTGGGGCGAGGAGCGGCGGCGGTCCGCCCCCACCGTCATCTTCTTCCAGGAGAATGCGGGGAACATGGCATTCAGGTGTGTGGGCGTGTCAGTTGTGCTCTTGTGTATGAAGTGAGTGCTGGGATGGTGGAGGTCGTGGTTGGCTAAGCAAGCCAGCTGGCAGGGCAGCCCTCCAAGTGAATTCCTTGCTCTGGCACCCGCTGCTCCTGACAACCCGCACCTTCGGTGCAGGCTGCCCTTCCTCAAGCCAATGACCCGCCTCCTGGACTGCAACGTCTTCATCTTCAGCTACCGAGGCTACGGACGCAGCCAGGGCACGCCCAGCGAGCAGGTGCGCAAACCTGCCGCCCCCGCCTGCCTGGCCGCCTGGCTGGCCGCATCGCAGGCAGCAGCAGGCATCACTCTCGCCCGTCCGTGTTTTATTGCTCGGCATGCCACCCTCTCCTGCTTCTCATCTTCCCCGCCTCATCGCAAGTGACAAGCCACGTGTCTGCCCACAGCCCCACCGGTCAACCCTTCTGTGCAGGGCCTGCGGCTGGATGCCGAGTGCGCTGTGGATCACATCCTGCGCCGCACCGACCTCGACCCGCGCCGCGTCGTGCTGTTCGGCCGCTCCCTGGGCGGCGCGGTTGCGGCGCACGCGGCGGTGCGGCGGCGGCCGCAGGTGGCGGGGCTGGTCCTGGAGAACACCTTCACCCGCATCCTCGACCTGGTGCCCCACACCATGCCCTTCCTCAGGCCCCTGGTGGGCCCCGGCAAGTGGGTAGCCCCTGCTGCACGCCCCGCTGCTGTGTGCAACTGGCCGGAGTGCGTGGCAACACTTCCTGCGCCCCGCCGGCTCCTGCAAGCTGCTGCGCGCCCCGCACCTGATGGCACATGCATTGCATGTTGCCTGTTCATGCGTGGCCCCCTGCTCTCACACTCCTCACTCGCAGGCCATTCAACTTCTTGGTGCGCAACCACTGGAACACCAAGGTGCTGCTGGAGCAGCTCACGGACCTGCCCACCCTCTTCCTTTCTGCCCTGGAGGTGCGAGGATGGGCTGGGGTGTGTTGGCCGGCAGCGCCGGCAAGCGCTGATCCCGGCACCAGATCATCGCCTGCAGCTCTGGCACAAGTGGGTGGGTCAGCGGAGTGCCCGACCCACTCGCGATGCGCGCTGCTGGGCCGTGCAGGACGAGATGCTGCCGCCGGCTCAGATGAAGGAACTGTTCGAGGTGCACCCGAAGGAGCCCTGGTCCATCACCTACATCGAAGGCAAGTGCCGCCCGCCACACACGCTGCATGCATGCATTCCGCGCAACACACACACACCGCTGCTGCGGGGATTGCCTTGCCAGTGCCTTCGGTTTGCCCTTGTGCATTAAGTTGCTCCAATGGGCTGCATTGTAAGCGATGCCTCTGCTCCACGTGCCCGCAGGCGCCCGCCACTTGGATGCTTATGACACCCATGCGCAGCAGTACTGGCCAGCCCTCCAGCAGTTCCTGCACAGCCTGCAGCCTGCGCAGCCGCTGCCTGTGGAGCCGCAGGAGGCCGGGGAGGAGGCTCCGGTGGAGGGAAAGGCGCTGCCCGATGTCGTGGCAGAGTAGCGGGGCTGTGCCTAGCTCCCGGGCATGCCATTCTGCACGACGACCTTCCTGAAATCTGTACTACCAATCCGCAATACCAATGTCCTTCCTTGTGTGCTTGTTTGTTCCTTCGAACCCCTGCCATGCATCCCATGTGAGTCAAACCTCTGTACACCAGCATGCTGCCCCAGCCTGCGCCAGCTGCCTGCTTCCTGTTGTCTCCGCACCGATGGTGCCTTCGCTTGTTACATTCGGCGAAGCAGCTTCAGTGTGAGTCAATGAGAAGAACCATTGTTTAAGTCCAACCAATACTGATTAAGGCTTGCTGACCAGGAGCCGCATGGGAGCATTAACCGCAGTTTGCTGCGGGGCCGCCTGCAAAGGCAGAGCCGGGCTGGGCAGGAGCTTCAAATCCCCGCAAAGAAAGGTGCCGCAGTGAAGCAACAAGTGCCGGCAGTTGGGTTTTGTTTTTCGGTGTGCATGGGTCAGGGGGCGGCGCGCAGCAGCCGCCGGGCCGGCATTGCAGCCGGCAGCGGCTGGAGTGGCGATGCGCAGGGTGTGTGTCACGGGGTGGCTGTGCAGGTGGCGCGTAGCGTAGTCGCGAGTGGCGGAAGGGGAGTTGGTGGGTGGTGGCATCGAGATGTGGGTGGGGCGGTCATCAGGGCGATGGCAGTGGTGGTGGGGGTGGAGGCCAGCTGGGCGTGGTGGCACGCCTTGGGTCGTCAGGGGGTGGCTGGCCGGCCAGCTCTGCCGGCGGTGGCGGTGCGGGTGGGCGGGGCTGATGAGGATTTTTTTTGTATTTTTGGTGGGAGGGAGAGAGGTGGGTGGGCGTGGGCGCGGGTACGGCAGCTACCGCAAGGGGCAGCCGTGTCCGCCGCTGGCGCCCAGCCTGCGCCTCATCATTCTCACGGGCCCGCCTCAGTCGGCGCCGTACGCGGCCTGACGCTTGGCGGCAAAGAGGTCGCGGCCCTGGGGCGCCGCCTGCGCCCAGGTGCTGCAGCCGCCCAGGCCGCTGGCGGCAGCGTCGCCGCCGCTGAGGTGCCAGCGGCTGAGCAGCGCCTGGGCGGTGCGCCAGGGCGGCAGGTCCTCGCCCTGCTGCACAAACGACAGCGCCATCTCGCGGCTCAGAGTGGACACGGCGCGGTAGAAGAAGGCCTGCGGGGGACGGGGAGCAGGCAGGGGCAGGGGGAGGGTTCAGCAGGCAGGGGCGGGCAGTTCAGTCGAGGCAGGCGGATCGGTAAAGAGGGGCAGGCGACGCGCAATGCGCAGTCAGTGGGCGACGACCCAAGTGGGACAGCAGCAGCAGGCAGCCAGCACTTGAGACGCCACTGCTCAGCAGAAGCTCTTGCGGCGCGGCCCGTGATGTGGCCCGCACCCTGCCAGCCACGGGGGGGCGAGTGCTCACCCTGTCGGCCACCACGGCGGCGGGCACGCCGTCCAGCACGGCGGCGTAGCGCGGGGTGGGGTGTGCGATGCAGAAGCAGTCACGGAAGTTGGGGTCAACTATGTACCCAGACAGCCCCGTGGTGCTGGTGTCTGCAGGGGAAGGGGCAGGCATCGAGGCGGGGGAGGCGGGGTTGAGCACGCGAGCGGGTGGCGACGTGCGGGTCACACCACTGACGCAGGTGTGCGTGCACCCGGACCAGCAGCGCGGCACGTGCAGGCGGCGAGTTGGCTCACTGGGCAGGCAGACGGTGATGTACTGGTGGCGCACGCCGCGCTTGAACTTGGCCAGAGGGGAGGTCGACTCGTGCAGCTTAGCGCTGTAGCCCAGGCGCTGCAGCAGCTGGCAGAGGGTGGCGGGGTCCGTACGGTGTGCTCCACCCGCCGCCAGCTCCACGTGGCGAGCAAGCTGCGGCAGGAGAGGGGGCCGAGCAGCGGGGTCAGGCAGCGGCAGTGGGGCGGGCGGCGGCAGCGCCAGCGGCGTGTGCGGCGGTGGTGGTAGACCCTCCCAGGTGGCTCCGTCGGGCCCATCGAGGCTCCTTGGGGGCATTGAAGCTCAATGCAGGCGTACGCAGGCCCCGCCGCCAGCCCTCCAGAGCCAACAACCGCCGGACTTGGCATGATGCATGCGGCACACCAAGCGCACCATTGAATGCGCATCGGTATCAGGCTCAAGTAGGCGATCCAGAAGGCGTAGGGTGTCGCTGGCGGCGGCCGCCGACGCCTCAAACGGCACTGGAGTCTTCGGCGCTTCGTGCTCCTCCAGCGGGAACACCAGCTCGCCCATGGAGAAATCGGCGCCTTCCATGTCCACCGAGCTGGTTTCGGCCACGAAGCTCACGCAGTGGACGGGCGGCATTCACCAAAGTGGCGGCCGGGCGGCGCGATGGCCCGCCTGTGGGGCTGGAATGAAGGCCGCGCCTGTCGATGGCCGGGAAAGAGGGTGATTGGGGAGGATAACGGCTCCTATGAGATAGGGGCTCCAGGCCGGCGGCTTGTAGAAAGGTCTGGAAAACAGACCGGATTCTGCTGCAAAACTCCCCGAGCCGCACGTCTCGCAAACTGGCAGACTAGGGCAGACTCTGATGGATAGCTCTGTAGGGCATATGGAGCCAGCCCGCTGGCCGCCTGGCGTTGGCATGTCTGCATGCCGGCACATGCGGGTTGCCGCCACAGGGCGGGTGCAATCAAACTCCTGGATGGCGTGAATCTGCGAGGATCTGGAGGGTTGCCAAGTCAAAATGTGTTTCAACTTTGGTGGGTCAGCAATGTGCTGACGGGGCGCTGAACACCTTTGCTGCTCGTGCGGGTGTCTTCTTGCGCAATTGACGCAGTGCCTGGCCCAGAGACAAACCCAGCGTCTGCTCCCCACTGGCAAGCATCAACATCAAAGGGGGTTCAGGCTGCCTTTTTGAGACCCAGCGCCCCTCTGTGTGCCCCATCGCGCCCCTCTGTGTGCCCCATCCCCTCGCCCAAGGTTGTCCAAGGCTGGAGCTGCGGGTGTCCAAGGCGGCAGGCCAGCAGGGGCGCCGCAGCTACGGACGGGCAGCAACGCACCCTGCTGAGGGCTAGGCCATCCAAGGCCCCGCCCAGGGCAGGGCGCACCCCGACCCCGACAGCAGCATGGCGGGCGCCGGAACTTCGGAGCAGCGGGAGGCGCTGCTGGGTGACGCGCGCCACTCTGAGCTGTGGGCGCACGTGGTGGCGATGCCCGCCAAGGAGGGGCCCAGCGTGCAGGAGCTGATCCGCTCCTCCCCCAACGCCGTCATCGCCACGCTGCAGCAGTCAGGGGTGCAAAAGGTGGCCGAGTTTACGCTGCCGGTGAGCGCGGGGTGGCGGGTGGCGGTGTGTGTCCATGGGTGGCTGAGAGCCCGTTGCCTGCTGCCGAGGCACCCTTGCCTGTCGGCACAGTCTCGGCAAGTGCAGGGGCGAGCCGCCTCATGTGTGCCCCCTCCCCTTCCTCCCCTTCCTTCCTGCTGCGCAGGACAAGCTGGTGCTGGGGCGGCTGGGCGAGGACAAGCTGGCCACGCTGGGCGCGCAGGAAGCGGAGCTGGCAGACTATGAGGCCGCCTGGCGGCAGGAGCTGGGCCCTTGCTGCGCGGCGGGTCGCGGCCGCGGCGGCAAGGCGGCGGCGGCGGCGGCGGGGGCCGCTCCTGGGGAGGAGTGGTGCTCCGAGATACCGGTCAGCACCTACGTCGTGAGCGTGCGGGATGCGGCGGCCCCGGCGGGGCGCGGCCTGCTGCGCCCGCTCATCCGCCGCTGGCAGGCGGGCGGCTGCGGCGCCGCCACCTTCCAGCTGCCGGCGGTGCAGGCGGTGATCGACTGGAAGTGGCGGTTCTGCCGCAAGATGCTGGTGGGGGAGCTGGCGCTGTTTGTGGTGTGGCTGGTGGCGGTGTACACATGGGCGATGGCGCAGCGGGTGGGTGTGAGGGCAGCCTTCACCATTATGTAATGCATGTGCTAGTGCCACACTGCTTTCTAGATGATGGCTGCGCACATGGGCTGCCGTCAACCACTCTGACGGCGATGATGGCTGCATGGCATGCTCACAGCACTGTCAAAAGGTTGCAGCAGGGAGGCAACCCCGCATGCTGCTGCCCCTTCAGGTGCAAGACGCGCAGCTGTCGCTGCCTGCGCTGCTGGCCACCTGGCACGGCAGGGTGGCTGTGGCGGCGGAGCTGGTGGGTACGGCAGCCATGCTTCCCTTCCTCTACGCCGAGGCCTGCTCTGCGATGGCCTACAAGGCCGACTTCCTGGACCTGTGGAGGCTGCTGGACCTGAGTACTTATGCCCTGCAGGCGCGAGCTGGCGATACCTGGCAGTGTTACTGTGGTCCAGTTGCCTCGCCGTTCGTGTGCATTGCCCGCTCATGCTGCCAAACTAAGCGCTGCCCCGACGCAGGCCGCCATCGTGGTACTGCACCTGGGCCGCATGCCCTTTGGGCCCCGCATCCTGCCGGTGGTGGGGGCCGTGCAGTGCGTGCTGCTGCTGTTCAGGCTGCAGGTCAGTCGCAGTGCGAATGTGGTGGCAGCTGCAGAGGGCCGGGAGTCCGGCTCGTGCTGCTGCTGCCTCGACTGTCAGGGTGGTGCCGCCGTGCTGCTTTTCAACACAGCCCCTGCCTTCCTCCCTCCCTGTGCCTGCGTTCACAGTTCTACAGCCGCGTCTTCCCCGCCACCCGCTTTGCCTTCGTTGATGACCTGAAGGAAGTGCTGCGCGATGTGAGTGCTGTGTCCGCCCGCTGGTGCCTGCATGTCCCGCCGCGCTGAGCTGGCACACCGTCGCAACACCAGAGAAGCTGCTGGCACCAGCTCTTTCTTCCCTACCCTCGCTGCAGCTGCGCTCCTACATCTGCTTTATGGTCCTGGTGATGGCAGGATTCGGCAGCGCCTTCTACGTGCTGTTTGGGGAAGACAGGGCGCGGGGCGACGGCCAAAGGGTGAGGCCGGCTTCAAGTTGACCCCATGGATGCCTGCCTGCCGGCGCCTGCCGGCAGGCGGCATTCAGAACCTCCCTGCCTCAAGTGCCTTCTTCTGGTGGCAAGCACTGCCCGCTGTGTGCGCAGGAGTTTGCTGGCCTGGGCCGGTCCTTCATCACGATGGTACGCAGCGGCTGCGGGCTGTGATGCCATGGCTGTGCATAGCTGCCTCCTGCTTGCGTTCTTGCCAGATGCTTTCAGCACTGTGAAGATCGCCCTGTGGCCGTGGCACGGAACTCCTCAAGATGCCGCGCCGCAGGTGTCCTGGGTGGCTGGGGACCCGAATCTGACGCTGCTGTACGGACCGCACGTGGCACACCCGCTGGCCGCCTGCCTGCTGGGCGTCTCCTTCATATTCTGCTTCACAATGGTGTTCATGACGCTGCTGGTGTCGTTGATGACCACCACCCTGCAAAAGGTGCGGCCTGTTGATTTATTTTCAATGGCATGCTGCGACGCGGTGTCTGCTGGGGCTGGCTGGCTGGCTGGCTGGCAAGAGCCAGGCGTGGCTGGCCGTCCCCGGCAGGTCACTCAAGATGTGGAGGCCCGCCAGCTGCTGAGCAAGGCCATGGTGATCGATGAGCTGGAGAATGCCGCGCCCAGGTGACAAAGAAAGCAACATCGAATGCAGGAGCGCTCGGTCCTCGCCTGCCCCAGTCTCTTCTGCGACCATCGCCGCCGCCGCTCCCCTGCTGCGTGCAGCCTGCTGCGCCGCCTGTGGCCCCAGATGCACCCTCGCTACCTGCATGCGTTGCGCATTGACCCAGACAAGCTGGATGCGATCAAGCTGGACAGGCTGTGGAAGTCGCTGGGAGATGAGGAGGCAGAGGGCCTGCAGGGTAGGGATGGGCGCTGGCAGGCGCAGCCTCGCTGACACGAGTCGCCCAGGCAGCACATGCTAATTATCCGGCTGCTGGTTTCACGATGCTGCAGGCCGCTCCTCTGCAGCCGCCGCCTCAGCCGGGGCCCCGCCGCTCGCTGCCACGCCTCCCAAGCCTACCCCGCAGCCCCCGCGGCCGCCACATCAGCTTCACCGCCTCCCACCTGCGCCCGACCCTGCGCTGCCATCGATCCGCTGGCGCGGCGGGTCCCTGCTGGATGCGTACCTGGGGCAGGGCGGCGGCTCGCCCGACACATACCAGCGCATGCTGCTGGAAGGTGGGCTGGGAGGAGGCCGGGGATCCCTGTAGGGGGTGCCATGTTGAGACATTTCCAGGATGAGGCGCTCCTGGGGAGCCTCCCTGCTCCGCCTGGCGCAGGGGAGGGCACCGATGCGGCCAGCGAGGGGCCTGGCGGGTCTGGCGGCGACGTCGCCAGCGAGCTGGCCGGGCTGCGTGAGGAGGTCAAGGAGCTCAGGCAGCTGCTGGTAGCGGCTGTGGGCATTGTGGCAGGTGGCGCTGGTGGGAGCGGCGGGAGCGCGGGGCCGGCTGCTCCTGCAGGACCTGAGGCTGGCGCCAGGGACACGTAGGCTGCTTGCTACAGGATGCTAGCCTGGCTGTTTTCATGATCGTGCTTCATGTAAGGTGAGTGTACCTTGACAGGAACTGCCTCTGTAACCGCAGCATGCACAGCAGGCGTGGATTACATCAAACGCTGGATGGTTGAGAATAGCGGCTGATGTTGGTGAGGCATGCGCATACTCCAGCAATAGAAACATGTGCAAAAGGGGGGGGGCAGTGCAAGGGGGCTGGGCAGTAGGTTGACCGATTCAAAATTTGAGAAAGAATCTGTGGGGATTGAATTGTAAAATTGAATCAATGAGTGTCTAGTGTGTGGGTGTTATGGCTGCTTTTGCCTGCATGCACAGTCGCCTCTGCGTCGGCGCCCACGCCAGCCAGCCGCCGCCAGCTCAGCGGCTCTGGAAGGTGAGGAAGCGCACCGCCAGGGTGGAGATGGCTCGGAAGCCCACCAGGAAGCCCACGAGGATGCCGATGGCGGGCCAGGCAAAGCTGGCCTTGTAGCCATACGTCCCCTCCAGGAAGGCCTGCACGGTAATGGTCTGCCCTGCTGCTGTGGACACCTCTGTTGTGTCGCCCGCCAGCTGGTTGGCAGCAACGGCATACGCCTGCAGGGGAAGCGTCGGTGGAGGCAGGGAACAGCATGGTATGACCGTTGGCAAGCAGCCTGGCAGGCGGGCAGGCGGGCTGCAGGCCACGCGGCGCCATGGGACCGGCCTGCGGGGCAGCGCAGGCTGCGGATGGTGCGTGCACGCACCATCCATGACACGGGGTTGCAGTACCAGAACCAGCGCCACCAGACGGGCATGAGCTGCTTCGGGATGTAGAACCCTGCAGGCACGGCGACAGCCGGCTCAATCCTCCACACCCAATGCCAGGGGGAGATTGAAATCGAGGAGGGATGGCCGCTCACCATTCAACACGTCGAAGAGTCCCGACAGCGTGGCAGCAATGGCCTGGGCGGCCTGGACATTGGGCGCGATGTACAGGCACCTGCAGGGCTCCATGGCACAAAGGCACGACATGCAGTCAGCTGCTAGCCAGCCTTCCAGCGGCGCCCCCTCCCGCCAGCGCTCCGGCCATGGCCACCCCGCCACACGCCGCGGCGGGAGCCAGCCAGCCGCCGCTCACATCTGGCCAAAGTAGGTGAACACCAGCAGCGACAGCCAGAAGGTCATGAGGAAGAAGAGGAAGCTGCCGGCGGCCGCCTTGAAGCCCACCATGTAGTAGGCGATGGGGGCAAACAGGCACACCTGCACCACAAGGTAAGGCAGCTCTACCTGCAGCATTGCACACACGGGGCAGGCAACAGGTCAGTGCAGGCTTCAGGGGAGGCGGAGCAAACATGCACGCGCTCAATAATCAAGGAAGCGAGGCAGCGGAGACGGGGAGGGCAGCTCTGCCACACCATGGCGCTCTGCCGCATTATGGCGGGCTGCTCCCCATGCCAGCCAGCGGGCGGCGCACTCACCAGCGCGGCGGCATTCACATACATCAGCGCCGAGTACATGCCGGCGGCGCGCTCGCGGTACAGCACCTGCACGTACCGCACAGAGAAGACCACGCTGGGCCGCAAGCCAGCCAGGGCAGGGATGGGGCTGTGCTGTGCGTGCTGTGCCGTACGCCTCGGCCTGCCCCCTCCTGCCTAGGCTGGCTGTGCGCGCTATGCTGTGTGCCGTGGCCTGCCCCTTCCTGCCCAGGCGGCGGGCCTGCTCACTGTGCGTTCCGCCGCCGCCACGATGAGCACCGACTGCATATTGATGGCTCCAAGGTTGGACAGGCCCATGAACAGCATGCCTGCAAGGGCGACCAGCAGCAGCAGCAGCAGCACGTTCGCTGCGAGCCTGGTCAGCTGGGCTTTGCACGGCTGCCCCGCTGGCCCACGCTGTAGTCGGCAGGCGGGGAGGCGGCGGCGGGGCGCACCCATGACGTTTGTCACATTGGTGGTGGTCCCGCCGGCGGGCACCTGGCCCTGCTTATAGTACAGGGATCCCACCACCAGGGCAAAGGCTATCGACACCACCATGCGGATGCCGTTGTACTGCAGGCAGGCAGGCAGGCAGTACATGCATTTTCTCCTTTAGCAGCAGTGGCACCTGGGGTGGTAGCCACCATTCAGATGAGAGGGAGACGAATGCAGTTGGAACTGCTGCTCGCCCCTGACCACCGCCCCACCTGGGGCAGGCGCCAGTAGCGTACAGCCTGGCGCCCTAGCAGCGCGCGCAGCTGCTGCCAGTAGGTGGCGGCATAGGTGCCGCCGCTGACCGATGGCGGCTCGCCCTCGGGCTGGCAAGCGGCATCGACGGCCCGTCTGTTGCTGGACAGAAGCTCGCTGTCCTGCGCCACACGGCCAGGCAGCCAGGCAGGCAGCGGCAGCGAGGGATGCGTGAAATCGCCCAGGAGCGGCCCTCGGTCCAATGCAAAGCTGCACCAGGATCGCTTGACCAGGGCTTCCAGCCTGCCCACCACACCTGGTAGAGCTGAATGAAGTCGGGGCCCCTGCTGGCGCCGCCCGCAGCAGAGCCGCCCGCCACATCTAGCATCCAGTTGGCTGGGTTCTCGCCCGGCTGCACACAGGGGTGCGGTGCCCTCAGCAGTAGCAGCACACAAGCGGCTTCAGCAGCTGCACCTCAGCAGCTACACCAAGCCAGCTGCCACACTGATGAGACTCCCACTGCTGTGCAGGCACAAACCTGGATGGCCCGCACGCCCGCTGCTGAGAAGTAGGCAATGAGATCAGCCGACTCGTGGCCTGCAGGTGGCAGCGAGCGGCGTGAAGCGCAGAGCAGGTGCAAGAGCATGTACCGCGCCAGCTTCCCTGCCGGCTGCTGCCAATGCGGGGCCAGTTGCTGTCTGCTGCCTCACCCAGGGAGCCAAAGTACATCATTTTCCCTCCTGTTTGCAGCAGCACCAGGGCATCAAAGTTGAAGAAGATCTCCGCTGAGGGCTGCAAGGAACGGACGCAGATTGCGAGGGAGAAGGACGCAGGAAATCGTGGTGCGCACGATGGAAGCAGCACCATGCACCACATGTAAATGAGACATACATGTAACTCTCCAATGCAACTGCTGTGGGGCTGCAGGAGAGGCAAGAGGGCACAGAGCCGCACCTGGTGGATGGTGCAGCAGATGGTGCGCTGCATGTTGGCCACGGAGCGGGTGACCCGCATCACCACCGCCGCCGCGTGGCCGTCCAGGCCCGACGTCGGCTCGCTGAGCACAGGCACGCGCAGAGGGCAGGCAGTGTCTTTCATCAGCCACAAAATGGAGCACCAAACTGGGCAAAGCAAGTGCTAACAAGTCGTTCCTCGTGCTTGCCCCCTGCCATCCCGGGCACCCCGCTCACTCCCTAAAGAAGAAGGCGGGGTTGGGCCCCAACTTCCACAGGAAGGACAACCCCCTGCCCTGCTTCCGGGGCCAGCCCCCGTTGCGGGCCCCCCCCCACCCCAACCCCCACCAGCTGTTGGGCCAGGCCAGGCAATTCAACCAGGCCCACCACATGGCCCAGGAAGTTGCGGCCGGCCGATCCAGGGGAAGACCAACAGGGTCCTTCACCCCGCCAGCGGGCGAGATCAGGCATGGCTGGAGGGCTGGCATGCAGAACGGCAGAGGTAAGTTGCACACCCCCACCTGGCGATCTCCACGTTGCCAACATTGGAGGGCAGGCGCAAGCGAGCACTGAACAGCAGCGCCTCGCGCACCGTGGCCTGCACAGGGGGCTGGGGGACAGTAGATGAGTGGCCGCATGCTGCACAGCGGCATCTCAGCCGACAACCGCATTATGCCAGGCTGCCAAGACCTCCAGTACCAAATTCAGCAGCCCCCCGCCCCCGCACCGTCTCTGTGTGGATGTCCTGCTGCTCCACGTAGGCGCTCACGCGGCGCCACACGCCCTCCTGCTTGGGGTGCCCATTCAGCCTGATCTCGCCTTCGATGATGCCCTGCGTCTTCCGCTGGGCGATCACATCCAAAAGGGTAGTTTTACCCGCCCCGCTGGCGCCCATCAGGCACGTCAGCTGGCCGGGGCGCACCATGCCGCTCACGTTCTGCACGGCGGCGGCAGCAGCACAGGGAAGTTTGCGTCTGTGCATGCTCCACTGCTGATGGGCTGCCTGAACCTGTTGCCAGGTGCCGTGCTGCGCTTGCCAGGCTGGCAGCTCACGTGCAGCAGCTGGATCGTGCCGGGGTGTGCCTTGCTCTCGGCCGCCTTGCTCCAGGAAGGCTTCTTCACAAAGTAGGAGATCTCCCTGCAGGTCGGTTCGAGGAATAGAAAGAAGGGGCGGCAGGCAGGGGATGGGAGCTGTGGAGGCAGGCAGGGGATGGGAGCGGGGGCGGACGGCAGGGGTGGGACAGATAGGCAGCCAAACGCTGCCCAAGCCCGGCTGCGCCAACTGCTCACTTGAAGACAAGAGTCATGGGGGTGAAGGGGATGTTGAGCGCCGCAGATGGCCCGCTCTGCCCTTGCTCCCCCCTGCTGCCCGCCCCCCCCCTCTGCGCCATCCACCGTGCCCTGCTTCCGCTCCCCCGCGGCGCCAGTGGCAGCGGCAGCCAGCTGTGCATCAGAGGCGCCGCTGCTGCTGCGGGGAACCGCGGCGCCTGCCTCTGCCGCCTCAGCGGACGCGCCTCGCTCCTTGCTGGCCTCCGCCACAGTGGCAACCTTGACGGGGCTCTGCAGGTAACCGGGCAGACAAAATTTCCTTGCCAGCAGCTTGCAGCAGCTTGCAGGGGCCCTCCAGGCCCACACCGGCAACAGGCATGCGGGCACACCGGGCCAGCAGCGCACTGGGGCCAGAAGCGAGAAGGGCGCAGGGCACAGCAGGCTCACCGGCGTGAAGGCAAAGCCGCCGCAGACCAGGCCCACCAGCAGCAGGTAGCAGCCGGCCAGGAAGCCCAGCCCGCCCCACACCCATGCATAGTCAGTGAACATGCCCACACTCTCCAGCACAACCTGCAGATCCACACTCCCGCCGTGACCAGCAGCAGTGGCATTGCACGCCTAATGAAAAAAATGGGAGGGGCAGGCACTGCAGCACACGACGAAGCGCAAAG